>NC_056728.1:1874221199-1874533699 GCF_019279795.1 Protopterus annectens
AGACCAACAGGACCCATTAAACAAGCAATCAACAAAGGGATGCGTAAGATTCTAGCCACAAAAGCAAGATAAACTTCAAAGCCAATCAGATTTATGTTGAGGGAAAACAGCATAACTGAGATAACAGAGTTTACTAAGGAAAAATGTACAGGCAGAGAAAATATCCACAGCCCTCAGTTAGACCTCAGCACGAGAACTAAAAAAGTTTCTCATATGGAATAAATACCTAACAACCAACTTAAATCTGAGAAACATGGTACAGCAGTAACATAGCAGCCAGCTACAAGGATGGTGATAAAACAATGAGTGCGACAAATGAAATTACCATTAGAGACAGAGGAAGACCTAGACCCACAAAGAAAAAGAGGGAAAACAATAAATTAATGAAACCATGCCCACACCAACAGGGACAAATAAATGACTATACTGCACAATGGGTACAAACAATAAAACATAATGGACTCCTACAGCAACCTATATAAATACATAAAAAGGCATAACCCAAAACTGAAAAAAGATATGATCTGATGGGTGAAACTGCCCATAAATACTATAGTAGGCAACTTCTCATTTATATATCTTAAACAAAAACACTAGAAGGCTGAAGGAATTCTCATTATTGGATTAAGGATAATTTGAAAACAAAAAAAGTATGGAATGGTATTTAACAACTTCTGACACATGATCATGTACTGGTCGTGGACAATCAGAGTCAGTATCCTGACTCACTGAAAAGGCAGAGAATGCCTGCAGACCATCCATTCTCAAGGGAGATGACATGGATTCTCAAGGTAAAGATGGAGTTAGGACAATTGAGTCTGCATTGCAAGCTCAATTTATCACAGAATTCATATACACTAGTATTTTGTAAAAAATAATGTTGACTTTCTGTATAAAATTACATTCTGGTTTATGCTATGGCAGTATTATGTCCCTTTATGAAGGTCATTTTATTAAAACAGATGTGCTGTTAGAATACATCCTTGTAACAATTTTTTTTTTTTATCTCTGACTGCAGAGGTTCCTAACATTGTGAAATTTAAGATACAGTTAAGATAACATATTGCTCCAGGTTGACAGTAGTAACTCTATGACACTCACAACATCAATGACATTGTTTGATCAAATCCCTTTTCATGACTATCAAAATGTTTTGCAAAATGTATTGTTGACCTGCTACAAAGAAATGAGCTAGCATGCTGAACTAAGATAGGCGAAGCACGGAGCTGAGAAAGGTTGCTGTGTTTTCTTAAGCAAGAGGCATTACAAAATATGTTACTAATTTCATAAGATACAGATCAGACTGCATTTGGAAGTATCTTCTATAAGCAGCAGGTCAGTTTCTGTCAGGTTTCCTGTCCCAACAGCTTTAGCTTCATCCTGTTCCATTTCTCCTTCCATGCACTGATAATCAGTCAGTAGGACATCTGGTATAGAAAGTATCACCAGGAAAGGAGCATTAAAGAACAAGCCAAAAAAAAAGAAAAAAAAATCAGGACAGCAATATCAGCTGAGAAACTGTAGGTGTAAAACTGCACATTGACAAGCACTTGAAAGCAGAGCAGAGGGTCTTCAGCATTATTAGTAATAACAATTAAACAATGTGACTTCCTTCTTGTTTTACTGTCAGCTAGACAAATGTTTTTTTTTTTTTTTTTCACATTTGTGGTAAAGTTGATGGTTACACTTTTAGTGATAAGTAGAATACTGCAATGGATTTCTGCCAGTGTTGCACAAATTATATATGTAAAGTCACCGGGATTCAGAAGTTAAGCTGTATATGCTTTATGAGACTATTTCCTTTTTCACAGAATCTGTAGCCAGTATTCACACTTTAACTGTAAATCATGTGAGACAAAGCTAGTGGAGAGAGCTAGATCCTTTAGTGCCTACCTTATGCTTAATTACCTATCTGTCTATCTGTCTATCTGTCCGTGTATCTATCTAGCGCTCTAGCGCTCTATTTCCATTTGTTAACCAGGGTACACTATGATCATCTGTGACCATTTTCAGGCCCTGACTAGCTAAAAAAAATCATGAGTTAGTTATTTCAAAATAAATAAAAGGAAAAGAAAAAACTGACGCTTAAATGAATGAATGAATGAATGAATGAATGAGAAAATAGATAAATAAATGAAACCAAACAAATTACAATGGGAATTGTTGTAGGAGGGGGTATCTATGCATGAAGTTAAGAAAACAAGTAAGAAAAAATATAGTACAACAGGTAGAGGTCCTGATACAATGATACTGTCTATGATTTACAATACAATAGAAAACATACAATAAACACCAGTGTTTGAGGTGGAGAAGGTGAAAGACAGGAGATGTAAGTGCTGAGAGAAGGGGAAGGGAAAGACAGGGAAAAGTGAGGTGGATGGTGGATAAGTAGCAACACAAAACTCTAACATAGACAAAGTAACAGACAGGAATTTGTATGAACTATGGCTTACTTTGAAAGACTGGTCAGAAAATATATTTGTGTAACCTGAATTTAGAGTAACAGTAGATGTTCGAATAATCACTGCTGCAGTAGCCTTAGCAATATGGGCTACATCCAGCCAAGGATATAACAGCGGAGCAGCTTCCAAAGCTTCAGGACATCTTCTGAGTGCCCAAACTGTCAAGCAGCTCAAGCTGAGCTGACTGATAGACAGGTTTTGGCACAAAGCCCTTCAGAACTTTCCTGCCAGCAAAGAGAGGGAGACTGAGCCCTGAAAGAGCAATGCTATGAACAGCAAAAAATAAATCAGTAAGACACAGCAACCACCAACCTATACCAGAACTTGGGTCCAATAAGAATAAAAATGTACACCATGAAAAATAGACAAAAATAGAAAAAGAGACAGACAGACACTCCATTATAAATTCATCTTTAATACCAAGGTAAAAACATGAGCACTTCTGTAGCAAAGCAACTTCATCAGATGTATATTACAAACACAGTAACAGCTCATTAAATACTTCAAAGTATCACATGACTATAATTCATTCATTCTTAAAGACACAAACTAATATAATACATTCATCTAAATGTGTATCTAACAACAAATATATAAAAACTATGAATACTATATATTAAAAACTATTGAGCACTGTAAAAAAACAGTAAAAAATACAAAAAAACAATATTATTTCCTAGATCAGGGGTTATGCACAGGATGATGTTACTGAGAGCGTTGAGTTAGTGTCCAGTTTGAGAACTAGTAAAGTTTGGTCCTATTTTGTAAAAAATATAGCAGTGATATGGACTCAATGCACAAGAAGAATGATAATAAATTAAAAGTGTGCCTATATTATTCCAGTGATATAAGACAATATAGGGATACTATTGAAAAACACTGGAATATTTTGACAACAGATGATGACATCAGAGAGATAGTAGACACTAAACTGAAGTTTGTGTATAAGAACATGAAATCTTTGAGAAGATGTCTGTGCTATCCTAAGAATAAGATGCCTGATAATGACATTAAATGTACTACTGCATGCAGGCTTTGCCATGCATGCAAGTATTTTGATAGTATTTGTTGTTGTGTCTTCCGGCTTTTCCCAGTTAGGGGTCGCCACAGCGGAACTCCGGTCCGCTAATGATTGGTAGTGGATTTTTATGTACCGGGTTACCAGCCCTGATGCACAACCTTCAACGAAGGCATGCCCCATTCACGTATGCCTCCACACAGAAGATGCTCTAGCTGAGAATCGAACGGGACAACATCTTGCTATGAGGCGACAATGCTACCGCAGCACCACCACCACAGTATTTTGATAGTAGTAATGTATTTAAACATCTGGATCAGGACAGAGTTTATAGATTCAATGTTTATGCAATGGGTAGTGCCACTCATGTGATCTATTTAGCTTATTGCCCTGTATGTTTAAAATTCTATATTGGCAAAACTGATAGAGCCCTTAGGAACAGGATTAAGGAACACTACTATCATATTGTTAAGGGTAGCAGGGTGAGTGCATTATCCAAGCACATTTCAGACACTGACAGTACACACTTCTTCAGGTTTATGGTGGTAGGACGTATTTTTGAGAACATCAGAAAGGGTGATATCAGGAACCTAACTGAGCAGTTAGAAGTGAAATGGATACATGGAGATTATCGGCATGGCCTCAATGACAGAGTACCTATCAGACCAACAGTTAAAGCAGGACCATTGATTCGGAAATAATATAGTTGTTTTGTATTTTTACTGTTTTTTACAGTGTTCAATAGTTTTTAATATATACTATTCATAATTTTTATATATTTGTTGATAGATATACAACATTTAGATGAATGTATCATATTAGTTTGTGTCTTTAAGAATGAATGAATTATAGTCATGTGATACTTTGAAGTATTTAATGAGCTGTTTCTGTGTTTGTAATATACATCTGATGAAGTAGCTTTGCTACAAAAGGGCTCAAGTTTTTACCTTGGTATTAAAGACGGATTTATACTGGAGTTTCTAGCTGTCCTTAGGTCTTTTTGTCTATCTTTTGTGGAGCAAAAAATAAATGTCTACACCCAGGGACGTCGGGAGGCATACGCACTGTACTGATTTCAGTACAACTTATTTAGAAGGGGGGTAGCTTTTTAAATTTTCACTTGTTTTTTTTTCGCGCTTTACTGCACGATGACGTCAGCTCATCAGGGCAGCCAGTCGGAATGGAGCTCACCGCGCATGTATTTCCAGCCAGTTCAAATGCTTTTCGAGCAGGAGGATTCAAGCGTTATGTTGGTCGAACAGGAGGATGTACACGTTATGTTGGTCGAGGATTCAAGCGTTATGTTGGTCGGTCGAGGATTCAAGGGTTATGTTGGTCGAACAGGAGGATGTACACGTTATGTTGGTCGAGTGGGAGGATTTACACGTTATGTTGGTCTCACTTCAAGGACTTTATTTAGAAGGGTCTTGCAACCGAGGGTTAGTGAGTAATATGAAGAGAGTGTGTGTGTGTGTGTGTGTGTGTGTGTGTGTGTGTGTGTGTGTGTGTGTGTGTGTGTGTGTGTGTGTGTGTGTGTGTGTGTGAAAATGCCCCAGGTGGGATGTACTGGTGATTACTCATGGTGGTGTGGTAGGGAATACCTCAGGCTTGAACCCTGTACCTTGTATGCAGGTGTTAAAAACCTGAATTCCCTACCCACCACCATTTGTAAAAAAATGCAGATTTTTGCCTCATATTTGATCTGATCTATTCCTCATATCTGTGGTTTTTAAATGCTGCAATGCTTGAAATTTGATGGTGCAGTGGTAGCAACGTAGCATTGATGTCTCACAGCTGTAGGTTCTTGGGTTTGGTTCTTGGCTGGGGTGCCTTCTTTGTGGGGGGGGGTCTGTATCTTCTCCCTGTGTTTGTGTGGGTTTGCTTTTGTGTCCTCCCATGTTACAAAGACATGTCTGCATTATTTTTTCCTGGGCCTCTGCTGAGAATTGTTTTTTTTTGTTCCAAGTCAGACTGTCCTGATTAACAAATTGACAGGCATTTAAATTTCAGACTTCAGGTTTCTGAATGTTTACTTCCTTACATATTTGATGGTGCAGTGGCAGTATTGTTGCCTCATAGCTATAGGTTTTCTTGTTTGATTTTTGGCTGGGGTGCCTTCTGTGTGGAGTCTGCATCTTATCCCTGTGTTTGTGACATAGTAAAACAACTTTTTTTCTAGCAATAAATATATAGTAACACAACCTTTTTTATAACAATTTTTTTAAGTTTATGACTATTTGAAATTTGTCCTTATTTTTGGGACTGTAATACCCTGTTATTGGCTTTGTCCAGGTTTTTTGTGCTAAGGTTGACAGCTATAGCAAGAACTGAATTCACTGAATATGTTTGAGGGCTGTATTCCCTCATTACTGGGTTTGTCCAGGTGTTTTGTGCTAAGAGGTTGACAGCTATGGTGAGAACTGAATTCATTAAATGACAGCCGTTTAAGTTTCAGTCTTCCTCTCTTTCACAAAGCAGGTGATTTGGCATAGTGGTATGTTGTTCTGACTATTTTGCACAGTGACCTTGGCAGTAAAATGTATGATGGTAACACAGCATTTTATTCTAGCAGCTTTCCAAGATTATACAAGCAATGTTTTATGTGTTCCTGTTTTTTGCCCTTTTGACCCATCCCAATAAATTTGGCTTTTTCCAGACTTCTTGTGCTGCAAAGTTGAGATGTAGTTGAGTATTGCGTAGATTTTACAAGGAGCTGAGAGCTGCAGGGGAAGAGAAGTTTAGTGCTGATTATGCTAAGTCGGCTCACATTGCTAGTAGCACAAAATGTTGTGCACTTGCTTTTAATGCAGAAGGTTGTTGGTTCTACTCCCATAAGGGGTGAATGCTGCTGTACTGAAAGTTAAGACACTAACTATGAGCCTGTTATCAGTTTGCCATCCATTTTCTATTGCAATATTACTAGCTTATTATTAATGTAATTTAGGCAATTTATTCCTCAGGGGCATCAGACACTTTATTTTTCGGTGAAGTCATGAAATATAAAGGTGATTGCTAGCAGCAACCTCTTCATAAGTTAGATTTATTTAACGTGGAATTATTTAGATGACTTTTTTTACTACTTCAGAGATTGTGCATATTATTTACTGATAATGGTGGACTGTAGAAGTTTGACTAGACTTTTATGATGGAAATGTTCTGAATTGGGCAGTTTTGTTTCACTGTTTACTGGAAAAATGTTCAAAGCAATAGGAAGGTGTATCAAAGAGCACATGTATGTTTCATATGCAAGGGGCCTATGATTTAAAAGCAGCCCAGAATTAATTTTTATCTGCCACGGGTAAAATGTATTTTTCTTTGAATGTGGGTTTTAATGTTGTTTCAATGAATGTGAGTTTCAAGGGCAGAGAAGTTTTAATGCCAAGTTTGTTTAGCAGATGTCTTAGTGTTTGTGCTGTAAAATGCAAAATAAAACTTTCAAATGAAGTTCAAATCATCATAGAAGTAAATCAGTATGCACATTAGTGTTTATGGTAAATGGAGTGAAATAGCAAAGTAATGGATCATTGGAATGGCTACAGGGGGAGGCTCCATTCGACCATGGTTTTGTGAGGGGGAAGGGCGGCAAACTTAGACAGCCCCAGCTGAACTATACCTCCCAACTGTCCAGATTTTCAAAGAATTAATAGATTTTTTGCTTCTTATTTTTGGTTTGTTCCTCAATTTGTGGTTTTCTGGCAAATGATTTAGGAATTATGTCACTAAATAATGACACACTAGTTTCAGACTTTATAACCTTCAGAAAAATGCATGCTAAAATAAGACCTGTTCTATCAACTGTCCCAGTTTATACAAGAGCAATTTTTAGTACTGTTTATATGTTCCCTCAATATATTTGGCCTTGTCCAAATTTATTGCATTAACAGGTTGAGAGGTACATGCAAATAAATTGCTTTATAGAATTAGGCATAGCCAAACCTCAACTGTCCCTGATTTTGGCTCAAAATGTTGCTCTTCCCCTAATGATCCCTCCACAAAATAGCAATTTTGGAAGAAAACATAGAGGGTTTACTTTACTTCTATAAATAACTGTAATGATCAGAGTTATACATTACTTTTATTTCAGAAATGCATGTAGATTCTCTAATTTTGTCAGCTGCTCTAAGTTAACTGTGCTCATATTAAAATGGTGTCCCTCCTTTGACAGGTTCCCAGCTGTATTGTCTGGCAATTTTATATTTTTGCATCACATTTTTGGTCTGTTTTTCATAAAATTGCAGTTTTCTGGCAAATTAGTGGCAAATTGTTAAAGACTGAAGTTAGAAAATAATGCAGACATTTCAGTTTCAGATTTCATACCTTTCAGAAAATTCATACTGATGCAAGACCTACTACTATTCTATTATCTTTCTATGTTTATAAGAGCAATATTTAAAAAAAAATTCCTTATTTTTGGGCCTTTGCCTCAGTTTTATTTATGAGTTTGTTGCTGTAAGAGGTTGAGAGGTTGTGTGTGTGTGTGTGTGTGTGTGTGTGTGTGTGTGTGTGTGTGTGTGTGGTAGGTAGCATACCTCTCAACTGTCCACATTTTGCAGAATGTCCAGATTTTTGCCCCATATTCTTTGTCTGTTCCTCATAAATTTTGTGATTTTCTAGAAAATCATTGAAGGCTGAAGTTGCTAAATAATGACAGACAATTGAGCTTCAGACTTCATGTCCTTTAGAAAAATTCATACTAGCACAAATCCTGTTATTCTAGCAACTTTCTAAGTTCACGAGAACATTATTTAATATCTGTCCCTGTTTATTTTAGGCTTTGTCCATATTTCTTGCACTAAGAGGTAGGTAGGGGTGTGTGTGTGAATGAAACATCCTAGTTAGTGGTAGCAGGTGGTTAGTAATTTACTCAAGCTCAAAACCTGTACCTTAGTTACAGAAAACAAAAGCATAAAGTCTCTACCCCAACTACCATGCTGCATTTTTCAAAGAACTGACATTTCAGGTTAATTTTCAATTCAAGGAACCGAGTTTGAGTGAATTTATATTATATTACCGAAGAGGCATTACAGCGAATGCCTCTTCATCGACACTAAAAGAGCGAACCATGAATTACGAGAATGGCCGTAGCTTGGCTGGGGAGGGGGGGGTAGCAGTTTGAGAGCTGTCAGTACAAATTTGAAAATCCTAGCTACACCCCTGTCTACACCCTCACATTAAAAAACACACAAAAACAAGGAGGATGGAGGGAAGGAGTGGCTACTGCAACAGTGATCTTTCAAGCATCTAGTGTTATGCTAAATTCAACTTACACAATTGTACTATAGCCATAATAATACCCCACTGCTGCAGTAACCACGACTATATAGATGGATAGTTTACCATCATTTTAATGAATCACAGAACATCATTTAAGAAAGAAATTGCCATTACTTACCACAGTTTAATATACTAAATGGTATAATTGTCAAATGGAATGAAACATGATGGTCAATATTCGCAATTTTTCATCTTTTTCATATCGTTGTGAAATAGTCACACATCCCAAAACCACCAAGTGTGCAATTATAAACACATTAGCAAATGCACAAATCGTGTTGTAATTTCTTTCAAATAAAGGAAAGAAATTGCATACATTGTAAGTAAGAGAGGAACGGAGATACTAATTCCTAACACCCATGCATTAGCAGTCTGAATGCACAATGTTGAGCAATGCACTCAGTAAAACCACATGAAGTTAACTGTTCATATCTCAATAACAGGCATTCAAATATAGCTTCTTTGTCCAGTAAATGTCTTCTTGTAGGAGGTGGAGGTAAACCATACAGAAGTCTACTCTTCAAATCTTCTACATGATTCTGCTGTAGCTGTATCAGATGTACGATATCTAAGATGTACAACTTCTTTTTACCCAATAAACTATGCAATAATCTGTGCCATCCTTCTACTGCATTTTTACTTTGTAGCTACCCTAAAGTGCAAGTATTCCATTGATTCCAGAAGTCAATATTAAAGAGTGGAGGAATCTGTTCAGACATAGTAGTACATATTTCATACTGTCTTGGTCTACCCTGTATGTAATTTTCTTTAAAGAAGACATGTAACAGCTTTTCGATTTCTGGCTTATCCTCTTCAATATCTGCAAATGTTGATGCAATGCAATCAAGTGAAAGAAACGCTAATGAGAATTTGCTTATTTATCATAGCAAAGTGAGTATTGCTAACAAACTCTGCTGCCAAATACAGTTTTTGTATTTGTCTCCATACAATCTGACAGAGATGAAACAAAAACCCTTTTGCCTGACTGTTAGGTGGATTCCTTTTAATGCTCTTAACCGCACCTTTCTCAAAGTCACTTAAAATCATATTTGGTCTTAATTATAAACTGTAACATGCACGTAACTGCAGTACATGATGCCAAAATATATCATAGCCTTCCTTGGCCTTTGACAGCAAAATAGCATAAACAACAGGGATAATCTTTTTATTGACACCACTTTGGAAACCGCAGTGTATAGTGTATACTTACTTTCATTCTCTTGTACTGATTGGAAAAGTTCCATCTACAATTACTCTGCAGAGCACAACATACATAGATTTCCTTCAGTTGTTATAATTACAGTATTAGGGCATGATTTCTTCACTGAAGTATGCTCAATCATGACTTGTCCATTTTTAATAGGAAGCATGTCACCTTTCAAATCTCTTAAACTCCGTATGTCAGCAAACATTTGCTGTCTCTTTTTCTGACTAATTCTAGTCACTGTCTGTTAAGTGCTGAACAGTTTGATAAATGATTAACAACGCATGTAGATGTATGTGCTAACACTTCAGAAACAATTTTACAAGGATCTTCTATTAAATTTTCAGCGTGGCTTTTAATACTTTCCCAAGGTTTACACACATCAACTTTATCTGGATCTGGTGAATGAAATTGAGGTGAACACTTTTCTAATTGTTCACCTTGAACAACTGTTATACTTACAAACTTACAATTCTTCCTTAAAACTTTTCTTTTTCTTTCCTATCACAGCACCAATAATTTCTACTATTGTTATGTTTCTCGAAATAATACAGATAACTGTCATAGTACTTTTTTACCTTTCTGGGAAGCAACTGTTTTATATATATTCCTAATACTATCAGATACAAAATCTATACATTCTGAATCAGTTGTGGACTTTTTAATAACACTCCTCAATGAAATATCGCATAAATGAGTAAGGTAAACTGATATATTTATTATTTATTGACATTTGTTGACTGGGAAAGTCCACTGAGCCCAACGACCCATTTTCAGTGGAGGCAAGGGGGGAAAAGCTCCACACAATTACAGACATTTTTACATTACATCAGCTAAACTTTGGCAGTCAGCAAAGAGTTTACATAATACAAATTGAAGTAGATATACAAGACAAATGCATATATTAGAGGCATACAATATAATACAAGAAAATAAGCCCAGTGTGTTAAATTTTTAGTAATTGTGTTTTGTATATTCTCATAAGTAAGAATACTGTTTAATCGATTCTATTTATTCAGCCACAGAAATAAAGACAGCAAGAGAGATTGGATACAAAGACAGATAGTGTAAATTGTAACTATATTAAGTTAGCAAAAGTACTTGTAGTGTATAGTGGCCAAAACATTTAAGGTGGTTTAATCATATGACTACAAGAACAGCCAAGGTTATTGAGATAGTGTTCTTTTAGTGCAAATTTAAATGTTTTTAAAGAGTCTAGTTCAGTAAGAGAGAGAGAGACCGCATTCCAAAGTTTGGCAATGGCATGGGAATAGAGACTTTGTTCTGCTCTTTTGTTGCATTTAGTTATGGTTAAGAGTTGTTTCTTAGAAGACCTATGCTGAGTAGGGGTGAGTGTTTGTATTATAGTTTGAAGGGATGGGCAGAAGTTTGGATTATTTAGTAGTTTGTGGGTGAGAGTAAGTTGGGAGTAATGTAGGTAATGAGGGAACTCAAACCAGTTTATAGATTTAATGGCCAGGCAATGATGTGTGCGAGTTGGCATGTTGGGGACAAACTTGGCTATTTTATAGTAGCACGACTGCAGTTTGTTCAGGAGAGATGTGTGTAGGTTAGTGAGAATGGGGCAACCATAGAGGAGGGAGGGTAGAAGTAGACTATTAGCTAGTTTCAACTTGGTAGACTTGCCCAAATAGAGTTTATGCCTATAGAGTTTGCCAATCTTAAAATGGGTCTTTTTCATTTGGCTGAGTATATGATTCTCAAAGGATAGTTTGTCATCAGTTGTGATGCCTGGTAATTTGGCTGTTTTTAAAATTTCAATTTCTGTATTGTTTTGAGGGAATATTTTAAAGTCTAGAGTTAGAAGTTTGGTTGTGAAGAGTAAAAGTTTTGATTTTTTTTTAAATAACTGTTGAGCTCCGTTAAACCAGGATTCAATAGAAGTAAATGCATTTTGTGTCAACTTTAGGAGATCTGAGTTGTTGTTAGAGTATGTAATTATAGTTGAATTGTCCGCATATTGAATGAGTGTACTTTGCAGGGATGCTTTATGGAGATTAAATTGTTATTATCACAAAGTTATTCTCAATCTTAAATGTTTTCAATCTTTTAGATTAAGTATCTTACAGTCGACCTTTCCATGATCACTCCTGGTATGTTATCTTGTTACATTTTAATTTCATATCTTTTACATTGATGTCATAACATGGAGTTCTCATGCTCGAATGACTCTGTCCATTCATTAAAATGTATTCAAGATATTAAGGTATGGCTCAATATTAAAAGAAGATGCATTCATGCAATTCCTATTCAGTGATGTGCAAGTCTGTGATATGATAGTAAACCAGATGGATTAACTTTGTAACTACCTTTGGTGAGTGGAAGTTTAAGAGTCCAGGATCATATGGAGAAAGACCCCAATAAAGTTTGATATAGACCTAGAGAAGGGATCACACTTATACTGCTTTGTAAAAGTATGAACAGAGGATCAAGTAGTAGTTTCTAGAATACCTCTAAAATCCAACTCTTTCCAAAAAGCCATAGATGAGGCCAAGGCCCTGGTAGAGAGGACCTTGACTCTACCTGGAATAGATTTGTTATGGTGAGCATAACAAAAATTAGTAGACTTAGACATCCATATTGAAATAGTCTGTTTTGACACAGGTTGTTTCTTCTTCTTATCCTCACAAGAAATAACAATTGATCCAAAGATAAAAAAGATTTAGTTCTGTCAAGACAGTATCTGAGTTGTCTGTGGACATGCATGGTATGGAGTATCATGCCTCCCTCATTTTAGGTTGAGAAAAGAAAATGGGAAGATGGCTATTTTGTCTTCAAGTAAACTTGGATACCACTAAAGGCATAAAAGAAGGATGGCTCCTCAAAGAAACCCAGTCACTATAGAAAATGAGATAGGGTTGACTCACCATAAGAACTTGCAACTCAGATACCCTTCTTGAAGAGGTCAGAGCAATCATCAAAGCTGTTTTCCATGTTAAGAACCTCAAGTCAGACAAATTAGCTGGTTGAAACTGAGCAAGCATTAGATTCTCTAAAACAAAATTAAGAACCCAAGGAGGGGGTCAATGTTTTTCTTGGAGACCTGTTATGCAAAACCCCTCTCAGGAATATTTTGGCATGCAACTGCATTGAAAGATGAGGATCCATGGGCAGATATCCTGAAATGGCTGATAAATTAACTTTTATAGAGGCATATGAAAGGCCATAGGATAGTAACTCACACAAATATTCTAAAACCAAACCCCTAAATGGGCACCGGTTATTTTCCTGGCACCAGCTAGAAAACTTTTTCCATTTTGTGACATATGATTTTCTAGCATTCATTTTTTTCTGCCTCCATTAGTACCTGCTACACATCCTCAGTAAACAGCTGCCTAAAAGTAATTAAGACCCTATCATCCAGGCAGTCAACTGAAGATGATTTGTGTTGTATTATATCAAACACCCATGTTCTTGTGTGAGTAGATCCAGTCTGTGAGAAAGCTTGTAATTGCCCCTGGCCATTTCCAAAAGAAGAGAAAATCAGAGTTGCCTGGGCCAGAAGGGAGTCACCACAACAATCTTGGGGATTTCTTTTGAATTTTCAGAAGTACCCTGGGTATTAATGGAAAGGGTGGAAAAGCATACAGGACCATTCGTGCACAAGAAAAAAAAAGGCATCTGTCTTCTAGGCCTTCTTGCAAGAAGTCCTGTGACAGGATCTTGCCAGCTGATTGTTCATAGAGGAGGCAAAGAGGTCTGCTTGAGGAACTCACCACAGATGGAGCAAATCTTGGAAGACCCTGATCAAGTTTACATTCATGAGGGTCTGCTCTGGTCCTACTCAGCTTGTCTGACACACAGTTTTGCCCTGATAGATTGTAGGGTAGCTGTAGAGTGAGATTGTATTGTGAAGCTTTATTCCAAGCTAACTTGGCTAGTCTGCAGTGGGGGTATGGCCTAGTTCTCCCCTTGCTTATTGATTTATCATACAACTGTGGTATTGTCTGTAAACACCTGAAGATGTCCCAGGGACCAACGATGGTTCAAAGGGTTGTTGAGTGCCTAGATCAGGGCAAGCAATCTCCTTGATATTTATGTGCTTGCATCACTACTCGGTGTCACACACACCCCTGTACTTTTATCCCTACTGAAACTGCTATGCAAGCAAACACCAAAGCATTTGTTGTACCTAGCTGATTTGGAGATGGGAGGGAGAAAGACAGACTTGGTTTTAAAGATGTCTGCTGTCTTCACCAAAAGATTTCTCTTTTGACAAACCCTGGCACTGGGATTTGAAAGATAAAGGGTGATGATGCTGGGAATAATGAGATTTCAGATACCACTATATCTTTCTCATGTGGAGTCTTGCCAAGTGTATTATGAGTACCAGAGATGCCATGAGACCCAACATACTGAGGTACTGCTTCACAGTGGCAGATGTCTGAGTGGAAAAACGTAGAAATATATCAAAATAAACATTTATTTTTTCCTGTGGAAGAAAAACTCTTTGACCTGAGGTGGCTAGTTGACATCCCGGAAACACAATCCTATGTGAGGGAGTCAAGAAAGGCTTTTGAATGTTCTCTTGGAATCCCAGCTTGTGTGAGAGATCGCTTACCTAGGAGAGAGAGAGAGATTCCTGACACTTTGAAAAAGACTCCACAAAGATAAGCAAGTCACCTAATTATGGAAAAATGTGGATACCCTGTAGCTTGCAATAAGCTATAACCAGAACCAGATACTTTATGAATACTCCTGGTGTAGTGGATAGTCCAAAAGATATGGCAGAAAATTGATAATGTGATCCATACACAGGAAACCTTAAGAAATGTCTGAATTCTGGATAAACAGGGATGTGACAATAAGCATATTTTAAGTCTAATGTTATCAGGAAACTTGAAAGAGAGAGAAGAGGTCACAAGCTGTGAAGTGAAACCATTTTGAACTTGGACACCATCAAAAACAGGTTTAGGAAAGTCCTAGACCTGGTCTGCATGCATTTTCTTTCTGTGGCACTAGTAACATCCTTGAATAAATACCGTTACATACATGGGGAAGAAGGACATGCTTCTATCACTCTTTCGGACAACATGTGATGAAGAATAGGTAGAAACAAAAGAGTCTGACTTGGAAAATGTGAAATGACCCCTGGAAAAGGAAAAATTTCTTCCCACTGTCATCTGAAACCCTAAATGATTTTCAGAACCTGTTAATCAAAAACTAGCTGTTGCCAAAAAGAAAAATGGAGATTCAGACTTTCAAGAAGGAAAAACAGGGCCAGGATGGGACGGGGTCACAAGGCCTCTTGAATAGTCATTCAGACTGGTTTACTATCAAAATGTTGATTGGTCGGTGATCATAACATTGAAATCATTACATCGAACATTCAAAATACTGAAAATAAAAATGTCAAAGTTTAAATGGTCACAAACGCCTGCAAACTAGCAAGTGTTCCCTGCACCCCCCACACCCCCTGCTACTTATATATTACAACTCCGAGATCACACAACAGTGCAGACAAGGGTACATCCTTGCCTATTGTCAACATAATGTCGACAGGTAATTTGCATGCACTTTCTGTCGACCAAATGAAATACTTAATATTCATGTGTCGACCATATGTGTAGATCAAATGAATGTTAGACCATATGAATTTCAATATATTGATAGTAAACCATTCAGACTTGGAGTTTCTTTGATTTTGGAAGGTTCAAGACTTTTTTCTGGAACAATCTAGCCATTTCTTCTTAAATATCTGTTTACCTAAATCTTGTTGATACAGTTTTTTTTTTTTTTTTTTTGTTGCCAAAGAATATTTGGAAAAGGAGGACTGAAAAACTACGAGATTTTCTATATCAACTTGCTTCTTTCAGCACACTTTGTTGATCACCTATGTAAAGAGGGGCCAAACACTAAATCTCTGTCCAAGGAATAATTTAAAATATCTTTTCTTAATAGCCTTTGGAAGGTTTTGAGAATACAGCCATGCAAACCTCAAAAGATTACTAGTGCTCATCGTCCTGGAAGAAATATCAACAGAGTCATACACAAACTGCAACAATGAGTAGTGACTTGTGCAATAAAAGAAGCTAAGTTATTTACAGCAGATTTTTCCTCACAAGAAGAAACTGCTGATAAAACATTCCTCATAATTTCATAATTTGTCAGAACAAACTTTAACACATGAGCCTGACAAATATCTGAAAATCAAAGTTGCAGAAGTATACATTTTTTTCCTCATACCTATCAAAAATTTCCCATCCTTATCAGAAAGGGTAGGGCTGGAATTTTCTAATTTCTTATCAGCAGTGGGATCAACTAAAGCTATAGCTGCTGGGTCAGGTTTGGGAGTAGTGTATAAAAAATTAAAAGATTGTGATACTTTATACATTCTATCTGCCTTTTTATGGGTATCTGGTTAACTATCTGGAAAATTCTACCCAGTAAAACATACTTCCTCTAAAGCTGATAGAACAGAGAGGAATGGATGTAGGTTCTGGAAAACCTTCTGTAGCAAACTATAGTATTTTCTGAGGGACTGGTAATCTTGAATCTCTTCAGGAAAATAAGAATCACTCTTTCTTTTAACATAAACTACTTCACCAGAAGGACCAATAGCCTGAATTAAACCTTGAGTCAGACCCAGCAAACTAATCCTATTCAAAGAAATTTGAAGAGGAGTAGATGCATGCTTGTTTTTCTGTTTCTGTTTGATAGCAAAAATGGGGCTAACCATGTTACTATTGGCAGGAGCTTCTTCCAAAGAGATGGACACATCATTCAGACATAACAGAAAGATCTTCCATATTTCTTCTCACAGGACCAAATAGAATGGTGCTCCCTTGTCCACTGAAGGGACCCTAACAGCTGCAGAGGACATGACTAGCCCTCAGTCCGTATTAACTGTAAGTGCAACACCAGATGGATCTGGGGTAAAATATGAGTTACCTGATGTAGATCAGAGTGTATGTGCTGTATCTTTAAAAAGCATATCAAGGACTGAACGTGCACATATAAATAGCAGGCACATGCTGTACTCAGTGCCATTTTGGGAGTGCAGCCATGATTGCAATAACTAGTTTGTATATAATTTATTTAAGTTAAAGTCAGTAAACTTCTATTGTGGTGTGTTTGTATATAATAACGCTGCTTGAACAGAACCCACAAATACTCTTCTATTGTATCCTGTGTAGGAGAGCAACATGGTGTCAGGACTGGGATTACAGAGATTGATATTCAGAACCACAAGGTACAGAGATGACAGTGAAGGTAAACTAAGAGAAACAAGGATGAAAGAGAGCTAGAAAAGAAACAAAGGTAAAGAAAACTTGGACAAACAGCTTATTTTATAAAAAAGATAAAACAGAGCATTACAGGGGCACAAACCACATTATTAAACAAGCGGGAGGCACAAACAGTTTATTAACTAAAGAAATGTTTAAAAATAAGATATTTGATTAAATAATTATCAGAAAAGCAGAACCAGTATATTTAAAACAAAACAAGTGTGTCTGAAGCAAAATGGGCATGTTTAGAGTAAAACAAGCACAAGAAAAGTACAATGGCATGAAAAGGGATTAAACATGGAAAACAGATACAATAAGGGTGAAAAAGGACATATTAAGCATAAATAATGCAAGGTGACTGCATGTCTTTTGGCAAAGTACTGTGTTTTACCATAACTAGGACTTTGTATTGCATCAAGGGCATAACTAGAGTTATTGAAGTATCTCATAGTGTGTAAAAGTGCTTACATTGTGCGCTTATTTCTTTCTTTCTTCTTTCGGCTTTTCCAGGTTAGGGGTCGCCACAGTGGATCACCTGTCCGCTCATGATTGGCAGTGGAGTTTTATGGTGCCGAGTTGCCAGCCCGGTGCCCAACCTTCCACAGAAGGCACACACATGCACGCACATACTCATGCCTATGGCCAATTTAGAGTGTTCAATCCACCTACTGTGCATATATTCTGAAAAGTTTATATGTATGTAAAGTGCAACTATTTTGTGAAGTACAGTCAAAGTATAGCCATTTCAAAAAGTTTCTTGTGCTGGGTGTGTCTATTCACAATGTGCCAGTATTAGAGTTTTTCTTGCATGGTAATGAATTATCTAGCAAGCTACCGCCATTTTGGCAGAATTTCAGAGTGCTGTGTACTGTTTATTCGCAAAGTGCAATTACGTCGAAATGTTTCTGACTCTGAACATTTTCTTGCCAGTTCATTCATATTGTGCAGTTATTTGAAATGTTTCTTATACTGATAACAGGTGATTTCTTGCAGTACAGTAATTTTATGAGTATTACAGTGCCCAAGAGGCTTATTTCGCAAAGTTCAGTTACACAGAGGCTTGCTGTGCTATTGGGCAAAGTTACAAATACTGATATAAATTTCTGGCATCCGTGCATATTTGCAAAACCCTTCACTGGTATATGTTAATATGGGAGATGGATTTCAAAAGCCCTTACTGCTTATATTTGATTAGGATATTGCAGAGAACCGGAGAATATTTAAGTAAGAGTGCAATATTTGTATACAAGAGCTTATTCAAAGATACACACACCAGGGCATTCCCTAACTGGGTCAGAGACCATTGAAAGAGAGCATTCATTTGTGTATGCATTAGCAGTCAATGAGGGAGAAGGAGAAAATCATCATATTGTTGCACAGGCTGAATCAAGGGAAGACCCAGAGTGTTTGAAGTGCATATTCAGGAAAATGTGCAACCCCCAGACAAATATTACATTAGACAGGCATTTGTTTTACACAAGGGTTCAGAAACCATGGAAGATTTTTGCAGCTTATATTACTGACCTGAGAAAAAAAAGCCAAAATGTGTAGGTTTGGTGACTTAAAAGATGAGTTAATAAAAGGCAGGCTCATTTGTCGTATTAATAGTGCTGCTGTGAGAAAGATTTTGCTTTGGGACATTAATTTAACATTGAGTAAAGTCACAGAGATTTGTCAAATCCATGAAGTTGCAGAAAAACACACAAGCCTGCTTGAAAGTGACAAGAGCATGACTTCAGCAAGCTCCAGAGCAAATGTAGATAGCATGCAACATGTGGCAAAAAGAAGTAGGCCTAAGCACATGGCAGCCAGAACCCCTGCTGGCACCAGGGAAACCATGTAGTTTTCCAACAAGTTCTAAGACTAGTTCAAGTTAAAGTAGTATGCTCAGTGCAGTGCAAGCATGAGTTAGTAAAACCCAAATCCAACTTTATGGTTAACTGTAGCAACTGTGATGTCAGTCAGGAGTCTAAAAGAGAGACATGCTTAGCATTTGGTCAGCGATGTCAGAACTGTAAATAATGGAACCCTTTTCAAAAGTTTTGCAAATCAAGTAAACCCCACAGAGTTGTAAAGAAGGGTCACTCAGAAAACGAAGTGATCAAGTAGGATTGCAACAATCTACTTTCTATGTAGATGGTGTATCAGTAATTATTGAAAGAGTCAATGCAGTGAATTCATTGACCAAGAGCATACTGTCCAGATCAATGGTAAATCCACAGAGCTTAAAGTAAACACTGGTTCAAAGTGTAATGTTATATCAGCAGAAACATTAAAAAAAGTGACTAGTAATGAGCAACTCAATGTGGCCATTATTGTGAGACTTGGAGGTGAAGAAATTCAAACCGAAGGCTCAGTAATGATTTCATGTTATTTGGCTAAGAACTGTTACAGCTTGTTATACTATGTAGTTTGAAGACTGATGCAGTCATCACTGGGTCTCAAAGACATTTGAGAATTAATCTGCTTTCTGTTACCAAAGAAGTTCGTCATGTAAGTGCATATCCTAGTTACAACTTTTCTGAAGCCATTTTCTCAGAGTATGCTGATGTTTTCAATGACAAGTTGGGAAACTTCCAGTTGTATATTCCATGAAGTTAGCCCCAGAGGTCACTCCAGTAACCAGACCAGGAAGAAAAGTTGCAATAGCTATGCAGGATAAAGTCAAAGCTCAGTTGGATAAAATAGTAGAGCAAAGTGTAATTTGTCCAATTGTAGAACCATCTGAATGGGTGTTGTGCATGGTAGCAGCCCAAAAAAAAAGTCTCAAATGAAATCAGAATATGTATTAAACCAAGAGATTTGAACAAAGCATTGAAGAGACCACATCATCCAATGTGTACAGTCGAAGAGATCCCAGCTCTGATACCGAATGCTACTGCTTGTTCTGTCTTGGATGCAAAAAGTTCATTTTGGCAAGTGATGCTTGATCACAAATCCTCATTACTAACTACTTTCAGTACCCTGTTTGGCAGATACAGATTTCTAAGGATGCCATTTGGAATAAATGCTGCAAGTGAAGTCTTCCAGCATACAATGGAGCCAATTATTGTTAGTTTACCCTTGTGCCAAAATTGTAGATGATTTATTGTTTGAGGCAATGGTGGAGCACAGCATGACAGAAACCTAAAGTGAGTTCTAGACAGAGCACATGAAGTGAACTTACAGCTGAATCATCTGAAGTGTAAATTCAGACTTCCAGAAGTAACATATGTAGGTCATTTATTTAACAGTACTGACTTGAGACCAGACTCAACCAAGCAAGCACCTATTCTTGAGATGTCAGCACCAGATAATATTCAGACTCTACAGAATTTCCTAAGCATGTTCAACAATTTGGGCAAGTTCCTACCAGACTTCAGTGAGTTGACAGCACCTTTAAGAGAGCTGTCATGCAAAAATGTTATATGGTCTTGGTTAGAACAACAGAAGGGGTCTATATTATAATCTCGAAGTTACGGAACATCGAATACAATATGGTCAACACCATATTATCAAAGTTCTGTAACTTCGAAAATAAAAAAAAAAAATGTAAACATCAAATACTTACCCTAATGGGTTTAAGCAGGGGGGAAGCCACCCTGCAACTCCCACACCCCCCGCTACTTAAATATACCAACTCGGAGATTGCACTTTAATGTTGTATGGTGTGGAAAGGGAAGATTTCCCTTTCCTACACTGTAGCGCAATCTCAGAGTTGGTATATTTAAGTAGCGGGAGGTGTGGTGGGTGCAGGGGGGCTTGCCCCCCTGCTTATACTCATTAGTTTTTTTTTTTGTTCTACAAATATTTCGATTGTGTTTCGATTGTTTAATAGTTCAATGCATAAAGTGCAATGTTTATGCATTCGAACTATTAAACATTTTAGATTATAATACAGACCCCAACACAAGAAGGCATTTGAAAACCTTAATCACAAAATTGCTGCCCCACCTACAATAAGATACTATGATGTAAATAAACCAGTCACTCTTTCTTGTGATGCTTCAAAATTTGATGTTGGCGCAGTTATTCTTCAAGGGGAGAGACCAGTAGCCTATGCATCTAGAACACTAACCCAAACTGAAATACAATATGCTCATATTGAGAAAGAACTTTTGGCAATAGTATTTGCATGTTCAAAGTTTCATGATTATCTATGGTCGAGCTATTCAGATTGAAACAGATCACCAACCTCTAGTTACTATTCTAAAGAAGCCTATGCATTCAGCTCCAGCGAGATTGCAAAGAATGATGCTAAAATTGCAAAAGTGCAACTTCAAAATGGTTTATATGAAAGGCAAACTACTTTATCTGGCTGATACCTTATCCAGATTGCCTAGAAATACAACTGAACAGCTTGAGACAGAGAATTTTGACTTTGATGTGATAGCAGTGCATAATTTCTCTACCACTAGACCTGATGAGCTAAGAGAGATCACACAAAGACTGATCCAATTTTGCAAAAGCTCAACCACTGCATTAATGTTGGATGGCCGTCAAAGCAATATAGTGTACCACCTGAAGTGCAAACCTATTTTCCCTATAGAGATGAAATGTTGATGGAAAATGTCATTATTTTCAAAGGTCCTAAAATTGTTGTTCCTACTTCCTTAAAATATGAATATATCCAGATTTTGTGTCATGGTCACAAAGGTTCTGCATCTAGTAAGGGAAGGGCGAGAGAAATAGTATTTTGGCCTTCATTACTAAAAGAGATTAATGAAGTACTTTCTTCTTCTTCAGTATGCAATAGTACTAAACCGCATTTGCAAAGGGAACCACTTCAGCTAAGTCACGTTCCTGAACTACGTTGGTCAACAGTAGCCACTGATAGCTTCTAGTGTGACAATCAACATTACTTGGCATTAGTAGACTCTTATTCAAACTGTCTGAGATTGATCTACTACCTAATCTAACATCCACTACTGTTATTAGTAAGTTGAAACGTCAGTTTTCAGTCCATGGTAGTCCACACAAAGTTATTTCTGACAATGGTGCTCAATTTACTAGTCAGTTATTTCAGATATTTGCAAGACAATGAGGTTTTGTACATGTTACTCACAGTCCAAAATATCCTCAGTCAAATGGACTAGTGTGCAGTGCAGAGTGCAAGGCAATTACTTAAAAGGTCAAAGCATGACAATACCGATGTCTTTTGGAATTTAGTTAATCTCAGAAATATACCCCGTGACAATATTCTTGGCTCACCTGTTCAAAGACTTCTATCCAGGCAAAGCAGAACAATGCTACCTATTAGTTCCAGTTTATTGAGGCCTAAAGCAAAGAGCATCAGAACCACCAAAGCCCAATTATTCAAGAAGCATTCTATCCAGAAGTCCAGTTATGATAAATTGAGCAGATTTATTTGTCTGTTAAAAGAAGGAGAGACAGTGAGGATACAAATGGTGAAAGGTTTCGACCGGATTGGTCAAGTTACAGGTCCTGCTTTGTAGAATATGTGGCTGTGGAGTACAGAAGAAATCACCAACATCTTCTTCCTCTACCAGAATCATTATCATAACATTGTTCCTGTAATACAGACTCTATATCTCAGAACAAGCCAGACATTGTCCCCATCCCAGAAAGTGTCTCAACCTCTACTTCCATTCCTGATGATGTTCCAGATATTCCCAAGGTTGAACATTCCAGTTGCTAAATTTAAATATCAGTTTTATGTCACATTATTTGGTCATATCTCCAGGCCCAGTGTGAAATACACAGCGACATGGACATAACTGTATTTATGTACCTAGTTCTATATAATTGCAAGACAAAGAGCAATTTGCATTCTTTGCATACCAAATGTGATTCATAACATTGCATGATCTATTTCTCAAAGAAAGAGGATGTAGATCAGAGTATATGTGCTGTATCTTTAAGAAGCATATCAAGGACTGAATGTGCACATATTAATAGCAGGCACATGCTATACCCGGTGTCATTTCAGAGTGTAGCCAGAAAGTGAGCATATATGATTGCAATAGCTAGTTTGTATATAAGTTACTTAAGTTAAAGTCAGTAAACTTCCATTGTGATGTCTTTGTATATACAGTAATAAAGCTGCTTGAACAGAACCCACATAGACTCTTCTATTGTATCCTGAGTAGGAGAGTGACACCTGAGATACAACAAATGACCACAACAATGTCACCCACCTGCAGGTGAGGCAAATTGCTAGCCTGCTATGGTTGCAAAGACTGTTTGCTTATTTTATTTCTTTCTGTGGCTGGAAGAAGAACCAATCAATGGAATGGTTATCTGTTCCACGATCAAGCCAAAAATTATTCTTCTTTCCTGGAGAACACAGGTAACAATTGACAGTAAACATTACCAATACACAAAAGTTACTTTTTTGACAGAAAAAAAAACACAGTCAAAAGCATTTTAAAACACCATGTCAGCTGCACAAAAGAAAAGTAATAAAAAAGTTTCAGTTACTTTATACTAATTTGAAACTGACAGAAAAAAATGACTGTTCCATTTAAAAGTGCCTTACAATCTCAAGGTACATAAAAATAAAACACTCCTAGCTTTAAATTAACTTGAACAGGAAATTATTGAAACATCAACAAAATTAAGAAAATGGCAGTCCTGCCTCCATAAAAAAGGACAAAGGAAAGCACAAGCCAACTGTCGATCTTGAAAGCCTCAAAGGACCATTCTCTTTGTAGGCAGTAAAGCTGCAAGAGGCTTCACACCCAAGCTTATCTTTTAGTCAGCTCTTCATAGGATTCTTGACAGTTTGGGTGCATAGAAGGTGCCCTTAAGCTTTGGAAGCTGTCTGTTATATCCTTGGCAGGATATAACCCATATAGCTAAGGCTACTGCAGTAGTGATCAATATGATGAACATATGACAGATCTGTGGTAGTCAATTATGTAACAGACCTTTTTGGAAATAATAAGCTTTTGAGATTCAAAACAGTAAATTGGAATTTGCAGGTGTTATGGTTACATTTGTAACATTATATTTGAAAGAAAATTATATTTTGCTAATTTTGCTTAATGGGAGATTCTGTTCTGAATCCTCACATTCATGGCAGCAGAAATGACAAATAAAGGCAGTCTTACTGATACTAGAAAGAGCCTGATGTGAATAAAATACCACCATAAAAGAAAACTATTTAAGTTCCAAACAAAATGAAAATCAAAGTGAAAGGCAAATTATATGGGATATAACAGTGTTATTATAAGAATTGCCAATGGGATATGACAAGGTTATCAGAAGAGCTGGATTTGGATAAAGAAGTTCTGAGTGAATGTGAGATATTACAGTAGAATTACAATGGCTAGATTAGATGTTGGTTGTAACAAGATGGTTGGAAGAAGATATTCATGTTTTGGGGAGAGAGCGAGAGAGAGAGAAAGGCATGTCAAACTAGGCGTACAAACTATATGGTCATAACATCCTCTCCAAATAAAACATCATCTCATGGAATACTGTCAGACAGTCTGAGTCATCACTTACAAATCTATATTATAAGGTTCCAAAGCTACAACCCCTTAATACATCATTACAGCCAAGTAAGAAACCCTACTACTTTTCATGAATACACTTTCATTAACATACTACATCTCCTTAACTGGGAATCATTAAAAAACTCTCTCCATTAATAATACTGTTTCTGAGTCCAACAAAATCTTCCTAGATATTCTAAACACAGCAGCCCCCATCACAATAAAAAGAGTCAAAGCCAACCCTGCGCCTTGGCTATCCTCAGCAACTGAATAACTCATGAAACAAGAAGACAAATCACGGAAGGTCTGGACAAAAAATAAAACAGCTCCTGCTCTACTGGCATATAGATAACTAAGAAACCTAGCAAGACAACTTATCATCAAAGATAAGAAAACCTGCACTTCAACCAATCAAAACATATACAATAATAATCCAAAGCTGTTCTGTTACATCCAGTACAAGCTAGATAGCCAACACCAAACACACAGAAACAAAATTATATTTTAGCCAACCAATTCAATACACACTTTATACAGACAGTGCAGTCATTAACCAACCAGTGAAATAACTTCCTTCACCATTTCCCCTTCCAATCAGTGCCCATAGATACCACCAAAAATAGTGCCAAAAATTAAAGTCTACTACAACTGAACAAACCAGTAACCCAAACGAAGACTTGAAACAATACTGATAGCAGCCACAAATCACCAAACTTGCTATAAGCACTCAAAAAATGTAAACTCAAAGTGTGCAAAAACACAACTCTACTACAACTGACTTAGGCAATCTACCTGGATAATATTTTAAAACAGCAGCTAACTATTGCATACCCACTTTCAGTTCTGATAAATCAATCTTTATCTGAAAAAAGTCCCCCTGTTATGGAAAAAATATTCATTTTATTCCTTGCAGAAGGGTAGAATTAATGCAGATCTTTTAAACTATGGGCCAATTGCCATTTAGTCTCCCCTATCAAAAATATTAGAAACATGTATTCATAAGCAACTTATGAACTATCTAACCGACAACTAGCTTCTGCTTTCAACCCAACATGACTTTCGCTCATATCACAGCACAACTACTATTTTGCTGAATTATGTTAATAATGTCAACACCCACAGAAATGATGAATGCCTAGTCTCCACCATTTTCCAAGACTTATCAAAATGTTTGATATTGCCCCCCACCAGAAGTTCTCACATAAATTCTCATCCTTAGGGCTTACCAATTCTTTACAGCACTGATTCCATAGCCACCTTTCACGCCTTCATGCTAGTAACTATTGTTGTCCCACAACAATCTATACTAGACCCTGTACTTTTCAACATATTCATCAATGAACAAAAAGGTGTTGCTGGAAAACACACTCCAAAGACCACGATAAAATAGCTCTTTATTCCACGGAAACACTCAGAACCACTGTTTCCATTTGATCGTCTTAATTAAAAAAAAAACTTTTTCCTTCTTTTACATTTCATGAATTTCTTAATGGAATGTTAAAATTGTTAAAAAATAAGTATGTACATTTTCATGTCATTAGTGTTTAATAAACTACTCAAAAATGCATTTTACCCTATAATAAACTGATGCCTCTATAATTTAGCCGCCCTTATCCTAAGAACACTGTTAGTACTAATGTTCTCATTAAAGCCCAAGGTTTTAGCTGCATCCAATTTTATTTGCCAGAATAACTTTATATTCTAACTTGGCCTTCTATTAACCACCCCCTAGGGTCTTGTACTACGTGCTCTATAATATAAAATATAAAACTACTATTACTACATACTTTGTGATGTCTAAACAATGGATTAGTTTCATTCTCATGGGATACTTCATATAAATGCTCATACACACATTTTCTCCTGGTCCTCTCAGTCTTCCCTATATAGAAACATGGGCATGCCTCACATATAACCAAGTACACCACCCCTCTACTATTAATTATGGGTTTCAAATGCAGACCCCTCGCTTTCAAAAAAAATCTCTTTCCTATCAGTCATGTAACCACATTGATTACAATAAAAACAATTATAAGTTCCAACTTTCTTAGTTTTACTAGATTGTCTGTTTACCATAATATATCTTTCAAACATCTTCAGATTCATGTCAATTCTCCTAATAAAGATGGGAGTCTCTGATGTAGTTCTTTTGATATCAGGGTTAACTGTTAAGACACCCCGATATTTTTAATAATGTTTTCCACCACCTGTGAAAGTGGGGAAAATGTGTGTATAAAAGCCAAGTTGTAGGATTCATCTACAATGGTCTTGTTTGTTTCTTCAGAACCCTCTACTCCCAGTAAAAGGATGTATTTCTGCTCTCTATCCCTATCTACCTTGTCCATCAGTTTATCAATCAGGGTATTGGGGTAACCTCTCTGTTCAAATAATTCCTTGATAAATTTAGTTTCCTCTATAAAGGTTCCCTGTTCACTACACATCCTCGAAGCCCTGATTAGTTGACCCTTAATAATTCCTTTCTTCTGAAAATATGGATGTTCATTGTTAAAATGTAGGCATGAATTCCAGAAGGTGTATTTTTGAAATATCTTCGACTGAAGCCTATTTTCAATGTAGACCTTGTAGATAGTAACATCTAATTAGTTAATCCTATCTTTAGAAATTGTATGGCTAAACCACAGAAAACTAGTTGCCTCATTAATATAAACCAAAAATTCTTTTATTTTTTTCCTTAGGTCCCTTACAAAAAAGACAAATATCATCCAAAAACCTAGCATAATGTCTTATGTTATTGAACCAATCAATGTTAAAAACATAATTCTTTTCCCAATAGTACAGAACCAAGTTTGCATACAAGGGGGCACATGTGACCCCCATTGCTACACCCTGTTTTTGTTTTTAATATTCCCCATTTAAATACATAAAATAGTTCTTCAAAATGATTTCCATGAATTCCAAAACAAGATTCACGTGCTCATTCTTCAAATACTTACATGCAATAAGAATTTCCTGAAACTATTCTAATCCCACAACATGTGGTATACTCGGGAATAAATCAATAACATCAATAGTTACAAACTGTATTTCCTTGTCAAACTTGTCCTTAGTTATTATTTTAAGAAAGTCCCAGGAATCCTTGGAAATATGTTTCAAAGAAGTGACAAATTTCTTCAACCAATGGTCTATATATAATGTTAAGGGTTTGAGTTTTGATCCAGCCCCTGCAACAAAAGGCTGGAATGGGGACTTAATTATATTTTTGTGGGTTTTAGGAATTCCAGACACTGTTGGGAAGTGTGGATTTGGTACACACAAAAATTCAAATCATTTTTTTTTCATTCATAATTGAAATAAATGGTCCTTAACAAAAAAAATCAATTTTGGAATAAACTATTGTAATTTCATTTTTAGATACAATACTATATTTGTGTTCATCATTCAAAATGTCAAACATGTAAGTCTCATAGTCAGTGGTGTCCATAATTACCCCCCCCTTTTCAGGGTTCATTACACGACAGCCTCTCTGTAGTAGTGCATGGACCAATTCCGTTTTCCTCGCTTGTAAAATTATTATTCATTACCATTGTTAAATTCATCTTCCTGATATCACATTCAACTAGTTCCTAAAATAATTTAAATACTGAGTTAAGGGGTGGATTGAAGGCACTCTTTCTGCTTAATTCATTGTTGATATTCTTTCTACCCTTTAAGATGTGGTTCATGTTTAATTTACTCATAAATAATTTCAGATCTATCAAGGTATCTACCAATCTTAAAGGCTTAGCTGCCTTTAAGGGGGCTTTTTGATTGGTTGGTATACATATAAAAGTAACATGTATTAATATTCAAATTGTTCTGATGAAGCCTGGGAGATTCCCGGGGGAAAGCGCTTAACTTGTTTTAGATTGTTATTATTAAAGGAGTTCTTAATCTCTCTGTGGAGCCTTGTTACATTTTACACTATACAGAGTAAAAACCCGTCTCACTGACATAGACCAAAGATGTATATCTTCTATTTTATTACAGTCACCTCTCCTTTCTGCTGCCCCAGCTTTTATTAAACTTCAAGCCTCATAACAGGAAAAAAATAAAAAGCATGAATGCTCTGTGATCACTGCAAACCACACCACACTTATTTTGAACAAGTACATAAGGACTTTTTTTGTAACTATTAGACATCTTCAGATAACAGAAAGGAAGAAATATACTGCTACTTAAAAACTTTTGAAATCACCTGACACTTTTGTGTCAAAATTTTAAAGCAATAACTTAACTAAAATACCATAAAACCATTAATGCTATAAAAGGAAAAAAGTAGTAAAAATGCAGCATTTATTATAACAGTACCAAACTATAAAACGATTTAAGAACATTGCATATTAATGCATAATAATGTATTTTAAAAACTTCTAACATTGGTAAGTTTTTAATTTCAGTAAGCAAGTGAAGGCCAGAATCCCATTAAGTTCTGGGAGGTTATGTGCATTAAGACGTAATTGCCGTAACAACTCTTTTTTTCTCTAAAACTAACCCCAGGGACACCCACCCCTGGGGGTGAGATCAATCTGATCTAACACCACAAATTTAAAACAATGCTGTGGGCCTTCGCCTAAATGTTTAAGGAGGGCATTATTGTCATTTTTTATTCTGATGGCATACAAATGTTCACAAATTCTTTCTGTCAATATGCATTGTCTGTCCTACATAGAACACTGAACAGTTCTGACAAAGACCCACATAAACAACCTCTTTAGACAGACAGTTGTGTTTGCTATTAATATACCATGTTTTATTTTTTTATTACATCATGATCGGCACATAAGATGTCTTTACAAAACTTGCATGAACCATATTTAAACATACCTTTCTTCCTACCATTGTTGGTTCTTTTAAATGATGATTCAAGCATATTTCATACTAATTCCCTTCCTATGAATGACCAACGTCCCTTTAGAAAAGTTCTTCCTTACGTCTGTGTTGTCATATACTAATGCCCAGTTTTTATTCAGCACCCACCTAATGAATTCAGAGTCCAATGAAAAGGTGGTAATAAAACTACAGGTATACAGAATTTCATTAAGAGTTGCCCCAGGGTCACTAATGTCAGTAAAGACAGTTACATACTGGTTCTGTCCTCTACCCTCCAACAAGATAGGATGGTAAAAATTAGACCTCCACTTACAAATCACCTCTTCATAGAACTGTTAATAAATATCTCGGGGTAACTCCCTCTTCAAGAACATATTTTTAAATGTCTCACATTCTTCAGCAAAATCATCAAAAAGTGTAACCATACATACCTCTGTCGTGAGTTAGTAGAATCGTGTAAGTACTCAGTAAATCATGTTAGCCTTATGTCATGTAGAATAACTGTATAAAGGTCCTTGACATCTGTTGTCAGAAAACAGTGGATTTATCAAAAGCATGGTCATTAAATTTTTCCAAAAAAATGCCAGGAATCTTTACATAAATAGTCAATACTATCTGAATGCTTCTTTAAATGATGGTCAAAATATTTCACCAAAAAAGAGGTAATAGAACATCTGGCATCTATGATAGGTTTCATAGGTTGGTTTCTCTTATCCTTGTGGACCTTTGGTATGCCAAATATTGTTGGTATCATAAGGTTTTTGATGGAAAAAGATTGTGTTCATTGACATCAATTTGTCCCTGTGTAAACATATCATATAAAGCTGAGTATATCTTGTTGTAGGCAATATTAACATCATTCTTTAGCAGTCCATACTTGAGCATTGTTATAATAAAATCACCAGATTTGTAAACTATAACAATTGAACACACCACTGCCTAACCCTCAGAGAACTAAACTGGTTGAAATATTGCATCAACGGCCTCATTCTCAGCTAACTGCAGTACACAGACTTTTCTAGAAGCCAGAAAAATGCCCAGCCCTTAACAAATTAATACAGCATTACTCCCCAAAAGAATTTTACAGTCTAGAGAAAAATCACTAATCACTATAACGAAATCATTTAATACTGTAGATGATTCTTTATATTGAAACAGTGCAGCTAAACTATGGAACCACATCCCTTTATCACTAAAATCTATGCAGAATGCAAACTCATTTAAAACACCACTAAAACTTCACCTATCAATCAGTGTATCTGCTCCTGTACGTCTCCAGGATAAATAACACAGTTATGTCCTGCTTGCCATGTCATCAAACTATTTGTCTTCTTTCAGAATCCTATACCACACAACTAGTCTTCAACTCTGTTTGAATAGTTTTAATAGTATCTCCCAGCTATATTCATTATTTTGAGACATCGCTCATCCCAACCTGTATACTTCTAATAGTAACCTACTTATAGCTATACACACACACACACACACACACACATATAAATTTATATATCCATATATATATATATATATATATATATATATATATATATATATATATATATATATATATATATATATATATATATATATATATATATATATGCATATATATATATGTACATGGCTTCACTTCATATTGTCAAAAGCTCATTTCATCGAGTTTCAAAACAGCGAGACCAAATCATCAAAAACCCAAATCATCGAAAACTCATAACATCATATCTCAAATCATTGAAAACTACAAAGCAACTAGAAATAACATCCCAGACACTGTTTACTACATTTATGCAGGGGGGCAAGCCACCCTGCACCCCCCACACCCCCCAAAAATTAAATATACCAACTCCAAGGTCACACTACACTGGGGTTAGGAAATTACCTTTTTCTCCCACTGTAGTGCGACCTTGGAGTTGGTATATTTGTGTGGGGTGGGCTTGCCCCCTTCATAAATGTATTAAAAACTCTGTGGGATGTTATTTCTAGTTGCTTTGCAGTTTTCAGTGATTTGAGATTTGATGTTATGAGTTTTCGACGATTTGACTTTTCGATGATTTGGTCTCGCTGTTTTTAAATTCGATGAAATGAGTTTTCGATGATATGAAGTGAAACCATGTATATATATATATATATATATATATATATATATATATATATATATATATATATATATATAATTGTCTCTGAGCCTGCTTAATACCTCACCTCTGAACTAAAATATCAATATTTTCTACCCTACCTAGCTCTTTCCATCAACTTATTTTTTTAATTTTTAAGAATGAATCTCATGATATGAAACTCACTAAACACCTCTTTAAATGCTCATTGTCCTGCATCTACTAATGCATTTGTATCTTGTATACTGTAAAAATTATCCTCTGCTTTCATATGAATGTAATCTAAAGAGCAAATGTATGTGACTGTTAAGGTGTATTATACAATGACTGGCCATTAATATTCAAAAACATGATTGGTCAGCACAACCAATGTGCCTGTTGCATAAATGAGCATAAATACACCAACAGAAAAATGTCCAGTCATCTGAATGTTCTTCTACGAATATATAGTATAGGCCTTTCCAGTTTTCTTGATTTAAAAAGTTATATAAATAAATACATAAATAAAGTTTGAAATATGGACAGTTCAGAGGTACATGAGACACAGGACAGAGAAAATACAAGGAACATCAGGTACATTACGCAAAACTAAAGAAGCATACCCGATTATCCTTGTATTTCTGCCCTGTTTTTTTCTCTCTCTCTCTCTCACTCGTACCTCTGAACTGCCCAGATTTCAAACTTTATTTTTCTATAAGAAAATTAAAAAAAAAAAGAAAAGAAACAAAGATCTTCCTCAAGTGGACATAAGTCCCTTGCACATGCATAGTACATAAGAAAAGCCCCAGAATATGGATAGCAGTTGGAAGAATATCATGGTGCCATTGTATAAAGGCAGTATTTAAGAAAAGCAAGTAATTATTTTCTTAAATAATGTCATTATATGATAGCAGTAACCAACTCCTGGGTGTGATGTATTGAAGATTTACCCACGGTTGTCTTTGTTTAATCACTAGGGATTCTCCCTCATGATTAAACCACACCAACTGTGGATAAATGCTCAGTATACCACACCCAGTCATTGGTTATTGCTATATCATTCATGTCCGTGAATGTATATTATTCAATGTATATTTAAAAATGTTTGTAATATGTTGGAGATTTGCTTACCTTGTCTCCATTGAAAGGGTTTTTTGACTCAACCCAGTCAGACAACCCACTTAACAAAAGCAAAATAAAAATAAATAAATTAATTACATTTTAAACTAGGGAAGTTAGTATTTTGTTTCACATTTGCCAGGGAATACAAGTAATAAAGGGAAATAAACTGCACAGCATTGGTCAAATATGATGTGTGTGTGTGTGTGTGTGTGTGTGTGTGTGTGTGTGTGTGTGTGTGTGTGTGTGTGTGTGTGTGTGTGTGTGTGTGTGTGTGTGTTTATATACGACTTTGCATGTATGAGTGGATAGTATAATGATACAGGATATTTGACGTAGGGTAGCACAAATACCTCTGATGATGGGTTGTTTGAAACAAATGGACCTTCACATTTATAAAAGATGTAAACTTGAATTCTGGGGTTGACAGAACAATAAACCTTCGAAAGTTTATTGGCTCTGACAGTACCATCTGAGCTAGTACCTTGCAGATGCTAAACTGGACAATTCAGAAAAGTGAACAGAGTGTGATACTGGAAACTAATTTGACAGAAGATGATCAAGTGCCAATTGCTTTAAGATAAAAATTGTATCTATTGTTAACTACGGTAGAGTGCTGACCCACAATAAGACAGTTCAGAAGTGCCTGCCTTCTTAAGTGGCTTGCTCAGATTTACTCAGTAGACAAATAGAAGTTGAAGTATTCAAAGTCCATGCCACACAAAATAGCACATTAACAGCTCATACCCTTATTCCTCTGTGTTAAGTTTTAAGACATTAATCCCATGATCACAACAGAATCAACATTATTTAGTCCTAGCAGCTGTGTATTTGTGGACAGAGTGCTATAATTCATCTTTATATTTGCCTAACTATGGTGAGAGTCAGCATTTTCCACCTTTGAAACATACTGCTATATGATTCTTTACAGGTGTGTTGTTTTCATGTGCTTAACTGTTTTTTTGAACATCTGAATCACTCTGTTGTATAGAATGAGGTAGCACTAACATCTAGCATTTTATTTCAGTGACCAGCCACTCACATTACTCTGAGCCATCTCTCCACATACCCCATTAGATCTGCTTGAATACCAAGGGGCTGCAAGATGGTTTAGGCATTAGAGTATTTTTTATGAAGGTCTGATCTTTATTTTAAAGTAAAGGTGTCAAACTCCTGTCTCATGGGCTGAATGTAACCTAATGAAAATTCCAGTCTGGCCCATGAACCTTTGTGTAAATTGAGCCTCTTTCTCTACCCCATGCAATCTGAGCTTCATTGACAAATGCATGTTTTTGTTGATGGGATTGCTTCCCTCTCTCATTGGCATGACTACTGAGCCAGTAAGACAGAGACCATCAAACACAAACCAAATAAAAGAAGCACATGATTCAGAGCAATTCTTCTGTTGGTTTGTTTTGAGATCCAGGAAGTTGCAGTTTAGGACCAGCTGTATAATATCTTGTTTTGCTGCTTGTTTCGCATAAGAAGTGATTTGTACATTTTTGTATCAGTACACGAAAACCATGGGACCAAGTGTGTCCGTGTGTGTGTGTGTGTGTGTGTGTGTGTGTGTGTGTGTGTGTGTGTGTGTGTGTGTGTGTGTGCGTGTGTGTGTGTGTGTGTGTGTGTGTGTGTGTGTGTGTGTGTGTGTGTGTGTGTGTGTGTGTGTATGTGTGTGTGCGTCTGTGTATGCTTTAGAGTGTGTGTATCTATCTGAATTTCTTATTTTTTAAACACCATTAGTCTGGGCAGTAGGTAAGTCAGCTCATCTTCTTCTGTTTCTTGAGACATCTGAGTTGTAGATTACTGTTTTAATGCCTTTAAATCTGGGTTTAAAATTTAGTGCATGTACAAGAAGGAGTGTGTGAGGATATCAGATATTATTATCTGTGCTAGCATGACTGGCTAAAGTTTTGTAAATACTTGTAAATAATTGTTAATTACCTTATGTTATATATGCCAGCATGGCTAGCAATAATTTTGTAAATAAGTTTATGTTTTTTGATTATTATTCTGATTTATGTAAGATGTTTGAATCCAACAGTGTTCTTCTGGCTGTCCAAATACTCATGTTTTTTTAAAAGAATTCTGAATGTAGGTTATGCCAGTCAGCTGACCTAGATGTGATGTCATTGTATGCCAGAGCTGAAAGGACTAGCATCTCCAAAGCAGCTGTTTTGTTTACTGTTTAAAGTGTAATATGAGACAGTAGAATTCTCTTAACAGCTTTCTGTGACTTTTAAAAACATCTGCTATAAAAGCAGGTTCTGAGTCAAAGTACAGTTATTGTTGCAGTTGCTCAGTTGTTGTTCAGTTGTTGTTTTCCAGATCAGCAGTTTTCACTCAGAGTTTTCCAAAGCTGTTTAGCAGTAATAGTAGGAGTTGTTATTCCAGTCACTGAGGACCAGGCAACAGCCTGAAGAGTGAGCATAAATGCTTATCTGGCCTGGCAGAAGTAAAAGTATCATTGTGTATTGCTGAGTTAATTATATTAGACAGGGACAGATAATCTTTAAATAGTTAGGGAACTGTGGTTAGAGGTTTTCTACAATCATTGTGAAATCTATCCTGCAGTCTTGTTTTTATAATTCCTGTGTGTGAAACTCAGTGGTTTATTAGAATCGGTTATTCAGTGTATGCATGTTCTAAACCATTGTATTTATTATTAAATATTTTGCTACCCTTTGTTGTGGCTGGTTATTTAGAAACCACTTTTAGTAACTTGAGAGTATTTATGCTTATTGTGATAACACCAGGGCCAATCCGAAAAGCCATACTGCTTGGATTACATGCTACCATTTATATGAATATTTATTTTACCCAATATAATTGAACAACCTTCTTGAAGAGTATTGTGGTATTTCACTGATGGGAGTCATTACCTTGTAATTTGGGAAAGAGGACATAGCAGGTAAATCTGTGCCAGTCTTTCCCAATAGTGCTTGTATGCGTGAATATCAAATATTTAAGAAGGAGTGTGTCAAATACCTAGAACTGGGACACAGTGCGCACAGTGGTTAGTCTGAAGACTCATTTGAGGACCTGGAGTGAAGCATATAGTCCAGTCCCAGGTTTGGAGCCTGTTTCCAGTGTACTGTTAGAGAAACTTGTGTATTTCTATCCCTGTTTTCAGTGATGCTCCATTACCAGAGAGAGTGGTAAGGATTGCAGCTCTTTAGTTATTGCCCCAGGTTTAAGTGGGGTCTTCACAGAGTGAATGTGATTTTTTTAAAGAATCATGACAATTAGGGTTGCCACCTTTTATTGTGGCTAAATTCGGACTTAGGCCACACCCCTCCCACCTCCCATAAATCAGCCCATGCCCCATCTACTTTCCACCCATTTCGTGACATCATCATCATGTCAGATGAGGGAGAATGCCCTCTTTTTCCATTCGTGATGCCTTTTTTCTGCAGACCAAAGTAAAGCTGCCTATTTAACAAACTCCAATAGTCTGTTTCTTTGTTTGGAACAGACAATCAGAGTTTGTACAGTGTTTTCCACACTACTGGATAATCAGTTTGATTTCCAGATAGTCAGGAAAAAAAAATGGATAGATGGCACTTGCTAATGACAATAGTTTTTTTTTCATGCTGTACATCCTTTATTTTATGTTTCAGTATATTTTGCATGCTTTAGCAATTTTATTTATACGCGTAATTATATATGACAACTGTAATTTTACTACTTTTGTAATGCACACTTACCCTTTTCTTAAGTGTATTTTGCAAATAATTTTAAGCTGGTAACTGAGTATATTATATTATATTAAGGTTAGTTTGCTTTTATTTTTTGTATTACTGTATTGCCTTTCTATATTTTGAATACTGTAGTTTTTCTTTACCTTGTGTTTTGCTTGCTTTCTGTTTTAACAGCATATTAAAACTTCAAAAGAGACCACAGCTCTCTTTGTTCTTTCTAGTTGCCCGCCTCTTATGTTAATCTGACCATATATCTCATTTCTCTCTACTTTCACTGGCTTATGTGAGTAATCACAAAATCATCATTTTTGAAATCCCACCCCTTCAATTATTTAAATTTATTGGCCATCCTACAGTATTTCATAGTACCAAAATACAAAAGTGACCACCCCTTTCAATCCATCTTGCTGTTTTAAAAATAGTAACTCTCCACTAAACCTTAACTTTTTAAACAGGTAAAACTCAAGTTACCTACTTTCACATCTAACTTCTCTAGTGTACACTGCAGAGTGCATTCTTTTCAATCTTACCTTTAAGCATCCCTGTGACTAGCACTTTCTCTAATACCTGCTGGAAAGCACCAGGAAGCCTTAAACTCATACAAACACTGAACTCTCCTTGCTAACAAGGAGAAATTAATAGTAGGCACTAAACAGCCTATAATTGCAAAGTACCTTGCTAAGGAAACAGCTCCTATACTTTACAAAGAAAAATAAAAAGCCCCAAACCAGGCATGTCCAAGGGTCAGCTTCCGGTGATTTCTCCTGTCCACCTGGTGAATCTGGGCATACTGGGGCAATGCAGCAATTGCCTCATGTACACAGACAACCCTTTCCTCCTACCACCCAACACTACAACCTGTGAGAGATGCACTTACATAGCCAAAATGGAAGCAAAGCTCTCTCCACCCAAGATTGTGCTAAACAGTCAAGAGGAGAAGGTTAACACCCACACTACACCTCAAGCAACACATAGCCCTTCTAAACCCGCACCACCAACACCCACATATAGCAACACTAAATCCACATATGCAGAGGCCCTTAACTGTAACCTGCCCAAGCAACAAAGACCTCTGAAGCTGAAACGCAAACAAACACCAGTCACAACCAATGTGTCACATAGTTCACAACACCAGTGTGCCACCCAGCAACAGCCCCTAAGGCAAGACAATGTACCTAACACTTTAGTCATAGGTGACTCTATAGCCCGCACACTGATGTCCCTCTCACCAGGTTGAATAAGGAGAAAATTACAGTCAGCTGCCTGTCGGGTGCCAGGATCCGCCACATAATGCATGCACTCAAGTCACTCCACAACAAGTACAAATATGACTCTGTCATTGTCCATGTTGGAGTGAATGACTTGAGACGTACCTCCCTGGACTACATGAAAAGAGACATGGAAGAGCTCTCAGATCATGTGGCCCAGGCAGGTATGACCCTAGCCCTGAGTAGCATCCTGCCTTCGCCCAGAATGATACCACAATATAAGGATAAAATGATTGACTTCAACAATTGGCTAAGCTTATGGTGTCATTCAAAGGGGATCCAGTATCTGTCTGCCTGGGATGACATGATTGACAGACCACGATGCTTTGCCAGAGATGGTCTGCACCTGTCGCCCCTGGGATTCAGGTTACTGGCTAAGGCTCTTGCCACTCCTATAGTGCCTTTTTTAGGCAAACTTCAAAGGACAAAACCACCACCGTAACAGGTACAAGCATGCAAAATCTGAAGGTAATGCTACTCAATGCTAGAAGTCTAAACCTCAAAATGCACTCTCTCGAGGCACTCCTAAAAATGGAGAACATCGATATCTGTGCAGTAACTGAGACCTGGTTCAAGGCTCCAGAGAGCACCCCTGCAATACCAGGCTACAACTCTTACCACACTTTTCGGCCACCAAACCAGGACCGAAACACTAAAGGTGGAGGAGTGTCAATATTCACAAAGGATATTCACACCACCAGGCTAGTTGGCCAACACAATGTGTCTGAAATTCTCCAAGTGCAACTAACACTAGGTAAGACTGCAATCCAAATTGTAGCTTGCAACAGATCCCCCACCATACCCCAAGATTCTCACTACACCTTTCTAAACATACTGGAAAATATTAAGATAGAACCAAACACCCTAATACTGGGTGATTTTAACTACCCTGCCATTAACTGGGAAAACTACTCATGTCCCAACACCTTTGCACAATGGTTCTTGGAATTCATAAATTCCAACACCCTGGATCAACTAATCCATAGTCCCACCAGGGGCTCCAATATCCTAGAACTGGTCATTACCAACATGGGAAATCAATGCTCCATACGTATGGTCACCCCCTCGTTAGTCAGGTCTGACCATAAGCTAATCACCCTTAACATCCACATCCCACCCCACCCCCAGTAAAGAAACCACCATAAAAACTTCTCCAAAGCCAACTTCATGCTACTCAAGTCAGAAGTGACAAACTTCATGACACCCATGCAGACGGAACTGAAAGTTCAACTGCTGAATCCTACACTAAGGCACTGTATGAGCACATCCACTCATGCATGAATCGTGCCATCCCAAATAGAACCAAAATGCTCTCATCCAAAAAGGAAGCCAATCTGGTGGTCCCCTGCCATAAACAAACTTTACAACAAAAGGAAGAAACTTTTGCAGACAAGAGGAAAATCCCAGGATGCAAAAACTCCCTTACTAGCCTCAGTAAGAAACTGAGATGCCTCATAAAATCCTCCAAAGCTAGTTACGAAAATAAAATTGCCAAAGATTCCAAAGACAACCACAAAGCATTCTATAACTATGTCAAGAATCTAAATGGCAATGCTCAGATCTGCTCTGAGCTAAAACAGAATGGCATTAAATATACTGATCTGAAGGATATTGCCAATATCCTGGCAGATCGATTCAGTGCCAACTTCACCCCTCTCACCCCTAAATGGCCCATCTCAATACCGGAAGATTGCCAAATTCCAGTAATAACGGCCACACAGGTACAAAACGCACTCTCTAAAGCCAAGAATACAGCATCCATGGGACCAGATGACATCCCAGGCTGTGTACTACATGAACTACAATATGAACTGGCACCTCACCTAAGTGTCATGTTTAATCATAGCCTCACCTCAGGTTTCATGCCCACTGAGTGGCGCAGAGCTACAGTTATCCCAATCCACAAGGGGGGATCCACCTTGGATCCCGGAAACTACCGTCCAATCAGTCTGCCAAGCCTTATCTGCAAGGCCATGGAGTGTATTATCATGGAACTTATAAACAAAGACATTGGCAACCTTCAAACACTGGACCCCACCCAGTTTGGGTTTGTGAAGGGCCGATCTTGTCTCCTGAACCTGATTGACTTCTTTGAATCAGTCTCCAGAGCCATGGACAAGGGTAAGGTGGTCCACACAGCCTATCTAGACCTTGCCAAGGCCTTTGACACCATCCCCCACTCTGGAATCATAGATAAACTTACTAAGTTGGGCATTAATCCCTATGTCACCCAATGGGTTGCTAAATGGCTTACTGATAGAACCCACACTGTAAAAGTAGCCGACTCCAAATCCAGCTCCAGACAAGTGACAAGTGGAGTACCTCAGGGTTCAGTCCTGGGGCCGCTCTTGTTTGGCATCTACTTCTCTGAAGTACAGGTCAACACTAAGGGACTCTGGCTAACAAAGTTTGCAGATGACTGCAAACTGGGAGCCATTATTGAATCCCCAAATGATGTGGATACTCTATAAAAGGGCCTTACAGAAACAGATGCTTGGTGCCAGAGCCATGGGCTCAAGCTCAATGCCAAGAAATGTATTGTTATCCGCTTTGGGAAAAACATGTATCCATGAATTACCATATAGGTGGCAGTACACTAAACACAGAAAGTGTGATAAGAGACTTAGGGACACAGATGGACAGTGGTCTCACCTTCGATAACCACATCACCACAACAGTCAGGAAATCCTTCTATGTGGCACACCTCATCACGAAGGGCTTTTCATCCAGAAAAAGGAGGTCATTGTCCCACTGTACTCATCCCTCATTAGACCCATTATAGAATACAATGCCCCATTTGGTATGTACCTCTCAAGACATCTGCAACAACTGGAAAGGCCTCAGAAATACCTCACTAAAAGAATCACAGGCCTAAAGCAGATGCCCTATGCTGACCGCCTTAAAAAACTCCAGCTATACTCTGTCGCATATCGTCTACTCAGAGGCGATCTCTGCTTAACATACAAGGCCATGTCAAACCCAGAGCTGTTGGACATGCTACACTTAAAGAAATCCCAATCCCTCAGAGCTATACGCTCCAGGGATCTAAACCTTGTCATCACAATAAACAAAACATGCTGGAGGGATAGGTTCCTGACCCAGAGACTCCCCAGACTCTGGAATAGATTGCCCATACATGTAAAGCAGAGTGCCTCTTTGGACATCTTCAAGAGGAACCTTGACGATTGGATGGGAGAAAGGAAATTCACCCCAGGGATCACGTCAGTCACCCTGCTAGACAGGGGTCCAGGAAAGTAAATAATGTGGGAAGAAATAGCCAGGGAATTGTTATGGCTAGTCTTGTATAGGCCCTAGGGCTGATAGCCTAGTACCAACCTATGAACCTATGAACCTATAACTGTCATCCAAATCTTGGAAAAATAATTTAGCAATAATCTACTTCTCAATGTGGATAAAACAGGACTTACCCATGGGTGGTGTGGTTTGAGCATGATAGTAAAGCCTGAATGATTTAACACAGTCATTTGTGGATAAATCCTGCATTATCTCACACAGTTATGCATTATTGCTATTATAAAATTATGATATTATACAATGGGCTGGATTCCATAAAGTTCATGGATTTTGGCACATTACACCTGTATCAGCTTTTAACTTGAGTTAACAATATAATATGTAAATATACCAAAGTGAGCTCAGAATATCAAACCACACAAGGGAGTATCTCAGTAACAAAGACATATAAAACATATCCAGAAGTAATCTGTAAGTAATGAGAAATAACACGTTGTACATTAACAAAGTTACAGAAAGATTATTACAATTTAAGCAGCCTGACAGTCTTACATACATATATATATATATATATATATATATATATATATATATATATATATATATATATATATACATATATATATATATATATATATATATATATATATATATATATATATATAAAACATAATCACTTCAGTAAGCTTAAGGACAAATATGGAATATGACTGACTCCATTACTGTAAAAAAAAAAAATGCTAACTATCTCAATGTAAGCTGTATGATATTTGTAACATATATTTGCAGAAATGTGTCCAGAAACACTAAAGACAACTATGGATATTTCCATAATTCACTTACTAACAATATATACACTTGCTTTCAAGTTTCATGCCATTTGTAAAATATATCTTCAACAATATGTGCAGTAAGCTTATAGACAATTATAAATGTCACCAAAGGATATGTACTAATAAAATATACCTTTTTGCATGCACGGATTTTGACAATAATTTTGTCTGTGACTTAAACAGAACATGCCGGAGAAACAAATATGTGTCCTACAGACTGCACCTCCAATAAATAGGCTACAAATCCATGTGAAGCTGATTTATATTACACAAAGGTTTCCCAAACAGTGCGCAGCGGCACCCTGGGGAGCCGTGGCTTCCTCACAGGGGCGCCACAAACTAATAAGCTGCAAAACCCGGGCCATCAGGTAAGTGAATGCCTGTATGAGTGTCTGTGTATCTATGTGAGTGAAGGTGTGCATGTAAGCAAAAGAGTGTGTGTGTGTGTGTGTGTGTGTGTGTGTGTGTGTGTGTGTGTGAGAGAGATCAGGAGAGTGAGCGATGTGTAAATGAATGCATGAATGAATGAGGAAGGGACTGTGTGTGTGTGTGTGTGTGTGTGTGTGTGTGTGTGTGTGTGTGTGTGTGTGTGTGTGTGTGTGCGAGATCGGGAGAGTGAGAGCAAATTGTGAATGAATGCAGGTATGAATGAGGAAGTGACTGTATGCGTGTTTGATTGGGAGAGAGTGAGAGCGATGTGTGAGTGAATGCAGGTATGAATGAGGAAGTGACTGTGTGTGTGTGTGATTGAATGTCCAGATTGTTGTCTCATATTTTTGGTGTGTTCCTCCTAAAATCTTTACTTTTCTGGCAAACAGTTGAGGATTGAAGTTATTAAATAATGACAAACATTTGAGTTTAAGACTCCACATCCTTCAGAGAATTCATTCTAAGGCAAAACCTATTATTCTATCAACTTTCTGAGTTTGTAAGAGCAATATTTAAAATCTGTCCCTTTTTGTCCCCCCATCATTTTAGGCTTTGTCCAGATTAGTGGTATTATCGTCTTCATCTGAAAAAAGAAAAGAGCAACTAGGAATGATGTATTCCACAAATAACAGTGATATACATTTTTCAGAGGAGTTTCTAGAAAGTTTACTTCTGAATAACATTAGATAATCACCATACACATTTTTCAAGGTTACATACAGGTTTTTAGATCTCTGAACACAGATGGGAGGATGTGAATTTCAAACCTGCAAACTAAAACTTTGACACCCAGCTGCCTAGATAATCCATGTTGACTGAAAGTGTGTTGTGAATGCAGTGAAAAGCTTTGGTGTTTTGACATCACCTTAATGGGGGATGTTCTACGTATATAGATCCTAGCTTAGGATTTAAAAGAATGAACATGTGTTGGGCATGTAGATAAATAACAAAAATTAATTCATGTCAGCACTGCGGTCACTAACATTAACTAATGGAAAACATCCATTTCTCAGGCAGTAGGACAGCATCATGTATCAGAGCTTCTGTTAACAGAACCAGACAAGTTGCTGTACATGAAGGAGATAGTAAGGTATATGGTAGGACTAAGATATTCCTTGGCAAAGTGCACATCACAAAGCAAAACATCTTCCATGTTATAACTTTCAACTGTAAGTCTGCCCATCTCACTCCCTCAAAAGATAAGGATGATGCGGCTGTCGAAGTGAAATTAATAATTAATCATGAGACAGAACTTTATAGCACTTTTAAAAATAGTACCATATTGTAAAAAACCTTTGCCAGACATAACAGTCTGTAGCAAGCTTTACTAACCATGCAGTTAAAGAGCTGCTATTAACAGAAGGTTACAGCTTATGGGCATGTTTGTAGGAATTTGCTGCATTACTGAATTATTCATAACCATGCACAAAATAAATGTTAATATCAATTAGTTCAAAATGCTTCTCTACATAACTGCTATGGGTGAAGTAAATCAAAAGAACAATTTATTGATACGCTTCCACTTTGTGGAATGGAACCCAGAGCAAGCCAAAATACAAGCATGCTGTCTAGTTTCGTTACAGGTGAAGCTAGCAGGCAACACTTACTCCTATTTAATAAACAGGTACTGCTTGTGTTTATTCAAATTCCTGTGAAGAATGTATGAATATGGAAACTCACTACAGTTACTGGCCATTAATCTCTAAAAAATAATAGCTATCAGCACACAACTGAAAACACGTGTAAGCAGTCAGACAGGCATTCCTTTTGGCTTAAGAAAATGGGACTGAAGTAAGAATGTTCACTTTAATAGGAGGAATGAATTAAAGAAATTATGGATGAATTTTTATTCAGACATACTGCTACAGTAAGTGATACTGTTGTACTCAGAATGCATAGTTGCATACCTCTCAACCTCTTAAAGCAAGGAATATGGACAACGCCACAAATAATGGGGGGACAAAGTCCCAAAAATAAGGACACTTTTAAAATATTGCTCTTACAAACTTAGGAAGTTGATAAAATAACAGGTTTTACATTAGCATGAATTTTTCTGAAGGGTATGAAGTCTGAAACCTCAAATGTCTGCCTTTATTTTCTTATTTCAGTCCTCAATTATTGGCTGATGATTTGCAGAAAAATACAATTATTTGTGTGTGTGTGTGTGTGTGTGTGTGTGTGTGTGTGTGTGTGTGTTTGTGTGTGTGTGTGTGTGTGTGTGTGTGTGTGTGTGTGTGTGTGTGTGTGTGTGTGTGTAAGTGTGTGTGTGTGTGTGTGTGATAAGCATACCACAAATATGAGGCAAAAATCTGGATATTCTGTGAAAATCTGGACAGTTGAGAGGTATAGTCATCAGTGGCTTAGGCACTCTAGGCATCAGTGATAAAAGAGGACAGTGGATGTGAGAAATGATGTCATTATATGTTGGAAAACAGATATACATCTACAAAGTTCATAATTATGTGTATTATAACCATTTTTAAATAAATTAACAACATAGGAATTGAACCCGTACTTATATTGAGCGCAGTTATGTAGTTAACTAACCTGATGAGCTAATTGTCACAACATCTACTAAATCAGGGGTCTGCAACCTTCGCTATCAAAAGAGCCATTTTTGTCCCCTCTCCCACCAAATAAAATTCATCAGGAGCGACTAAACCTATTTGATCCCTAAAATGAAGATAACACAATGTATAAAGTTTGTATAGTTATTATACTAAATATAAAAGAACTAACTTTATAAGAGCTATATTTAAAATCCATCCCTATTTTTGTTCCTTTGTTGGGATTGCTCAGTCGCTCTCAGTGTGTGTGTGTGTGTGTGTGTGTGTGTGTGTGTGTGTGTGTGTGTGTGTGTGTGTGTGTCTGTGTGTGTGTGTGTGTGTATACTCACGCGCGAGTCATATCTCTCAATCTCTTAGAACAAGAAATCTGGACAATGCCATAAATAATGGGACACAAAGGCCCAAATATCATGACACTTTTTAAATATTGCTCTTACAATCTTAAAAAGTGGATAGAATAACAAATTTTGCAGTAGTCACACTTATTGTAGGGATACAGAGGCTGACTCTGCAGCTCAGTGACCCTCCAATAAAGCTCCTCTATGTCAGTTTGATGCAGGTCATCATAGAGGTGGTGAACCTGCACTCCAGGCCAGTAGATCCCCGTATGTCTTCAGTACTCCTTCACAATCCAGCTTCAGATGTCAGTCATCACAAAGTTCATTGGCCTGGCTCTCATCTGATGTTCCACTCCATCATAGATGATCATCATCTGGGTGATCTCCTCCTCAGTCCTGTTGGGCACACAGAAGTGTCTCAGCCTCATGGAAATAGCCACCTTGATCCTCCAATAGAAAAGGTATGATAAATGAAAAATGTGATAAATGCTCAGTGAGGTCCCACTCATTTTGCAGGTAGCAATGGTCTGATCTGTAAATATATCAAAATCAATATTTAAAAGTGGTACTTGTGGCATGTTATCAGGTCATTAGAAGATAATGGGTACGTGCCACACATGGTACCACTTATCAATACCTACTGGGTACTTGAGCAGTCCACCGGGATGATAAGCCACATGTAGGCAGTTTACACAGACATGTAAAAATGGAATTCCAAAACCTAGACTTTTAATGAATCCCATTAATTATGTATGGGACAATTGGTACTTAAAGATGGATGCACATTAGATGCTCTTTCTTTCAGTGATTGCAAGTCAAAGGTAAATTGGCACCTGCTAGTGTTTCTGTTTTGGGAAATATTACATTTGTTACAGTTACTCATTCTCAAAAGTCCCTGTTTAAAGTTATTTTTATTGAAAATGTGTCCTTTAATAGAAATTGTTATAAGTTACTAGATCGATGTTTGATTGACCTTTATGCATGCAGGTGTTGCAATTTTCATTAATTGATTTCATTCACGTATGTAGTGTTATAGACAGATTTACATCACAAATGTAAACAGACCATAAATATAGATTTATGGATTTCTTACTGGTAATTCCGTACACTTTGTGTTGTAAGTACAGAAACCCATGGATTCCAACACTATTCACATATACTATGTTCTTTTGCTATTATGGATATTTCTTCATTGATGTTTCTTAATAAAAGTCTTAATACTACGTACTTTTGCTGTTACTGATATCTCTTCATTGATAGCTCTTAATAAAGTCTGATAACTACTGGCTCAATATGCAAATGATCTGTGCTATCTGGCCTACCTATGGATCCTGAGGTTTTCCAGTAAGTTATTCAAGTGTTTTCTTAAAAAAAGTTTTAGTAATATGCTGTTTTATTGTTACATATATTTATTAATTCATTTATTGTTCTTAACAAAAGTTTTATAACTACTGGCTTAGTTTACAAAGGATGTGTACTGTCTGTGGCATGCCTACATATCCTGAGGTTTTCCAACACTTTCCTTAAATTGTTCAATTGTTACTTTGTGTAGTAACAATGCAAAATGCATGCAGATTCAGGTGGTATGATGCTGTTGTCTTTGGACCAGCATTCAACAGATATGCAGTGTAGAGCATTAAAGCTATCCCAAATTATGTTGTTTTTGCACCCTTTATGCATGCAGGCATCGTTATTAGTTTTTATACATCAGATTAGTATTTGTCACAGACAGTGTTTTATAGACTTTTGCATTGCACAGGAACGCATACTGTTTATGGTGACATAAGCTGTCCACATAATCGCCTGCATAACTGGGCTTCCATGGGAATATGTTCATGGACATATCAATGTCTTTCAGATGGTCAACTCTCCTAGAGAGGGCAATTTCTCCTCACAAAAAATGACATCATACTAGATGTCCTTCAACAACATGGACAGACACTCCTTGGCTGTGCAGGCAATACAGTTTAGAGAAATGAAGTGCAGACCGATCTCACCAACATTATTAATGCAGTTGGAGGTCACAACAGATCTCCTGAGGCCTGTTGACAAATCTGCTCAGACATGATCCTTTCTTGCAGCCAACAGGTTAAGACGATATAAGAGACAGAGGGAAGTCACCAGTGGTGGCATCACAATATTTCTGGCCTTCCTGCATACAGCAAGAGCAAAGCAATGCATACACAGGGGTGGGATAGAAGCTGGAGTACCAGGCCAAACATGTATGTCTTTCTTTCCATGACATGCCTGAGCATTGAGAAAATCACTGCATATTGCTGCTGCATGCATATTCAGGTACTGTAATTTCTGATTTACAGCAACATATCTGAGCCATGTACGCAGATTCACAGAGGGTGATGATTATGAACTTAAAGTTTAATGACATTTATTCATACATCTGCAGCACAGACAGAAGAGTACAACCAACATATGTAATGCTGCATTAAAATTCACAGGTCCATCTACATCTGGACAACACCAGAGAACAGCAGGTGAGCATCTCCATGCTGTGTTACTGTGACCACTACCTAAAATGGTGGCAATGATGTGATTAAGAATGCAGCTTTTTTTTTCCTACAATAGTGGATGTTCATCCCTCTTCAAAAGTAAAGTAAAACTTTATTGTCATTCAGACTGTATAACCATAAAGTGCACAGCTGAATGAAATTATGTTCCTTCAAGCTCATTAATACACAACACAGACCATTACAACAAAAACACAAGAACTAATCACATAAATAATATACGCACACATAACACAAGAGTCTCAGGCAATTGAAGCTCCATCTATGCACTGGCAAGTCCCAGTCCAGTTCCACTGATCCAACAAAGCAGACACTAAAAGTCCAGATCAGCACACATACAAGCAGGCAGACAGGTTTCCACCATCTGGACTCTTCCAGATCAGTGATCACAGTCTCAACAATTCTCAAGATCAGAGTCTCATTCCACTATCCACTCTGACACCAACCTCGTCTCCTACCAGCAACGGTCCAGTTTTTACTTTCACAATCAACTTGGATCTGACACAACACCCCCTGACACCATCCAGCACTCAGTCTCCACCATCCTCTCCTCCCAGTGTGCATCTCCACATACAGGCCCAAACAGACACAACCAGGCCAGCCACTCCAACCACTCCAAGCTACCTGAGCTAATCCCAAACAGTCTACTGGTCCAACCAATCCATCAACACTATGGCTACCTCCTCTCCATACTCACTCACCAGTGACTCCAAGAAAAGCAGTCCAACTACAGAAAACAACAAGAAAACACAAGGCAAACAACAGGATCCAAAGAATCCACTGCCGCATAAGGCATCGGCATGTTTTAAGCTCATGCTTAAAGATGATAAAGAAGATGATGATCATGATGATGCAAAAGCATCATCTCCACAGGAAGAGTTATCAGGCGTGTGTTTTGTTTGTATTCATCACACATGTTATGTCTATTGGCTTTGTATACTCCCTGTTATGTTGATTACATGAACCGTACATAGACAAGACCTCATGTAAAGTCATTATTATGTGTAACATTGCAGTTAGATATATGTGTCATATGTATTTAATGATGTCTAGCAGGTGGTGTAAGTACATTCTCCTGATCTTTGTCATTTTCTCTTCTTTTAGCACATCAGCTATCCATATCCTCCATTAGTCAGTCCAGTGATCACAATCTGGGTTCTGATGTGCCTTAGTATGGTAGTATAGCCCCTGGCACACAGGATATTGATGTGGTGATGCAGTCTAGCCAAGATGGTAACAGTGATATCAATGCAGCTGTGGTCACAGATGTGGAGGAAAACTTGCCTGGCCATTCTGAGCATGAGAGGACATCGCATGGTGAACAGGACAAGGCTGTTGAACAACAGACCCATGCTGAGACTGCTGCTGATGTTGACAGTTCCCCACAACACATTGATGCTGGCCATCACAGTAAACATAGGCAAGCAGATGCTGTGCATGCTCAGGTGTCAGAGAGTGTCCACCTACTCCTAGAGGCAAATGAACATTTCCAGCAATGTCATGGATCAGACATCTGCGCACTTGTCCGTGCTGTAAATTGTGTTGCACACCAGCTGTATGTACTGCTTGAAGGACAGAAGAGCAGACACGGTGAGGTAATGACATCATTGGCTGCACAATATGAAAGTATGATAGCAGTGGCATGGTCAGTCATAACCCTGGCCTCTAGAGTACTACAGGAGTGTTGTAGTATGAGCAGGGTTCTGTGTGCCCTGACTGTGCTTAGCTGATTTCCATATGAGAGAGGCAGGCCCCATCTCAGAAGAACTAGCCTTGCACATTGAGCATCATTTCTATGTTCCAACATCAACACACTTCCCATCTGCTGCAGTCCCATCATTAATGACCAGACAGTCAAGTCGCAGTTATGCTCCTTCACCTCAACATGGTGTTGTCACCCCATCAGTGTCCTCTAATAAGCAACCTGGACCTAGTGTTTCTGTACCTGGTAGTGGCAGAGCAGACCGCAGTGTGAGCCATCAGTTTAGTCATCATAGACTATGTTAGAGCCAGTCCAACAGTTTAATAAACATGGCTGACTCCATGTATTGCATTACTTTGTCCATAGTTTACTTGCTATATTTGGCTTGTGATATTAAAAATTCAGCATGTCCTGCATTGTTTCTTTTTTTTCATCTTATAGTGTAGAAATAGAAATATGTTGCACTGATTTGTGTACCTTATTATTTTCCATACACTGATAAAACAATCTGGGTCTGTATGCATAACTATGTCAATTGTGGCCTGAGTTGATAATCCCTGTCGTCACAGATTTGTATATGCTCATACTATGTTATGCTTATATTGTCATATATGATGTTCAGTGTTTACATCTACTAGGTATTTGCCATTAGATGCAATCTGTGTTGCTGTTGTGGGGCAACAACTGAGCATCAATGTTTAATCTGTGTACTCATGTATGTGTGGCTTGTCATGACTCAAAGTTGTGGAATTAAATATACTAAGTCTGATTCATCTGGGAAGTGGTTTTTGGAAATACTGTTTATGGACACTGAAATGACAGAAACATTTATCAGTAAGTTTGCAATAAAGAAAGAGCAAGAGCCTCAGAATGAAGACAAAATTGTGAAAGCAACTGTGGAGAAAAGGAAGAAACTGTATCTGCTGAGCACATTTGTGCTTTATTACAAGAAAATTTTGAAAACGTTGGTGATATAAAAATTGTTTGATGCAAGGGGGTTTAAATAATGGAAAGTGGGAGATTCAAGTGGACATAAAAGTGGAAATACTCGAGTGATACAGTTAAAAAAAATCTCTAATTTTTTTTTTGTTTTGTTTTTTTTTGTTTTTTTGTAGAGTCAGGGTATATTTTTTATTCAGTGCAGTGTAAAGCTTCAGTTTCTTTGACCTAACAATATGAAAGACAAATGTGTTAGCAATTTTGGGAAAGGAAGCAGCTATTTTGTATGAAAGAGGACACTTGATCCAATAATTTGAAAGACAAAGATGTGAGCAATATATGGAAAGGGAGCACTGTATGCCAAATTTTAAGTTATGTTGAACTCAGGAACAATTCTTGAAGGAGGATAGAAAATATAAGGGAAAAAGAGAAGGAAAGGGAGTTTGGAAAATATAAGGGAAACAGAATGAAGTTGAAAGTATGAACATTGTAAAAGTAACACAAAAATAGCTGAAATCCAAACTAAATGTGACAAACAATATCATTACTGTTGGGTTCAGTGGTAGCATACCTAGAAGATTAAGTATAAATGACATATAAGCAATGTGGAAAGTGCTTACGGGGAATAAATTAAGAGGTAGAATTTCTTAGCACATATGCTGAATAATGTTAGGAATGTATGGGCTTTACAAGAGAAGGAAACTGACAGAAATCCAGATGTGAAATACTGAGAAAGTGAAAGAATTTTGTGGAGACAATGATTTAAAGCAAAAGAGAGATGAGAAGAAGTGTGTGTGTGTGTGTGTGTGTGTGTGTGTGTGTGTGTGTGTGTGTGTGTGTGTGTGTGTGTGTGTGTGTATGTGTCTGTGTGCTCACAGATATAAAATGTTTAGACTTTTAAAGAAGTCTCCAAATAATAGCTCAGACATTTGACGTTTTTTTTCTGTTAAGATTTCAAACAAGGACAGGTCCTGAAATAACCATTTTTGGCAATGTACAAAACCAATGTTTGTGATCAATTGGTCACAGATGTTTGACTGTGATCCATTGAAAAAAATCTTCCTATTATACAGTAGATTGGATGTTACTGCAAATAAATTTAGACTCTTACACACACACACACACACACACACACACACACACACACACACACACACACACACACACACAAGCACACAAACACATACATGCTCACATATACAAACAGACATGACCCCCACACACACATGCGTGGGAGCACACACAGACACAACCACATAAATACACACACATGCATGCATTTCTAGCCAACATGCTCATCTTTCAGACACTACAAACACTGGCAGGTTGTTGACAGATACAAACAACAAACAATCCTGGGGAGCCCCTATATGGTTATGTCCCTTGTGGACATTGTGCACATTGTTCCAGGGTAAACAAATGTAAACAATTTTCCAGCAAATGCACAGCCATAGTATTCAATATAAAATTTTTGGCTAACTGCAATACACATTGGGTCATTTATCTTGCTACATGCTTTTGCTCAGCATTTTACATTGGACAGACATCACGGCCAATAAGACTATGTATGACTGAACAATTCAGTGATATTAGAAATAAAAGGCAATCCAGTGCCTTATATAAGCATTCCCTTACACACACAACTGCAAATTTCAGATTTACTATCATTGATAGGATTATAGAAGACAAATGCAATAAAATTGGTTTGCACTCCATCCTCAATAATAAAGAAAAAAGTGGATCATTAAGTTGGGTGGTTTATTCCCCCTGGATTAAATGAACAGTTCTAATTATCCAGTGAGAAGGGCTGACATTGGTAACTGTATGTATTTAATAGTGCATGGCATCAGTGAATTGTATGGCTTACACTGAGGAAGGCTTTATGTAGCCAAAACCGGTCTGGTTGTTGGAGTTTTGTAACTGTTTTCTGCCTATATGCCATAATTAAATAATATATTTTACACCACTTTGTGCTTGCCTGCTTTTCTCATAAAGATTTGTAACTCTTCACTTTACTTATTGTTAAATGGTTTGAAAGTTATAGGGAAGTACAATGGTTAAAAAATGCATGCATGCATATGTTCTACACATATTTATACTTAAGTATAATATTTGATAATAATCATAATCCATCTGGGCACAGACCCCCATTTGAGTGGAAGCATGGTGAGAAATGCTCTTCAAAATATGGAAGTTCTATTAATACAAAATTATATTCTTGAGTATGTAGAGTACACAAAGCCAGTTTAGATATTAAAATAACCATGGCTATTCTGATGATGATTAATATAGTAGATGTGGATCTATGGAAGGGAGTTCTAGGTAGTGTGCAGACCATGAGAGTCTAAGTTTGAAACAGGGTGATCATCTGCCACTTTGTTTTGCAATATCTTTAATGGAACAGGCAAATCAATGAACTTGCTGTCAAACAGAGCAGAAAATAGTGCTAGCATGTTTTGCAGATAAGTTGTAAAAATGGAGAATGAATACCTTGGAATAAATGACAGTGAAATAGCAGGAGAAGTGAATCATACAGAAAATAGCTTTGATAAATTTTATGAATGAGTAGTAGAACTACAAATGTGTTTTGGGTTATAAAGTTAAAATGTCCCACATCAGTAATGGAGAAAAAAACACGTGGAATGTGACAGTGACTGTAATTGTATGAGACATGAATGAAGAGCTCAGAGAATTTCATACAGACATTTTCATACATAATATATTTCAGAGGTGTAGAACATCTTCAAGGAGGCTAAAATAACTCTTGAATACTTTATATATATATATATATATATATATATATATATATATATATATATATATATATATATGAGATTTTTGAAATATAGATAATCTAAAAGGTTGTGTTATTTGATCTAAAAATGTATGATGAAAGAAGATTGTGGCTAATTGCATGATTTCAACTTTAGAACAGCATTCCTAGTTTGCAGTACTTCTATAGCACTTGCACTGAGTAAACATTTCCACCTGGAATCATTGCATGGATAGTCCACTGGAGGAGGAGGTGAGTAATCAGTGCTACTTTTGTAAATCTTTATGGTAATGAGACTGATGGCCTTGATGAGGTATCAATGAAACCAAATAATCATAACAAATCACAGATACATGTCTCTAGATGATGAACTCTTCCTTATATAAAACAATGCAAAGGTTTCCATTAAAATGCTGGTTTTATCCATCCATTCATCCATTCTTCTATCCAGCCTTCAGATCAGTTGTCTAGGTTAGGGTGATTAAGATGAATAGGATGGCCAGACTTCTCCGTCTGTGAGAAGTCTGTCCAGCATCTACTGTAGAACCCCACAGTGTTTCCAATCAAACTGATAAATATAATGCAGACAGCTTGTAATAGGTCTGCTCATAATGCAGACAGCTTGTCCTAGGTCTGCTCAAGGTCAGGTTCAAAGCACTCCATGACTTGTACATCTGTGGGGATTACCTCAGAGACATCTTCACCAGCTGTCTCCCTGCACCACCTTTCTTATGTGTGCTAATACTTGCCCTAACCCTGTCCCTAACCACAATCCTGCATCTTACCATAGAATAACCCCTCCAAACACAGTCACACACACACACACACACACACACACACACACACACACACACACACACACGCACACACACACACACACACACACACACACACACACACACACACACACACACACACACACCTGTGAAAGACAGGCACAGATTTGCCAGCTATGCCCTCTCTGCCCAGCCTATAAAGTAGATACTGCCACCAAGACACTTCAGAGACATCTACTCTAAGGCTCTTACAAGGCTACCCAATTATACTGAGTAAAATTAATAATAATACAAATGGCAGTGTTTGCCCAATGCAGCAAGGCTTTCAGGAGTGGCCAAAGTGTCACCAAATATATATATATAAGTACTCTCAAAGGTTAAAATAGTCTCTAAAAGGCCAGCCACAATGAAATGTTTAAATATATTTAATAATAAATAATAAAATAACACAAAAACACTAAATATCTGTTTACAATTGTTCAATCACAGGAAATATTCAAAATAACACTGATGGAAAGACTCACACAGATATAGAAAAACAATACTTAACTAATCTCACTATATTTTTCTGACTGATCTAAATAATTACTGTTCCCTGGCTACTTACTAAAACAAGACAAGATTATATGGGTGAGGGGTCCTTCTTTGTCTGATTTCACAAACAGACCACCCTGTGACTTCTGCCATTTCAGTGCTGGCTTATAGAATAACATCAAACACATTTGGTCATCTGAATTCTGGTTCCCACAATACCCCCTTTACTAGCAATTGACCCAGAATCAAGCACATATGTGTCATAATACATACGCATAGAGCTTTGCTAAGATGTGTTATAGCATTTGGAAGCTTTAAAAGAATTTCAAAAATGTCCTCCCTTCCAGGGTAGCAATTAGTTTAACCCTAAGGGCAATATAGTAGGATTGCCAGTCCAGGTTTTCACAGACATTTTGTCTCTGGTTGACATCAGAACTATAAGATACTATTTTTATGGCCTAAAGAAGGTAATTTTAATTTCAGATGATTTTTCAAATTTATCTGGACTGAGATTAACCTCTTCTCTTCCAGTATCCTCTGTTGCAATATATTCATTTCATCAGTTACAATATAGTCTGATATACTAGTGTATTTCCTTTCTGTCCAACAGGACCCACTGTTGGTACATTTTTAACACAAGCAGCTTTACAAATACATTTTCAACACAAACACCCGTACAAATCAGTTTGATCTACAAATGACATATAATTCTTTACACAACTCCAGCTAACTATGCTGGGATATGTTACTCATCAACTGCTCTTCTTCTCCCGGCATAACTGGCAATACCTCACATCCTCACAGTATGCACAGCAACAGTATAGAGACACTCACCTGCTGTAGGCCTGAAGTACAGGGACCTGTGAATATTAATGGACTAAACATTACAACTGCAGTTTGCACTGCTCTGTAACTCAGACGTAAAGCACCAAAAACTAGGAACACTGCCATGAAAGAGACACCTGTTTGAGAAGACTTCACAATTTATTGAGCACTTTTGTCAGTGAGTGCACATAGACTTCTTCAGAATAAGGAAGTATGCACTATCATTTCCTTTTAAAATCACAAAATCTCATGACAAGATCACATGACAAGTTGCATAATACAAAATTTAAGATTTTAAAATTTCAAAAGGCTCGATATTTTTAAACCATGTTACCATATTTTAACATGCCCCAAAATTATGCAAACATTTTATTTAAAATTTTATTTAAAATCTGAATGTAAACACTTTCATAAATGTATATGTAATTAACCCCGCACACACACACACACACATACACATACAAACGCATAATATGTGTGTGCACACCCCCTATACATTTTTATACCAAAACATTGCATTTCTAAAATGTTCTATACTAAAATGTTTCATGTATTTATATTTATACATAGAACCAATATCAACAATAATGTTACTGTTTGAAGTCAAATACATAGCAGCCATTCATACACAGTTTCCTTAGCTTTTATTTCTTGTTTTTTTTATTTTTATTTTTTATTTATTGTTTGTTATTTATTATTTATCTATTTTTCCTCCACCCAAAACGTTAAGAAACATTTTATTTTTAGTATTTTAGTTTTTTTATTTTTATTTTACATTTGTTAACTGGGCTAGTCCAGCTGGATAGTATGCCCATTTTTAGTGAAGGCCCGAGGAGATAAGCTCCATTTGTGAACACAAAGATACAGTAAAGACATCACAATATCATGCAGAAGATTTTTTTTCAGATCATATCACACATATATATCCTGCAACAATAATACAAGGAAATGATGTAAGTATCAGTTAATTCTTGAGGAAAGAAAATATTTCTTTCCAATGGTTATACAGAAATAGGAAAGGTCATTTTACAGAATGTTATTTGATAAAAAAATATACAGAAGGATTGAAACAGAACATTCATGACAAGACTTATGAAAATTACTTGAGATATTCACTACTTAAAAGGGCTATAGCAGAGGATGCAGTATACTGGTAGAGTAGAGGAAATCAGAGGATTAGTCAGGGTTGGAACAGGGGCATAACCAGTGTGTCTTAAGGTGTTTCTTGAGTCTTTGTTTAAAAAGCGACAGCGAGGGAAGTATAGTTAGCTCTTGTGGCAGCATATTCAAGCTTTTTCCAATGGTATTGTTGAATAAGGAGTCACCTGCCAGGTTATTAGACTTGCTTGTGTTAGGAAGAAGTTTCCTGGAAGATTGTAAGGAGTTGAGATTTCTGTAAGGGGTAATAAGGTTGAAAGTATAAAGGTGTTGTTTGGTTGGTAAAATATTTTATGAACTATGGTAAGTTGTGAAAGTATCAAAATGTTTTTTAGTTCTAACCATTCAAGTTGCTGCAGGTTCAGACAATGGTGAGTTCTATAATGGTTCCCAGTGGCAAATCTGGCTATATTGTTATAGGATTTGGCTAGTTTGACAAGATTAGTTTTTTTAGGTTAGTGTATATGGGTGAAGCATACAGAAGAGATGAGATTAAATGGGAGTGAGCAATTTTAACTCTGGATGTTGGGGTTAAGAAAGGTTTTATTCTATATAAGGAGCCTGTATTTCTGTTTACTGTTTTAATGGTATTGTTAATATGGTTATCAAAAGTGAGATTGTTATCAATTGTGATGCCTAGCAGTTTGGTGGAGGAGTCTGGGAATATAAGGGTGCCATTAGTAAATTTTATTGAGAAATCAATGGGGGAGGGGCTTAGTGTTAAGTGAGAAGAGCAAGAGCTTGGTCTTTTTAGCATTCAACAGGAGGCAGGGTTTCAAGAACCAAGCTTCTACTGTGCTAAAGACTTTCTGGGTTAGCGTTTGAAGTTCAGATGAAGTATTGGCAGTACATATGAGTGTAGAATCATCCGCATATTGTATAGTGGTTGCTTGAGGGACTACAGCATGGACGTCATTAATGAACAAGGAGAAAAGGACAGGACCTAGAATGGAGCCCTGAGGGACTCCAAGGGACATGGGCAGGTGGGAGGATAGCTTATTCTCCCAGAGAACTGCTTGTTGCCTGTTATTAAGGTAGGATTTAAACCAGAGGATAGCCTTGTTGTCTAGAGAGAGGGATTCAAGGATCTTTATAAGCAAGTAGTGGTTAACCATATCAAAAGCTTTAGATAAATCAATAAAAAGTGCTGAGGAAAGGCTATTGCTATTATGGTTACGGTTGATGGAGTTGGTGAAAGAAAGGAGAGCAGTAGTGGTGCTGTGGTAGGGCTTGAAGCCATGTTGGCAGTTTGCTAAGATATTCTGTTGGGTTAAGTGGTCTATTAGCTGGTGATGAATGCATTTTTCCATAACCTTAGCTAGGGGTGATAAGAGAGATATAGGCCTGTAATTAGAATAATCATTGGTGTTACCACCTTTATGTAAAGGGATTATATGTGAGATTTTCCAAATGTCTGGGATGTTTCCTTCATTGATGGTTCTATTTATAAGGATAGATATAGGGTAGGCTACTGATTTAGCAGCTCTTTGCAGATATTCTGACAGTAACTGGTCTGCAAAGGGGGTGCAAGGCTTAAGTTTTGGATGATTTTTTGGATGTAGGTAGTAGAGATGGGTTGAAGTTGGAAGGTAGGTAGAGTGTCAGGTAAAGGGATAGGGAGGATAGTGCTATTTATGGATAGTTGATGGGCTAAGGATTATATAGTGCCTGTAAAAAAGGTGTTGCAGGCATTGGCAATTTGCTGGGGGGTATTATTATCAGCTCCTAGTGGGGATGGTGTGCTAGTGTGACCCAGATGAAGTAGTCTATTTAAGCTTGACCAGAACTTTTGAGGATTATTATGGTGAGTTTGCTGTAGTTTACAATAGTAGTTCTTTTTATCAGTGAGAATAGCACTTTTTGTGATATTTCTCAATTATCTAAAGGTTTGATTATCAGAGATGGATTTAGTAGCTCTCCATTTAGCCCAAGATTTGTTCCTTAGTAATGTCTTTTCACTAGTATCTTTTGACAGCAAAGGGGCAGTCTTGGACTTCATTCTAATAGTTCGTTTGGGTGCATGCTCATCTAGGATTGTTAGGAATTTAGAGTTGAAATATTTAACAGCCTCTTCATAAGAGAGAATTTTTAGAGGGTTCCAGTCACAGGTGTCAAGTTCATTTTGGAAAGATATAGGGTTAAAATGCTTATTTGACCTTAAAATCCTGAATGTAGGGGAGTTAGGAATGTCATTCTTTTGTCTTACAATGCAAGTCAAAGTATGATCACTCACATCATCAGGTAAGGTTCCAACTTTATAAGTTTGTTGTCTGTTTGTAAGAATCCAATCTAAGATACTCTCTTTTTTATTTGATTTGTTAATTCTAGTAGTGGAGGTGATTGTTTGGTTAAAGCCATGTAGGTTAGTATGTAAGGAAGGGTTGTCAGTGTTGATACACTTTCAGTCAGTATTAAAGTCCCCTAATATAATTGTTTCTTGTGGATAGGTAGTGGAAACCCAGCTTAGAATATTCTCTATTGTAGTGTTATTATTACCTGGAGGAAGGTAGGTACAGATAATGTTTAGGGATTTGCTAGTGTTTAGTTTAAATCTAGAAATTAGCCTGACTGTCTAAGGGGGGATAAAGGGTATTGTGGAGATCTGTAAACCAGTCCTATACAGAATGGCTACTCCTCCACCCTTACATTTTGTGTGGTCTAATCTCAGCATATTATAGCCTCGGGGTGTTGTCTCATTGTCCTTAGTTCCTGGTTTGACCAAGTTTCTGTAAGACAAAAGATATCAAAGGAATGAATGTCTAGAAGAGCATGGAGATTGGCAACTTTGTTGTTGACACTGAGGATATTAAGATGACCTATTAGTAAGGAGTTTGGGAGACTGGTTAAGGAGGTTAGAGTAGAAGAAGTGGTGTTGTGAGCTGTGACTGTGGTAACATTGGTTGGGCCTGGGTTGGGGTGGATATCACCATCTTTTAAGGTGAGAGCTTTTAGTCTTGAAGTAGGATTGTGAAAGTAACTAGTTAGATATTTTGGTTTCCTTATGGAGGAGTTAAGGACTTTCATATGTCTGAGGCGATGGTATTTGGGTAGCAGGTAACATGGAGTAGATGTAATATTTATATGAGTATGGGTAAGGGTAGCATTTTGACAAGCTGTTTGTTTTGGAGAGTTGTTGAAGTGAACATAATTCACTTTTTCAAAGAAGGTGAGGAGATAGGCATAAATGAGGGCTGGTATAAGTATGGCTATAAGTATTAACTTAGTTTGGGGAGCTTTATTTTTTGTGGGCATGTTGCTAAGATTCGCTGTGGAAGTAGAAAAAGGTAGCTTGTACTATAACAAAAAGATGGTTGGGCAGGAATAAGGGAATTGTAGATTAAGAAGGAAATGAAGAGTCTTTGGAGGAAATATTTTAAGGGAAAAAGGAAATCGGGAAAAGTACTCAGGGTAAGGGTATAGGAGAAAGTGGGGAAGGAGATAGGTAAAACTAAGGAGGGGAGTGGCTAGGTAGTCTAGATTGGTTGGAGTATTTGATAGGTAGGTGAGGGTGTTGCTAAGGAAGTATAAAGCTAGGACTACTGGGGGTGGGTGGTATTTGGGGGTAGGGTAGGGGAGTAGAGTGAGCCCGCAGGGCGAATGGAGCGGGAAGAGCCAAGGAGATGGATGAGCATGTCAGCGAGGAAACAATCAGTAAGGTGGATAGCAGCACAAGTCAGTAAAGGCTCAGGGGTGAGGTACAGTAATGCTAAGAGAGACAGTGGGGAAGGAGGGAGGTTACAGAGATAAGGGAAGAGCAATAGAGCAAAGTAGGAATGAGAGTATCAAGATAAATTGTATGTACTCTACAGTTATGTAGTACAATGGTTGGGGAAGGGCAATAGAGCAATATAGGACAGTCAATATCTAGTAGCTATTTAGTTTACAATGAAGTATTTATAAGTAGGTGAGTGCCACCATCTAGTGGGTGGATCAGTTTATTACAGAGGAGGGCTAGGGCTCCTAAGGGGGGAGTGATGGACTGGGGAGAGCAGGTTGAGTGGGCTAAGTGGTAGGCTGATAGCATGCACAAGTAGGATTACAATATTGCAATTGGGTGTGCAGACTACTTTATAAAAGGTGCATACACTTGGTTTCATTGGACAATTAATTATAGCTTCAGTTCGGGGGACCAATACAGTACTGGAAAATAAAGGATTTGCTTTAGGATGTTTTCAACAGTCAGGAATCCAGGGTACCTCAAGACAGGATAGACCAGGGATGATTTACTAGAAGAGAAGTGATATAAAACAATTACTATCATAGGGTCACAAATAGCAACTAGCTGAGAAATACAGGATTAAGTTGTATAAGGTTGTGCTTTGTGAGTATGCAAAAAGAGGAAACACTGCATATAGAAATAACTGGCAACAGAAACAGTAATGTAATACTACTAAATAGGCAGGAAAAGCACATAAACAGCACAGAAACAGCAATGTAATACTACTAAATAGGCAGGAAAAGCACATAACATTAACAGCAACTACGTTACATTAAAGAGACTTCAAACACTTAGCATGCATGATGCATTTCAGAAAGTCGGCTTTACATACATTTACAGCATACAGGCTAAACAGAGTATCGCTAATATGTTTATCTAGGTAGAAGAGCGGAGAGCATTTAATTCAGTCAGCTATAGCCCCCTGATACACACAATGCCAAAGAGTGAGCGTTTTCCACTTTGTCTTGCATAAATGTATGCACTATCATTTCCTAATGATAATAGGCTACTACACATGGTACCCTGCTTTTAACTTTAAATAACTGGAAATTGATACCAGGTCATTAAGTCCTGGGTCTTGGTGGCATTAACTCTCAATTGCCACATACGTTCTCTGTATTCCAACAACAATTCACATGGACTCCCTCCTATACATTTATTGATATGATCAATAGCTGGAAGCCTGAAATTATGTCCAGGGTTTTCTATTATGGGCTTAGCCAATGCATTGTTTGTATGGCCTGTTTGAATGTCATATCCATGTTGATATATTATTTTTTTAAAGCATTAATAGTTTTACCTATATAAAATTGTCTGCATTACTGACAGATGGCTATAAATACTATTAATGTACTATTATAGTTAAATTGTGTTTTAACCAAATGTCTCCAAAATCTCTAACATGGACACTGTCTCCCCTAATATAAAGTGACATTGATGACAATGCTCACATTTTTTTTGCAATCAGAACTGTAAGATACTATCTATATGGCCTAAACCAGGCAATTTTAATTTCAGACTATTTTTCAAAGTTATCTGGACTGAGATTAACCTCTTCTCTTCCAGTATCTCTGTTACAATATATTCATTTCAACAGTTACAATACAGTCTGATATACTAGAGTATTTCTTTTCTGTCCAGCAGGACCCGCTGTTGGTACATTTTTTTAACACAAGCAGCTTTACAAATACATTTTCAACACAAACACCCATACAAAATCAGTTTGATCTACAAATGACATATAATTCTTTACGCAACTCCAGCTAACTATGCTGGCATATGTTACAAATCAACTTCTCTACTTGTCCTGGCATAACTGGCAAAACCTCACATCATCACAGTATGCACAGCAACAGTATAGAGACACTCACCTGCTGTTCCCTGCTATAGGCCTGAAGTACAGGGACCTTCGAATATTAATGCAATAAATATTACAACTGCAGTTTGCACTGTTCTGTAACTCAGATCTACCAATGCATGTAATTATAGCTATGTCCGTCATCCACACTTTGTGTGGAAGTTTGGTCATGGCTCAGCTCTGCTGCTGTAAATCAAACACAGGAATACATGAATGTGCACGCTTAAGCAATATGCAGTGAGTGTCAAAATACTCATCCCTGTACTGAACATGGATACATACATGAATGCCCTGGAACCCCTGTTTGAATCACACACCATTGATTCATCACTACTGTCATGTTGTATGCAGTGAGGCCAAAAAAGTTGCTGTATCATAGGAGGGTCAGTAGTGGTTCACCACTGGTGGTATCCCTTCACCTCTCATAACGTGTGACTCTGTTGGCTGCATGAAGAATCGCATTAGAGCAGAGATGTCTACAGGCCTCACAGGATTGATTGTGGCCTCCAATGGTATTGATTGTGTTGGTGAGGTCCATCCATATTTTTTGTCTCCACACAATGTCACTTGAATGGACTTGGAGTCTCCTTTCCCGTTGGTGCAGAACATCAGTGATGGTGTCATTTCCCTTGGGGGAAAAGATCCCACCCCTAGGATGATGGGTCATCTGGAAAACATTGATGCATGCATGATAAGACTCTTGGATGAGCATATTTATGCATCTGAGTCAATGAACAGCATATATCAAAATAAACAGCATGCATTCCTGTGCAATGCAAACATCTGTAAAACACAATCTGTAAAAAAAAACTGATGTGGCATGTGAAAAGTATCAACAATGGAGTCATAGAAGATAACTTGTACTATCTACACACTTCTTGACTGGGAATAGAGCCTGTAACATGATATATATATATATATATATATATATATATATATATATATATATATATATATATATATATATATATATATATATGCTTGCCTTCCATGTTACAATGCTCTATCATTTAACAGTTAAACAACTTATGTAAAGTGACAGAATACCTTTGGATCTATATGTAGTGCAGATCCATAGTAAATTGACAAAGTACTGATAACACCTTTGTTATGAAGCATCATTGAAGCAACATCCATAACAGCATAAGAATGTGACAGGAGCCATGATTTAATAAATATCCATAACATCTGCATCACATACTAAATACAGATATCGTGTGCATGTCATAATCTGTAGGTTTCTGTAGGTAGACCACAGAGTGCAAGGAATTACCAATACGAATTCTGGACGATCCATAAATCCTCCTCCATATACTGTTATTTCTTGCATTGAAAGTCTGCCTGTACAACTGCACATGGGACTAAAGTAAGCAATTTAGAAGTGCAACACTTGTATGCATAAATTCCAGGACAACATCACTTTAGGAAATTATGAAAACTTCTCTAAAACTTAACATTTGGATTAAACATGACTTTAAACATGTACCTTTTGAAATGATTAACTTTAACAGATGTACTAATTACCACTGCAGAAATTCTGCCCATTGTCAATGTACATCTTACTCAGACTCACAAAATCAAAGTGCACCTTGTGTGCACACAACTTTGAGAACCATTTGTGTCATACATAATTAATGAGGTTTACCAAAAATCAAGTTTTTTGAATCCCATTCATCCACATCTATGTAAAACACCATTATATCTAAAAAATAACAGGTGTCATGTGTAAACATCCAATAAGTATTGATAAATGGTACCATGTGTAACACATGCCCGTTATAATATTAGAACATGACATCAGTGCCACTTACAAATTCTGATTTTGATACAATCACTGATCAGACCATTGCTAACTGTGAACTGAATGGCACCTCAGTGAGCATTTCTCTGTCTTTCTGTTTTTCAGTTTTGAAAGAATTGCAAATGATGATGGCAACTTTGAGGAGGATATGAATTATCTGTGTGCCCAACTGGACCATAGAGGAAATGACCCAGATGTTGATGGTCTATGCTTGATTGCACCAGAGGATGAGTCAGGCCCAGGAATGTACTATGATCAAAATGTGGAAATGGATCATGAGGGAGCATCGATGGAGGATGGGAATCTTCCTCACTGTAGTGCAGGTTTGTCACCGCTATGATAACCTGCATTAGAGGGATGCAGCCGAACTTCAAAAGAGGGTCAATAAGGTGTGGAGGCAGCACATATTTCCCTACTAAGTATCAAAATGCTATGTAGTCTGTAGTATTCCTACAGATTTTACTGATATTTATTTGACCAATATATATCATATAGATTTTGTTAAAACATATTTCAGCTGCTGTGTGAACTACCTCATGAAGATAATTCAGTGGACTTTGTACTCACTGTTGTCTTGACCATGGGTTTGATACCCATGTTGCTATTTTATCTAATGATTAATAACAGTAGCTATGTCCTTTGAAGTTGTATGTTTCACAGCATTTAAATATATAATTTCACATAGCCACTGTCTTCATGCATTACTGACACCTATAGCACCCAGGGCATGGATGAATGCCTATTTCTTAGTTTTCCTTTATAGCCCCACTATTTCATAGGTTCATAGGTTGGTACTAGGCTATTGGCTCTAGGGCCTATACAAGCCTAGCCATAACAATTTCCTGGCTATTTCTTCCCACAGTATTTACTTCCCTGGACCCATGTCTAGCAGGGCGACTGACGTGATTCCCAGGGTGAATTTCCTATCTCCCATCCAGTCATCAAGGTTCCTTTTGAAGAGGACCAAAGAGGTGCTCTGCTTAACATGTATGGGCAGCATGTTTTGTTCATTGTGATGACAAGGTTTAGATCCCTGGAGCATGTGGCTCTGAGGGATTGGGATTTCTTTAAGTGTAGCATGTCCAGCAGCTCTGGGTTTGACATGGCCTTGTATGTTAAGCAGAGATCGCCTCTGAGTAGACGATATGTGACAGAGTATAGGTAGAGTTTTTTAGATGGTCAGCATAGGGCATCTGCTTTAGGCCTGTGATTCTTTTAGTGAGGTATTTCTGTGGCCTTTCCAGTTGTTGCAGATGTCTTGAGAGGTACATACCAAATGGGGCATTGTATTCTATAATGGGTCTAATGAGGGATGAGTACAGTGGTACAATGACCTTCTTTTTTCTGGATGAAAAGCCCTTAGTGATGAGGTGTGCCACATAGAATGATTTCTGGACTGTTGTGATGATGTGGTCATCTAAGGTGAGACCATTGTCCACCTATGTCCCTAAGTCTCTTATCACACTTTTGGTGTTTAGTGTACTGCCACCTATGTGGTAATTCACGGGTGCATCTTTTTTCCCAAAGAGAATAACTATACATTTCTTGGCATTGAGCTTGAGCCCATGGCTCTAGCAACAAGCATCTGTTTCTGTAAGGCCCTTTTGTAGAGTATCCACATCATTTGAGGATTCAATAATGGCTCCCAGTTTGCCATCATCTGTGAACTTTGTTAGACAGAGTCCCTTAGTGTTGGCCTGAATTTCAGAGAAGCAGATGCCAAACAAGAGTGGTCCCAGAACTGAACCCTGAGGTACTCCACTTGTCACTTGTCTGGAGCTGGATTTGGAGTTTGCCCCATATATAAATATATATATAGTTATATTCAAACAGGTAACCCAAGAAGCAGCAAGCAGTTGAAGATGTTCTCAAGGATGTATTCAGCAACAGGAAATTAAATATATTCAGCAACAGTGAAATGTTGATAAACAAGACAGAACGTAGCGCTTTTGAATCAATCCACAACTTCAGACGTTAAAAAAAATAAAACCACTCACAGAAAGCTTACTCAGTTTCTAAAAAAACAATAATAAAATGGTATACCAATATAATAAAATAAAAAAAATTTTTTGCAAATACTATATATATGTAGTAGATAACAGCAGGGGGGGGTTATTATCTCAATTTCTTTAATTAAAGCTGGTTTTATAGATATGTGTCATTCAAGCCCTCTCTCTGCTTATATATATATATATATATATATATATATATATATATATATGTATATAAAATAAAAAATTATATATACATATGTATATATATATATATATATATATATATATATATATATATATATATATATATATATATATATATGTGTGTGTGTGTTTTATAGCCATGTTTTAGCTGCTGTGGGAATTAGCTTGTGTGGATAATTCAGTGGACTTTGTAATTACTGCCCTTGTGCTGTGGGTCCAATTCCCATGTTGTTATTTTATTAAATAATTAAATAATAACCATAACTAAGTCCTTTAAAGATGCATATATGTTTTACTGTATCTAACTGCATAATTTCACATAGCCACTGTCCTCATGAATCACTGATGCCTGTAGTGCCTAGGCTGCAGATGACTGCACATTTTGTAGTTTTCCATTATAGTCTCAATGTATCATCCATTGCACCATTACAAGGTGGAAGATGCACATGTATATAGTTTACTTACATCATTCTTCCTAAACATATACACAGACAGATTTAGTTAATGTGCAAATTAATGGCCATAACATTGGTTAATATATTTGATTATGTATGTGATGATAGCTGTTACGTCCTCACTATGGGCAGTGTAAAAATTTTATGCGTTTTCTGTATTCTGCAATTCATTGCAAGATTTCTAATACACAGTTGCAGTATGTCATGATATGTTCTTGCTAAGGGAAGTGTAAAAATTGTATGCATTTTCCATATTCTGCCGTTCTTTGCAGGATTTCTAATAAACAGTTGCAGTAACTGTTGTCTAAAATGAAAGCCTAGTACATTTTAACTTAGCCTGTACTGGCCAGTATGTCGATATTTTGGCATGTTGTGGGTTCAAAGCCACATAGGGAAACATGTTACCTTGGTTAGCTTCTCCCATAGTTTTTTTTTTTTAAATCATATTGCAATAGTTTATATTACTTTTTATTTCATGCATGGTAATGACACACTGATCTTTTAAGAATAATAACGCCATAATCTGTACCTGCCTAACAACATCAGTTGTTAAGCAACTGTGTTTAAAGAGCAGTACCTGATTGTTTATGAGTAGCATGTGCTGAGTGTTAGCTCAGCCATTAAGGTTGCAAACCATCACATGTGCTGTGTGTTCAAGACTTGAAAGGGGACGTGTATATCTTAAACTGTTATACGGATGTCATATACACATTACATTCTTTTAGCAAGGCATTTTACACTTATTAATATTAATTTATAATTTGAGAGTTGTTGGGAATAACTCAGTTATTCATCAAGCTACTACTGATATAGCCATAATCTGTAAAATTCTGTTCACATCAGATATATAACAGAGGTGCCAATACAAATTGGTAAATCCTGTTACATGTAGGTTAATATTGTATTCTGTTTAAAATGCTTTGAAGCACTGTTTTGTCATGAAATTCTGAAGTCAGTTATAAACAGACTCATACCATTTGAGGGACTGTTATGGGCCCACTAACAGATGCATTGAACAGCTGGAAAGATGCATGTCTTTAATTAGTGCTGTGTAGTTTCAAGGAATAATGGTCCTCACACATTCCTTCCTGTGTCCATAATGCACAGCAACGTTTATAGTTCTGTTCACACAAATTGGATATTACAATATACTGTCACACTGTATGAGGAATGGATTATCTCAATTACAGTGCTGACATGAATGTAATTTGAAAACAGTTTAGCTACATGAGCCGCACGTGTTCACAGTTTGCAATATTAAGCCAAGATCATTCTTAGTATACCATCATCCATTAGGATGATGTCATCACATTAACTCTTTTCGTAGCCTGGAAAAGATGTTTTTACAGGGAAGATGTGTTAGGCAGGCAGATAGGTCTCACGTTTAGAGTCTGGATGTAGGTTGCATCTGTAAATTTGAATCTCACGTCCTCCAATCTGTTCAAAGATATTAACACCTGAATGGTACAATGTTGGCTGAGTATTATGCTAAACTGAGGTTCTTCAGAATTACATCATCCAAAGTGTGTTGTGAGGTGTTTACCTTTGTTATTTAATTAATAATTTTGAAATATTTTCTTTCTTTATTTTCGATGATGAGACCGCACTCGGAACAGAGCGATGTGCATCAAGTGGCTGCACAAGCTTGAAGAGCAGTGGAGGGAGAGACGTACGTTGAATGTTTTCAAAAATATGTTTATTGATTAGAATGCATGAATGCCCATCATACATCAGCAAGGTGAGTGAAATCGTCAAACAGTAGCTATCATTAAAACTGTGTATAAAACTTATATTGTTGATGTAGTTCATATTTTTAATCCATTTTTTAGCATGTTTTTATAAATACATCCACAACATAAAGAACAGTTTGCATGTATCTGACACACAGGTTTTTAGGTGAATGTTTTATGTGTAAGTGTTGGGAGTATTGTTTATGCTGTATGGTTTGATATATTTATATGGCTTCCTGCATTTTCTGATGTTTGATCTGTTGTGTATAGTCTGTTTTTTACAGAATGAATGGGTGTCTGAGGTGACAGTGGTAGCTGTGTGCTGACTGTGTGTCATGGTCATTTATTCAACTTTGGTATTACATCTGCTTAACACACCATGTGTGTCTTTGTAAAAATACTGCTATAGCCTATGTTGACTGACACTTGAATAGGTACACATTCGATAGCAGTGGGTCATAATGAGCACACCCTGCAGGTCAACATTGGTATTTTTCCTGTCTCCAAACACTTTTTTTTGGTTGTTGTTAAATGTTATAGCCTAGGTAGATAGACACTTGAGCAGGTACCCACTTGATAGCAACAGGTCATAATGAGCACACCCTGCAAGTTAACATTGTTTCTGTCTCCAAAGACTTTTTTTAATGTTATAGCTTAGGTTGAGTGACACTTGAGCAGGTACCCATTTATTTATTTATTTGATAAATAAACACTGCTATATCTAGTTTGACTGACACTTGAGCAGGTACCCATTTATTTATTTTAATAAATAAATAAACACTGCTATAACTAGGTTGACTGACACTTGAGCAGGTACCTATTTATTTATTTAATAAATAAACACTGCTATAACTAAGTTGACTGACACTTGAGCAGGTACCCATTTATTTATTTATTTAATTAATAAATAAACACTGCTATAACTAGGTTGACTGACACTTGAGCAGGTACCCATTTATTTATTTATTTAGTTAGTTATTTAATAAATAAACACTGTTATAACTAGGTTGACTGACACTTGAGCAGGTACCCATTTGATAACAGCAGATCATAATGAGGACACTATTATTTCTGTCTCCAAGCACTTTTTATTTATTTAGTTAATTAGTTATTAATTAAACACTACTGCAGCCTAAGTTGACTGACACTTGAGCAGGTACCCATTTGATAGCAGTAGTTCATAATGAACACACTCTGCAGGTCAATAATGGTATTGTTTCTGTCTCCAAACACTTTTTTTTTAAATGCTATAGCCTAGGTTTCTTTAAACAAAAAAAAACATCTTTATTGAATTATCACAACCATACTGACATAGCTATAGTTGCAAACATTTTACATCTCTTATAATTTATCCAGTCATTGTCAGTCAAACATTATGTAGCGCATTCAACTCCTGCCTTCTTTTAAATCTTGTTCCTCCTCCACATGTATTGTTCCCACAGTTGCCATTTTTCCTATGCAGTTTGCTTGTACTCTTTTCTAAGGATTCCAGTTCCAGTTGTTTTCTTTGTTACTATATTCACTACTTCTAATAAAGTTGGTTTAAACTTTGATTTTCATTTTCTAATAATTACTTTTATGGCAGCCACCAGAATTAGACTCAGCAAGGCCTTACTATGTCTAGGCAATTCCAATTCTGTATCATAGCAAAAAAGTGTTTTAATACTTATACTAGTTTCCCTGTTATGTCTGACAGTGTAGCCTGCTGGCTCTTTATATTCCCAGAAATGTTCCCCACCACATTTCCAACATTTGCTGTCTCTCTGAGGAAAGATTCTTTGGAGTCTACTTGCGGTCGTTTTACGGTACTTACGTATTATCACAACCAGATTTTTCACAGGAATACCAGTTGGTTCCTGATCCTGAAATATGTTCCATTATGACTGTAAAATGTAACGTGTGTTTTCTTTAATAGTACATGCTGTTTTCTGGACTGTTATCAATAAAATGTAGAAAACCTAGTGTTGCTGTTTATTTATGCAGTATACTGACAGCATGCCTCTTATTGCAACTACAGCTGCTGAACATTCCCTTTTTCCTGCCAGCAAATGCAGTCAAATAATGTTAATAATTACATTTCCCCATCACAGCTGTGTCATTATTTTAATGTGAGTGGTAAAACACTCTGTTTAGCTTACTTTCAGAAATATGTACCATGACATGCAGCTTTCCCAGAAAATAAGTCTGTTTAGAAGCAAGACTAACTGTATTTGCTGAGAAATTCACAGCACAGACAAACAGAGAAACATACAAAGAGCAGTCAACATCATTGCAGCAGTTCTGACATCAATAATCAATGAAGTACTATCTGGTTTTGTCCGAACATGCCAGTCCAAAAAACAGCCTGTACTGTTAAAGACTTCACACCATGTAACATTTTAAGGGGGTTACCTTCAGTCACAGAGCATCCGTGACAATTCAAGCGTGTGTCTGTAAAGCACTCAAAAAAGGAAGATGCTTTTATCAATAATTTCTGTTCCTGAAGGTAAGCCTGACTTGTTAGTCACCAGTAAGGACATGGAATAACACCTTACAGTGTTTTATGCGGTCCTTTGTAGTGAATGAGACGATTTTTGCAACCGCGAAAATCTGGTTGCGATAATGCGTAAGTACCCATTTTACTTATGTAAGCACTTCAAAGCAAAGATCCTAAATCATCTAGACTTTGTTGCCTAGTTGGGAAACATATGTATATCCTTCATTGTTTCTTTGAAAATTACTTATCCAAGATCTCTTCCTAATCCTTTCCAACATACGCTGATAGTTTCTTATAGTTATCATGCATTATTTTAAATGCTCTGCTAATTATTCCTTTTTTAACAGCAGCTTCTATTCTAGATTCTACTAAAAACTCTACTGGTGCTGGTCTTTTGCTTAGAATCCCCCTATTTCTTTCCCTTTGCTTACACTCTGATTTCAGTTCTTGATAGGGAAGGTAATAGGTTTGCTATCAAAAGAACAAAAATTATAAAAACAAATGGTGATTTCTGCGATGCATATCCCCGACTTATACATATTAAGTAGGTTGTATGGTCAACACAACAAGATTGACAATGTTCTGTCGATCTTAATGTTAGCAATTCCCATTGCCAACCATGCCAGTCCCTGCCTTGTGTATGTCCTTCTGAATGAATATACACATAAACGTCGAGATTCCGACTGTCACTCCTACCATGTTTGAGGAGGAGGTTGTCGTGCAACTGAATGTCGACATTTTGACTGTAAACCAAGGCAATATCTAGCCTGCAGTACAAATAAATTCCTGGCCTCTTCACATTCTATTACCTTTCCTTCTCTAATTATTTTCTTCCATTACTTTGGTTGTTTTATCAGTTTTCTCCAATAAATTCCACCCCCTCTTGCCTGTTGTCTGTATTCCTAATTGCAGTCATCCCTATTGGCATAATTTCCTTTCTCCATTCCCATGTTGGCTTAGTTCTTAGAATGTTTTCTGATACTTTATGACTATAATATTCTGCATGGTTACTGACACTTGAGCAGTTACCCATTTTGTAGCACCAAGTCATAATGAGCACACCCTGCAGGTCAACATTGCTATTGTTTCTGTTTCCAAACACGCGTTTTTTTTTTTTTTGTTTGTTTGTTTTTAAATACTGCTATAGCCTATGTTGACTGATACTTTAGTGAGTACACATTTGATAGCATTAGGTCATAATCAGCAATCATGTTCCAAAATATTTTATTTGTAAGCCTTCTGATTCCTGATTTTTAGGAAGAAAATGCATAGAGTTGTACACATGCATTACTAATATTAACAGATGTATTACATTCTGATTTGTGTAGTTGTTTTGATTGAACATATAAAATTATTTTTAGTATTGCACTCATCATATTGATGCGTGTTAAGCCAAATATCATTCTGCCTGTCACAGAAGGCTGTCATATGCTGTTTCGATTGTCCACAATATTCTCCAATATCTTTTTCAACATTTATACAATGGCATGTTATGCCCACTCATGTACATCATTGAATGCAGTCAGTAAAATATGTTAATTGACCATTTATACATTTTACATACCACTCCAGTCCTACCAAATCGGCGTCGCTAGAAAGACATCATCTGCCTTTAGACCTTCCTTTTGAAATTAACTTCTAGCTGTCTATAGGGGAAAGCAAAAAAGGTATTATCCCCTTTACATACCACTCCTGCATCACCAAATCAGCATCACTAGGAAGACACCATCTGCCTGAAGAACTTACTTTTGAAATTAACTGCTAGCTGTCTATAGGGGAAAGCAAAAAAGGTATTATCCCCTCTACATACCACTCCTGCCCTACCAAATTGGCGTTGCTAGGAAGACACCATCTGTCTAAAGAACTTCCTTTTGAAATTAACTGCTAGCCGTCTATATGGGAAATCAAAAAAGGTTAATATGTCGATAAACTGTTGTAAACCAAGTGAACAATTATTTAAGCAGGCCCTGGGTCCATAGCACTGCAAGGTATCCCCCAGTTACCCACTTAGGGAGCCTCTTTCCATCTAAAGGTGTACAACACTACCAAAAATATAACCAGTTGCCCCACCTTTATTTAAGAAACAAACAGGTAGCGTTTAGTGCAAGCTGGTGTACTCTCTGTCTGAAAATAAGTAAAAGCAACAAACAGAGATTTAAAAACATAGCCAGACTACATACAGGCAGGCTGTGTGTATCTTGTGATCGGACTTGCCCATTCTAGTTCAAAATCCTCTCCCCTTCCAGCTACATAACTAAAGTTACTTATCCCCACTCAGGGCCCACCATTTTGAAACACTCCAGTGCTCCCGGATTTAGATGGCTGCCCTGTAGCATGGTATGTAAAGTGCTTTACCAAGTATCATGTATTTAAACTAAATGTTTTACTGTTGTCATGAATATTGAGTAAATAAACTGATTCAGTCAGCATTGTTGATAAACTGCATAGGCAGCGCTGTTATATGTATCTGTAGCTGTTGCATCACTATAGATGACTGCTCGTATTTCAGAAAAAAACAAACAGCGTGTAATGTGTATTTAATGCCATAACAGATACTTGTATGTTGGAATGCATTGTTGGGCTCGTTGTCAAACTGTTTACTCAATTGCTAACTGATTGGGAACTTAAAATTGTTGTTTTGCTGATCTGGCTCATTGCTGACTTCTTGGGTGGTTTATAATGTTATTTTGCTGAACTTGTTAGTGGCCAAACTGTAGCCTAAAACTGTTATTTTGCCAATAACTGACTTTTGTGGGACGAAAAGTATTGTACACCATGCTAACACTGTGAAGCAAGTAATATATTAGTCGCTGAGTTGATAGAGTCATTCGTAGCCTGATTCTTGCACACACTACCTATCTACACATAGCCTAGCCTAGAAACATGGTGATTTGCAAGGAATACTAGACTGTGAAGACTATTGTTTAACCTTTAGTAACTGTTAATGGTGAGACTCTTGTATGTTTAAATTAGAACACTAACTTTATATCCTTTGTTAGGTATTATCCCCTCTACATACCACTCCTGCCCTACCAAATTGGCGTCGCTAGGAAGGCACCATCTGCCTGAAGAAGTTCCTTTTGAAATTAACTGCTAGCCATCTATATGGGAAAGCAAAAAAGGTTAATATGTCGATAAACTGTTGTAAACCAAGTGAACAATTATTTAAGCAGGCCCTGGGTCCATAGCACTGCAAGGTATCCCCCAGTTACCCACTTAGGGAGCCTCTTTCCATCTAAAGGTGTACAACACCTACCAAAAATATAACCAGTTGCCGTACCTTTATTCAAGAAACAAACAGGTAGCGTTTAGTGTAAGCTGGTGTACTCTCCAACTGAAAATAAATAGAAGCACCAGAGATTTAAAAACATAGCCATTCTACTTACAGGCAGGCTGTGTGTATCTTGTTATCAGACTTGCCCTGCTCTGCTCGCAATGTGGGCTCGCCTCATGCTTCACCCTGCCCCCATATTCCACCCGCCCCCAGTAGTGCAAGATTTATACTAACTTAGCCAACCCCCCTCTTACTTCCTCCAATCAGCATTTCTCACACCACCCCTCCCTCCCAATCAGCATCTCTCTTCACCATAGGATTTACCCCGCCTTTTTACACATACCTATTATCTCTCACCACAAAAGGGAGTCACTCTGCCATGATTTATTCCTTCCTTCTTATATTATCCAGGTAAACACAAGCCCTAAAAATGTCGAGGACTCTTTGTTCACCAGCACCTAAGCATTCACTGACTCACTGCTGTCTATACTACCTATCCTTTACCTCCTCACCGCCTACGAAGGGCAATACTAAGTTGGATTCCACTACTCTATTCATCACACCAGTACCCCTAACTTTTCTAATAACACATCTTACCAAACTATCTCCCACACAAATAACTCTAAAACTCATCATCAGACTTCACCACAACCTAATAGTACACGGGAGCATCCATCCCAACTCTGGCGCTTCTTCTCACAGTGTCACTAACTCCGACAACTATACTCCCAACATTACTCTACCACTCAATAGATCCACTAACTCTCTTCTCACCTTTCACCTAAACATCAGAAGCATAAACAACAAAATACATGACCTACATGCCCTATTAGCAGTCCATTCTCCAGATAAATGTGTCTCGCAGAAACCTGGCTAAAACCTGCTACTGCTGATGATGAGATATTACCACCAGGGTATAATATTCACTGATTAGACTGAGCTACTAAAAAGGGAGGGGGAATAGCAGTTCTCTATAAAAACACACTAAGTGTTAATAGAGACTACATACAGCCACACCCATTTAATAATGCTGAAATCCTTATAACTAAACTTCAAATTAACCACAACAAATGCATAAACATTGTCTGTATCTACATTCCCCCAAGGAACAATATAACCACCCTAGAAGAAATCCTCCAATGGTTATCCACTAACTACCCCCAAGAAACCATTGTGCTTGGTGACTTCAATATTGACTGGACCACTTGTGCAGCTGAATCCCCTGTCACCTACATAAATCTCTTCAGGTTCAGACAAACTTTAACCGCTCCTACCAGGATCAGCAAACCTAATAACAGAGAAAGTATTCTTGACTGGATTCTTATCAATCATCATCACCACTTGTATAAAGCTGGAACCCTCCCTGATGACCTAAGTGATCACTCTCTAGCTTACATTATTAAGGATAAGGGAGAGAACTCCCATCAGCCCACCTATAGAGCAGTTAGAAATACCAAAAACTTCAATCCTGTAAATTTTCAAAATGAGCTTAACTCAGTCAACTGGGCAATCCTAAAATGTTTACCACTGGAAGATGCAGTGGCTTATTTTATATTAAATTCCTAAACATCCTAGACTCTCATGCCCCATCTCGTAATAAACTAGAACAAATTCAGCACCATGACTCACTAAGGAAACCAAACTAAAAATCAAACTTAGAAACAAGGCCTGGGCCATCTGGCGAGTAACTAAAGCCCCTCTCCACCAACTAAAATACCGTCAACTTAGGAATGACACAAAAAAATCAATTCAAGTAGACAAAAAAAGCTACTATGAAAACCTGCAGTAGAAGTATCAAAACAATCCCAAAAAGGTCTGGGCAGGTATTAACCAGTTTCTTCATCCAGGACAATCTACCACTCCAACCCCAACAAATTACACCCAAAACCCACCAGAGAACATAGCTAGTGCCTTTAATAATTTCTTCACTGAAACAATCCAGTCTCTCGCTAACCAACTCAATCCCATACACTCTAACTCCACCACTAATACACCCTTGACTAGCTCCTCCACCCTATCTGCTGACATGCTCCCAGCTGAGTTCTGAAACATAGCTGCTGATATCATAGCATTTCCCATTTCTATCCTGATCAACAGGTCCCTAACTCTTGGCTCTATCCCTCCCACCTGGAAAATATCCCATGTTATCCCACTTCACAAAGGTGGAATTTCCACAGAATTATCCAATTACAGACTTATCACCATTTTTTCGCCACTGGCCACAATAATGGAAAAGTGCGTCCACAAACAAATTATGTACCATCTCATACAGAACCAAATACTGACTGTCTCTCAGCATGGCTTTAGGCCACATCATAGCACCACCTCAGCTCTCCTTTCCTTCACTAATGCCATAAATCTAAACAGAAATAATAACTTGTTGTCATCAGCCGTCTTTCTAGACATTTCAAAGGCCTTTGATATGTTCACTCACCAGTTACCCATTCACTCTCTGAAATCTATTTCCCTGGACAACCATACTATACAGTGGTTCCATTCCTATCTGAATTGCAGACAACAAGCCGTACTTTGGCAGGGCAAACTATCCACTCTCTTACCTCTCACTCTTGGAGTTCTTTAGGGCTCCATTTTAGATTGTCTACTCTTTTCCATCTTTATCAATAACCTACCCACTGCCATCCCAGATGCATTGTCCATCCAATATGCAGACAACTCCACCCTGGTCTGCTCAGCCTCCTCCCCAACAGCCCTGCAAACCCTAACTCAGAGTACACCCAACACAGTTGAAAAGTGGCTCTCTAATCACTGTCTTCTGTTGAATCCCAATAAGACCAAACTGTTTCTCTTTACCCCAACATGCAGGACCCCCACTTTCCTTTATTATAACATCAAACAATAGCACCTCTATTTTGCCAGATATTCAAACCAAGCTGTTATTGGTAATAGTAGACAATAATCTCAAATTCGACCTACACATCAATAAGACTATCAAAACCATTAACAAAAAGTTTGGCTCACTATATAGAAATAAACCTTTTCTAACCCCTACAGCTAGAATCGCTGACAGCTGTTTCAATGAACAGGCATATCCACAAAAATTATCTCATCGAACAGTCATATCCAGCCCACACATGCACAAAACACTACCACATATGTATTGGAGGGTTGTTCACTGAGCCCTGCTCATGTGGTGGGTGTGCCCCACTAATTATATATACCAACTCTGAGGTCACACTAGAGTGGGGAAAGGGCATATTCTCTTATCCCTACCATAATGTGATCTTAGTAAGAAGTGTGTGCTATTTTGTTTCTATGGGCAAATTATACTTGCCCTTTCCCATGACTGTAGTGCAGTCTCAGAGATTGTACATATAATTAGAGGGGGGTGTGGGGGGGGTGCAACCCCTTACATGAGCAGGGTTCAGTGAACGTCACTCCAGTACTTGCCTGGTAGTGTTTTGTGTGTGTGGGTTGACTATGACTGATGATGAGATAATTTTCATGGATATGCCTGTTCATTGAAATGCATACTCAATGGTACTTTGTTGATGAATAGCTGTTTGAGAAACAGACCATTCAATCAGTAAAAGTAGACCCGTTGTGTTATGGTATGGCAATACTAATGCCATGTGGGATCAGATGCAGCTATTTCCTGTCTATGTGCAGTCCTCCTTATCTGACTGCACCAAAGAGCAAGGTACATTACTCTGTATACAATGTAACAGATTACACATTCTTTCACAGTGCAACATGTGTGTTGTATGTAGCATTTCCACACCCATGACGTAGTGACATTGATGTACACCTTCCATAGTTGTATACATAATGATTGCACATATGTATGCACATAGTCAGATGCATACTGACACATATATGTAGCTTTAACAAGTGAGCATTCAGTGATGTACTACAAATGTGCTGTAATGATACTTATAGAGGTGTTCTTTACTCCATAATGAGCAGTGTGGTTGACATACACATGCATTTCTTTATTTAACATTTGCATGACAGCGTATGTGTATGTCTTTGAAATTGTTAACTTGCTTACCTATGCATGTTGATGTGACATGATTGCACATTACTGTGTGTGGGTGTTTTATATGTGTCCAGTTTTGTGAACATCTGCAGTCCATCTGTCCATTTTACATACATTTTCCATTTGTTTAAATGGATAGATGTGTATCTTCTACAGCACCCTGTGTGCTTTACACATGCACTTGCATTGTGTCACCTTACTGTGTCCTCTTTTACCATGATGTGGTCCCAGGTTGTCCAACTCCCTAATACTTGAATATATGTCCCTAGTATTTATTGTAAGTATGTTTGCTTTTGTGAAAACTACTGTCTATTGAAAGTTATTAATTTGAGACAGCAGTGAACATGTGCCAAATGTATGGCCATTTTACAATGTGAGACATGTACACACAAGCTGACTGCTAATGCTTGCAATACTTCCTTGTTTTCATTCTACTTGTGTGTTGACCACTGTATTTTTTTTACATGTGTACAACCTATTATACTCAATATTCTATCCTGTTAGATGTTTTAACATATTATATGTATGTGTATTGCCCTTGATTTCATGCACATTCCATTTATGCCATGGACACCCATACATGCAAATGTACACCTGTGTGTTGCTTTTACCATGGCATGCATGTGACATACACACAATTGGTTGCATACACCTGCTTGTGTATGCAGCAGCCTTGGTTGATCTTCTGCAGTATTTCTGTTTGACACTGTGCTAAATTGTTTGCTTTTCAATTGCATGGTCGTAGGTTTATTTCTATCCTCTGCAGATATGTACATTGCTTGACCTGCATTTGCTCATCTGTGTTATGGCTTGGCTAACACCTATACTGCTGATGGACTAATTGGATAGATGTACACTTATCCAATGTGTACTTTAATCCTACTTTATTAACCTGGATAACACATGTACCATTGGTCATACACACCCACGTATGACTGTCACACAGTATGCAACCTGGGCTAATGTGGTACTGCATAACTAGATTTTTTTTTCTGCATTTCACCATGGCTGGTATGCATCCCCACCCTATTTGATAACTTTACATTGCACATGTTGTGCAGTGTGCTGTATGCGTAACTAACCTGTTTGTACTGTTTTTTTTTCTCAACCTTTGTCTATTGGTTGTGCTGTCTGTTTTATGAGTATATATTCTTGGATTACCTTCACCTCCTCTCTCACTATGTTTACCTTTCTTTCCTTTCTTTAAAAAAAACAATGGAGCCTATTCCCACCAAAAAGGAAAGATTATTTCTAAAACTAAACTTAGGTGCCTGGTCAATAACTTTCTTGACATCAATATCTGACAAAAGTATGGGCCAATGTTTCTTAATAATTTCATAGATCTGCCCAATATCACTCAAATAAATAAAACATGTCTATTCTTAACATGAGCAACTCTGTTGTCCCTGTTTGTGTCTAATTCCACTCTCTCAGAGAAAAACAGGTCTTCCTATAATCACTCTGCTATCACGTACCTCATTAATACACAGCTCAACTTCTGTGGGTGTATAACCTCATCTTATAAAATGATCTCTAATCTTAAAAAAGCCACATTTAAATCAGCATCATCGGTGTGAAGCCTCACAGTCCTCCGAAACTGCCCTTTCATAGCATTACTTGGTACATACCTGGATTGCATACTAGTTTTGTGAAGAAGAGTGTTCTTCTTACAGTCTTTCCTATAAAGACTAGTACCAAGTAGTTTAATCCTTGTTAATATTTACATCTAAAAAGATAATGCAGCTGACCGATGACTGATATACCTCTCAACCTCTTAACACAAGAAATCTGGACAAAACCTGATAAAATGGAGGAACAAAGGCCCAAAAATAGGGACAGATTTTAAATGTTGCTCTTATAAACGTAGAAACTTGCTAGGGCAACAAGGTTTGTTTTGACATACATGTTTTGAAGGATTTGAAGTCTGAAATCCAAATGTATATCATTATATAGTGACTTCATTCCTCATATCATCCCAGTGATTTTCCAGGAAACCACAAATTTTATGATGAACACGCCAAAAATATGTGCCAAAAATCTGGACATTCTGTGGAAATCTGTACGGTTGAGAGCTATGAACTGGGGACTAAATTTCAGGAAGGTAGGGGTAGTACGAAGATACTTTATAAATTCATTAAGCCTAACTTCTCATTTCTCCAAATAAAAAATATGTCATCCACAAAGTGTCTGCAAACATATACAGACACAAAAAACGGGGTTATCAACAAAAACCTTTTTTTCTTGCCATAGTGCCAACGCTAAGTTGGCATAGGTGTTGGCCTATGCAGTTCCTATTTTAACACCTGTCTTTTGGATATGAAATTTTGTGTCAAACATAACTGCATTATTTTTAAAAACTAATTCAAGTAGTGTGCATATAACTTCAGTCTTATTTACATCAAAAGATGTGTTACGAATTAGGAACGTGCGAATACTCCCTATACCATGTTAATTGGGGATCACAGTGAATAATGATGCTACATCAAGAGTAACTAACAAAAAATGAGTATTCCCATGAAAATCAATTGACCATGTATACAAGCCATGAAGAAAAGACTTAGTATCTCTCAAAATTGTAGGTATAGTATCCAAAAGTGGCCCTAAGTTCTTTTCAATATAAACTGATAAAGGCTCAGTAACCCAACCTTTACTAGAAAAGATAGGTCTCATTGGAGGTTTTATACAATCCTTATGGACCTTAGGTAGTCCATATAAAACAGGTATAGCCGGATGTTCAACTTCTAAGTAATCATATAAACTTGAGTCTATGAGACCACTCATTAGAAGGTCATTCAAAAAAATGTGCTCTATCAATAAGCATTTATATCTTAAATCACATTGCATTCACGTAACTTAAATGATCAGAAAGCATGCTAAGCATCTGTTCAATATAGAAAGATCTGTCCATGATTACAATCCCACCTCCTTTGTCATCTGGTTGAATTTCCAAATGTGAGACCTCATGTAGCTCTTTAAGAGATAGGGCATCTGCAGCTGACAAATTACAAAAACAAGGTTTATGCCCACAATTTAAACTCTTACATATCTCATCATCACATAAACAGGCAAAGGACTGTGTTCTCAAGTTGATGGTCAGAGGGGCAAAAGTATTAGGCTTTTTTAAAATAAGTTTTACTAGTAGTTTGTTCTGAATAAAAAATTGATAATGATAAAGTAGCCTGCAGTACTCTTTTCATTACAGTATGAACAGTAAGGGGGCAGGTACCACAGATCATTCAGTCACTAAAGTAGTTGTAATATCAGCAAAACTATTAGCGATAGGCACCAACACCTTATCATCGTGTGGCCATGAAAATACATAGCCCTTGGCAAAGTCATTAAGGTCTCATTGCAGTTTCTTACTTTTAGTGGCTCATAACCATCTTTCATATTTAACAGTATTATCATACATTTCATCTCTTTTCACCCTGCAGATATCAGAAGTGTGTTTAACAAACAAGTCTTTCTGTGCTCTATCAATTTCTGCAGCTAGCTGTTTTTCAAGTGGAAGAAAATAATCATTCATCAGTTTCAAATAATTCAGACTAAGCTGCAAATTTAAAGCTTGCCACTGTTTAAGCAGCTCAGGATGTGTATTTCCAAAAAGTGGGCATTTTAAGTAGCCTAAGCCTATGTGGGACAGTGTTATATCTTATGTTATCTGCAAGTTTCACACTGCAATTGAAATAATATGCTGTATTCCATGGGTTTTACACAATCAACTCCAAAGATCAAATAGGTGTGTTTAGTTACGAAGCTAAGTCCATGTGCCACATTAAAAAAATGTCTTAATGCTAACATTTTTTCACTCATTAACAGTTGTATGAAACTCATCAACTTTCATTTTTCAAAACATATTCAAAAGAAAAAAAACAGAACATTCCTTTCTGAAAACATTATCTATCACAAAATGATAGAAAAGATGCTTTCCAAACCAAAATGCAATCTGCCTAAAACCAGTAAGTTGTTCAAGCATAACCAAAAAAAAAAATTGAACCTGCTCATAAAATCAATTTCAAAATATCAGTCTTTATTCTAAAATTTACAGAAAACTGTTCAAGATTTGAAAAACAGTACTGCTTATGTCAGTTTTGTGCTGGGGTCAGAGAAATGTGACAGCAAACACTATGTATACAAAGGCTCTTTGCTCTTTTGTTGGAAAAAAGGTATATCTTCAACTACCAACATATATTGACTATACTTAAAAAATGAATCCACAACTAATTGATTTATTATACTAACTTACCTTTAATTTCTCTATAAACTGGCTAAAATTTATCTTACTATTAAATCATCATCATATATCTTGCATCTATTCTTAACCACTGTCTGTTTTCAAATTATTTACAATTTCGTATAATTATTTAAACTGTATTTTCTGTATTGTTTTTAAAGACTGTAAAAATTTTATTCTTAAAATGTTTTGTAATACTTTGGAGATTTTCGACCCAGGCATCCGTTGTCAATGGGTAGACCTGCTGGTAATCCAATGTCAATAAATAAATAAATATTCTAATGTTAGAAAAAACATTCTGTTGCCTTACAAAGCACAAACATGCTTAGCGGCATTGTGTGGGGGTCAGCAATATGGATGGTAATGACTGCAGAAATTACACCTGTTACTTGACTGTCTCTATGGCACAAGCTGACTTGATCAGAATCACAGAATAGGCAAATGGATATGAAGGAATCAAACTCTGCAACCTTGACTGTAAGAAGCAGATGATTAGCAGCTCAGAGCCTTTATATTTTGTGCTAAAAGCCAGACAGATTATTACGGACACCTTTTACTCCATAACTTCAAAAGTGATAATAAATTTTTCCCAAAATAATAAGATTGTTTAAATACTAAACACTGGTACTGTTGCCATTTTTGTTATACACAATAATGCCCAATAGGATTTATTTGGCAATAATGGCCATTTAAGTGTTAGGCAGGCGCTGTTGCACTACCTGGCTTCAAATACCTTTGGTGGTCTGTTATTTTGGAATGATATCTACCTCACTGGGTACTATTGCTTGCTCATTGTGCTGTTATTGACCATTCACAGAATCACTATATATTTTCTTCTGTGGTTGTGCCTTTTTTCAGAAAGTTTAAGGAAATTTTATCAAAGTCTGCCATGGTAACTAAATGGCCAAATAAGGCAAATTGTTGTAATAATACTTCATTACTTCAGTCAAGTAAAATATCTGCATTATTGGCACTCATCCACTGGTCTGTCATCAGATCCACTCTATTTGCACATGTGAATAACACTCAAATGCTTACATTCTTACTGACAACTTTATCTGCAGAGAGCAATTGTCTCCTTTTCCAGAAAAGACTCTGGAGATGAATTTCATCACAGATATTTAATCAGATTCTCCAGTGATCCACTCCAGTAAATGCTGCAAATTAGATTCATGTGAGATGAGAAGATATTATCAGGATCCTTCACATCCTTAAGCAGAATAGTCTTTAATCATTGCCTGCACCTTAATATCATATCAGAGAATATCATTAGCAGGAAAATAAAAAGGCACACTTTGCATTATGTTGACTTAATAACAAAAAATGTTGACTCAACTGTTGCTTCTGAAACAAAGTGACTGAATGGCAGACAGCATCAGCAACTCTAGAGTCTTACACTGGTTGGAATCTACCATAATTTATTTTAGGATAAATTCAGAACTTACCACAAAGTATTTTAGGATAAGTAGTCATGTACTAACTCCAAGATGCAAAAAACACACACATACAATAATAGAAAACTTGCCAAACTCCTCCAGCAGATAGCCACAGACAAAAACTGATCTGTCCCTTGTGGTGGATGGAATATGCAATACTCCTCTTGAATATAAACTACCAGCTTTCCAGGAAGGCACAAGATTATAATCCATATATAAATGTGAGATCTTGTTCCATGTTCTGAAAAAAAGGGTCGCAAGTCGATTTTCACTTCAAATATAACGTTATTAGACACATATACCAACAAATTCCAGTACCCTCGCTAATTTGAATGGAACTCTTCAAGTTGTACAGATGTCATACCAAAAAAATAAATGTTTAATCACTGCCCTGTAAAGGAATGCAAGCAATCCCACAGACTGCATCTGGCACTGCCTTCTCAGAGGTTATGTTCAACAGATTCTGGAATTTGTTCAAGTACTTTTTATACCACTTGACAAGGTCCTTAATCTAGGTAAGTGGTTCTCTGCCATTGCCAAAGACACCATGGAAATTGCTTACTTCCCCTCTCACCAGATTGTTCAACAAAACTTCTCAGAGGCCATCTGGAAGCTAATCACAAGAGATTCCCTAAACTTGTCCCACACTTTTAGTTTCACTTTGTTGAGTACTGCAAGCCTTGCCTTCCTGGTAATTTTATAACTATCTATTGAATCTGGAAATGTCCACAGGTGAACACTCCATGTAAGGCTTCTTTCTTTAACTTGATAGCTTCACTCTGTACAGATATCCAGCAGTGGGATCTAAAGTCCATGACAACACTGACAGTCTTCCAGATGCTGGTCCTTGTTACTGCTTCAGCCATTCAGGTCTTGAATAAAACGTCTTTGTATCCATATTCTTAACAATCCGACTTATACACAAGGAAGTTTTCCAGAGGAAAAAACTGAGCTCATCCATCATAGAAGCATTAGTCAGGAATTCCTAGTACATCCTCCCTATGTTTTGGGGTTTCCTGGGCTGGTCTAGTGACAATTTACACCATCTGTTCCAACATATCACCATACAGTGATCATTTGACAGCTGAGCATACCTCATGCCCGAGGGTATAGATCCTATGACCTCAAGCTTGTTTACATGAATAACAAGTCAGTCAGTAACATTTAAGAGTTTTTAATACAAGGTAAAGTTAAAAAGCATCTTTGTGTTAGACACAGCATATATTATACCCAAACTTTGACTTGTATAAGAATCCAAAACCAGGGACTGTACCTCCAGTGTCAACTCCCTAGATGCATGTGAGAGAACAGCATCAAGGATTCATGTGATGCAACATGCTTTTATACAGTGGAGTGGAAAGCATTCTGCCAGCTTAATTTTGAAAGTATCATTCTTTTTTTGCCAGTTTAATTACAGTGAAAAAATATTCAACCCTAGCAAAACCACTAAAGATAAAAGGTGATTTCTGGGCAGCAAAAATACCAATATCAAAAACATTCAAGCACTTTTTTTGTTGGTTGAATGAAGATTAACACTCAGTTGCATATTCTGATGCAATAAGGGGGGAAATAGACATTAAAGAAGGAAAGCTTGATAATGAGATATCTGTAGTTAAGTCCACTAAGAGCATTAATGACTTCTGTTATTGAAAATCACAGTCAGTTGCAGACGGTAATATAGACATTCCTAACTGCAGCACACTCTGATTTACTGATAAGTACATAAAGTTTTGAAGGCAATATTGAAGTTCCTAGTCGTAACACTAGGAAATGCGATGTAACAACTGTTCTAGTACAGATGAAAAAAATGAGTGAAAGCAACCGTTGGTCAACTCTGGCTGACAAACTAGACTTCATTTTTGAAAAAATTATCCTTTTAGAGTCCACAGTTAAAGAAGTACCTCAAATATAATCAAGTGTATTCTGGATACAGAAGCAGAGTGAAATTCAAACTGAACAAATAAAAGAACTGGAAGAAAAAATGGCATCTCATAGTTTTGAAAAAAGAACAGCTGAAGCAAAGTATGACTCAAATGGAAAGAGAAAATCAGTAATTTAAAGTGCAGCTCATATCATTCGAAAACAGAAGTAGAAGGAAGAATTTTTGAATTGTTAGTATCCCTGAAATATGGGATTACCAGAAAGGACTTGAGAAAGCTGTCCAACAACTATTTAAAACTTTATTAGAATTATAACAAGAACAAATATTTTAAATTGACAGAGCTCATAGACCCACCACAAGGACTATTGAGGTTAATAAAACTTGGGCTATATTAGTAAAATTCTGCAAGACTAAACTAGAGAAAACATTTTGATTGTGGCAATAAAGATTTTGTTTTGTTTTGGAAAATCATAGAATTTCTATTTTCACTGACCTCCTATATGAAGTTATGAGACAGAGAAAGAATTTTGCAGAAGTAAGATCTTTACTTCTCATGTGGGGTAATAGGCTAGGCTTAAAATGGCCTGCAGGGGCAGTTAGCCTAGTACCAATCTATGAACCTATGAACCTAACTTTGGAAGAAGAATGCAAATTCTGTCTTTTTATATACTGCAAAATTGAAGATTGTTTGGAAGAATGTTCCTGTCATTTTTGAGACAAAAGCAGAAGCCAGACATACATTAACTCTGTTGAGACTTCTGTAAATCTTCACTTACTGCATAGACCTTTCCTTACCAGATACATCATGGATGTTCATGGATGAGAGTTTTATTTGGGCCTTTTAGAGTTTATATTTCTTTTGCCACAAAAGAAGTTTGGCAACAAACTAAGTTGTCCCGGGACATCTTCATGGGAAGTTAGGGTACTATTAGGGGGAGTTAAGTGGATTGGGGAGGTGAAAGAGTTAAGTGGAGGCAGGGATGGTTGAGAGGAAATGAGATAGTGATGGAGAGGGGATTGAGAGGTTTAGTCTAGTGTAGTTAGGTTAGGCAATCACATTTTAGTGTGAACTTGCTACAGCAGGCTGTCTTCCATGACAACCTGAAGGGAAGAGTGGGCTGGTAGACCTTAGATTGGTGGGGTATGGAGGAGGTGAGTGATGCTCAATTTCAGAGGTTGGTGGTATTTTTATATATACTGCGCAGCTGAAGACACAGCAAAACCCCCACCCTACCATGGCTGGACTGGACTGAACACAAGTTATCATTACCACCAACCTCTGAAATTGATTTTAGTATTTGCTTGTTTATAGTGTTCTCGGCTCATTGCGGGTGGTGTGTTATGGGTTTTCAGGACTCATTGGGAGTCGTGTGTTATGGGTTTTCAGGACTGTTGTGGCTGCATTGGGCTCACTGAAGTCATGGGTGACAGGCGGTGCTGTTTCATGGGCTTCTGACATGAGGGACTCACTCAGCAGGCAAGTAGGCTTTTCTACCCTGGTTGTAAAGGTGGAGCAGGGGTTGTATTGCCGTTCAGAGGGTTGCATCCTCTGGTTTGGGGGAGCACTGTTTATAAAAAAAAAAAAAAAAAAAAAAAAAGAAACTTGAATTTCATTTTAGGAGGATTGACGTGGTTGCTGATCGGCCTGTTGATAAGGTTGCCATTGGTGTCTGCGCACATGTTGCAGTGGTTCATGCTGGAGTTATTGCTATGTCTTCCGGCTTTCACAGGAGGAACAGGGGCAGAGTTTTGGGTACATAATGGCAGGGGAGCTTTGCTGCTGGCAGGAGAGCTGTTTCATGGTTGCTTGGATCTGGCCGTCAGCGGCCGTGACTGAGGCTCACGGCATGCTTCACTTTTGCCTTGTGTTGGAGGGGTGTTCAACCTGGTACCAGGTTTTGTGTCTGTTGACTTCACTTCTAGTGCATTGCTTGGATTTTGTGAAAGGGCTTCCAGATGGATTGTCAGTGACAAGGAGCCGTCTTTTCTCCTATTGAAATTTATTGTATTTGCTCAGGGTCACTTTGCAACTGAGGCCTGCCATGTTTCCCTGATTTTATATCCCAGTTGTTGATTGTAGTTTGTGGACTGCTGGTTTTGTAACCCTTTCAAGGATTGTTACGATGCTGTGCCACAGCTTGTTTTAAAGTGGGGGTGCTTCTGACAAGGTGATGCATTTTGGTAGCAGGGAGGATTCTTGCACTTGCAGGCTTTTGTGCAGATGGAACTTGAGGGGGGAAGGTGTTTGTGTGGTGTAGTTGCGAAGAGATCCCGTGACCATGTGTTGGGGAAGCATTTCAGGGGGGTTGCTCGTGTGGGTCATGGGGGTGTATGCTGGCCTGTTCAAGTGTTTTGCATTTTGTTTTTGCTGTGGTTCTTCATTGGTGGACTGTTGAGTGTGGCTGGCCTTGCGGCTGCTCATTTGATGCTCATCCTGGTCCCAGCTGTTGATGGGGTGTGTTGTTTAAATTGTTTCTTTTTGCTGATTGTTTTTGATCTGTTTCCCACTTAAGTCTAGTCACAAATATGACTGCTTGGTAGGGAGAGAGTGTGGCACACGTGCACAAGCTTTATCACATATCTTCTAGTTATTAGTAATAAAATGGCGGGGCGGGTTTCGCAGGCTCGGAGGCATGGTTGCCCTCAGCACATGCACGGTGGCACCTGGTGCTGGCTGTGGATGTGATGCATGGAGGCTTGCTACAGTCTAGCCGTGGGTTGTGTGGCTTTTGGTTAGAGCAGTGGGGGGAATTTTGTACATGAAAATTTGATGTCTTTGATGCTCAAGATTCAAGGCCTGTGTTGTTGGTAGTTTTCACAATGGGTCATGCACATTGGAATTATGAAGTGGCATTGTTTTCTTGTGTTTGGCTATCAAGATCATAACAGATGGGGTGGAGGTTCACAGGCTTGCTCTATGTTCTGAAGGATTTGTCCATTCATCAAAAAAGCAATACTTCTTTAATGCACTCTTTCAAACTGATCTGCTTGCATACTTACCCTAACAATCTTGTCTGAGTACTAAAAAGGAGTATATATTTATTGGCATTGCTCATGGATTAAACTGGGCCTACACATGTACGTTGAACACACTTCTTAGGCTTAGGCTGATCATGGTAATATATTAGCTCTTCCACAGTTGATTGTAACATGATCAGTCTGGCAGGCTGCTATGCTCATGGATTACAGACAAACAGCCTTGGGCAGTGTTAGCCTCTTTGCATTTTTTCTATGATGGTTCAGGTATAAATAAATCTAGTGATAATCAGTGAAAATTGCAAATGGGAGCATTGGATTGCTAACAATGCTTTGGAAATCATAAATGTTCAGAATGTAGAATTGCCTGCACATAACAGATTTCAGAGTCAAGTCAAAACAGTGAGATGGATGTTCTGTCGGCCAACCCATCCAGATATTGCTAGGACAGATAGCATTGGAGGTTTGCAGGCTTTTGTGGGATCCCGCAAGTGGGGGCCGTTGTTGTGGAGCAGTTCTGCCTTTTCAGTCTGCCTTGTAGTTCCCATTTCCTTGACTGTTTTTAGTGGGTTGCGAGCACACCAGAGTGTTGGTGGTTGTGTGTTGTCAAATGAATCCAGACCAAAAAAAAAAAAAAAGAGATAGAAAATTATGGATTGTCTGTCTCAGCATTTTTGCAGTTCTGCGGACCGAAGGGAGCTGTGATGGCAATTTTGTGAAGTGGAGGTTGCTGCCGCACATGCAATGTATTAAAAAAAATAAAAAGCCGATAATCCTTTTGTTCTTAGAAATATGATTCAGGTAGCAGGAGCTATTCAAGAAAGTGCTTTCCCCTACTGAGAGATGGGATAAGATCTAATAAGTTATAGGGTCTCTTGGCTTCTAAGAGACTAGCCAGAGGAAGGTATTGACAGGAAGGACCTGACAAAGGTGCATTAGGATTGGTAGATCTTATATGTAAAAAAAAAAAAAAGAGAGAGAAAAGTTTGCAGATGTGAAGTTAGCTTTTTGAAGGGTGGTACAGTAATGCTCATTACTTGGAACTATTGGGATGAACCTTAGTAAATTATTCTCAGTTGCTGATGAGTACCTTGGTTTTGGTTAGAGATACAAAATTTTCTTGCTTTAGCGGTGAGTTTGAAAGTCTGACATTGAGTACAATGCCCCTTTGATATGTACTTAAGCAGGCAGATCCAACAATTGGAACATACACAGAGGTTCCTCACTAAAAGAATACAGGACATAAGTAATATGTCCTATGAAGACCACCTCAAGGTCCTATCCTTATATTCTGTCTTCTACATGCTTTTGAGGGGAGATCTGTGCCTGGCATACAGGGCAATTTCGGACCCCACTCTGATGGACCTTCTGCATATCCGCAAAACATGACAGCACCAGAATTACCCATTCTAAAGACTTAAAGCTTGCCTGTGATATAAATAGGACCTGCTGGAGAGATAGGTATATATCCCAGAGTCCACCCCAACTGTGGAACAGGCTCCCCATCTATGTGAAGCACAGTTGTCCTTGAAGATGTCTTGGAATGTGTGTTATGTATTTTGGATAATTTACATGTCTTTTTATTTCTTGCAGACATGGTCTTGGAATGCTGTGGCTGTAATTTGGAATAGGTGGGTATAAAGTGGAGCCTTCTCTTTACATATTACAGGGTTTAATTTTGTCCTTTTATTTGTAGATGGTGGTGTGCTGAGTCCCAGTTGTGGCAATACACAGTGAATTCCTGGATGATGGAAGCAGTGGTGAGTGAGGAGATTACACATGGGGAGCACAAGTGGAGCAACAGTTACTGACAGAAGTAAGTGGATTGCAAAGTTGAGTTTGGTAGAGGATTTTACACTGCTAGTCAGAGGACAGGCATTTGAGTTTGTGTTGGGGTGGCAGGGTTCCTTGTAAGTGCCTTCATGTTAATTAATTTGGTATGTGTGCACATAGAATTTATTGTTTTTTCTTTTCCTTGCAGATTGCTGAAGTGCAGAAGGCATCATGCAGTGGCTTGAAAAGGGGATTTGAAAGGTGATGTTTTTCTAGGATGCATGTTCTTGCCTCTGGAATGTGGCACAAGGACGGTCTGAGTAATCACCTTAGTAAGGCATGCTAGAGCTCTGTATTTAATTAGTGGGAGCTGATGATTGTGTTGGTATAGGGGGCAAGTAAGGAAGGGGTAGGTAGGAGGGACAAGGGGAAAACTGGTTAGGGACGGTTATGGGGAGTGTGAGGATCCCATGGGATGAGTAGAGTCACAACATTCATAGGGGAATAGGATCTTATTAGGCTACAACCCTATGGCTCTTGCAAGCCAGTAAAGTTCAGGCCTTGCTTTCTTGGAACCTTGGGGGGTGTATTCAGTCATCCAATTTTTTTGAGCCATCGGTGGGGGAAAGGCCAGCGAGGTGTTTGACAGGATGCTGAAGTTGTTCCTAATGGGTGGTATCTTTGGGGTGACAAATTTATCCCTTGAATAGGTAGTGTTTATGTTACATACCAGGTTAAGGTTTACAGAATAGCACAAAGATCATTTCACTTGGGGTTTGGGTAAATGTTGTAGATAGGGTTTTAGGAAGTATGGTAGGTAGGTAACTGCTGGGGTAGTTTTTAGAAACTGGGTGCATTGTTACAGGGGAGTTAGAAGGTTTAAATGAAGCTTAGTTGCAGGATAAGGCAGTGGTTGGACAGGTCTTAATTGTCTGCTAGTGGTATAGGTAATATATGGAAAGAGCTCTCGAGAGGAAAGACCAGGGCCAAACAGGAGTTGAGAATGGTATGTTAATGAGTGAATTGGTGGTGTTTATGGCTGGGCATGTAGAGTATTTTGTTGCTGAGCATAGGCGAGTTTTTCAAACTAGGGGTCAGGGGTGCTGGGTATCTGCCAGCTAAGGTAGGACATTAAAGTTGGAGTTAGACTGTTCCCTATGATATAATGGAGTTGCACATATAAAAAAACTTGGTGTGTGGGGTGGGCCTATCACGGGTAACAACAGTATTTTGGGTGTGAGACTTGCTACTAGTTGTTTGACTGGGTGCCGTCTTGAGTTCAAGGTGTTATAGTTTGTGGTTTTGTTGTGGTTATAGGCTGTCAATAAGTACAGGTTGAGCCATGTTTTCAGCTTTAAAGGCAGCAGGCTAAAAGGGTATGTGCTCTCTTGGTGTGGATGTTCTGGTGTTACAGCAGGGTCATGGTAATTCTACTTTATTTAGTTTCATTAGGGTGTGTTTCAGTGATGGCATGCAAAGGGGTCTATGATGGGATTATAAGGTGCTTTACAGATGATGGGTGCACCAAATGATGTTTGTCTTGACTCTTCCCTTTATGGGAAGTAGTGAGTTGAACAATTTTGGGGAGAAGGGCGGGGGAACAGCCTGGTCAGGCTGGTTGGTGGAGAAGAGGGATAGGCTTGCCTTCTTCTGTTCCCCCTCTGGTGTCTGGATGTTAATTTCAAGGATCTGGGGAAAGGAAATGAGTAGTTGGAGGAATTTTGCTGAATAGATAGCAAGCTGAGCTAAGGATGGTGTTTATTTGGTGGAAGGTAATTCAATGGATGGTGTATTAAGTGAGTTGGGACACTGCTTCATAATTAAAGCAAGCGAGCAGAGGTATGGACCCTGCCTGTTAGGCAGGGTGAGTAGGTATGCTGCCCTGATTAACATTACAATGAATGGTGTATGAAATGTGATGGGACACTGCTTCATAAGTAAAGTAAGTGAGCAGAGGTATGGACGCTGCTTACTGGGGCAGGGTGAGTAGATACGCTGCCCTGATTAACATTACAAGGATGTTATGCTATATTTAGAATCAATGATATTATGAATAGTTGTAATTAATGAACTGGTGATCAAAGCTATGTTATGGAAAGTTAATAAAGGTTGTCAAATGTCATTTGGTGTGATGTGTGTTATTGAAGGGGAGCAGGACAAATGAAGTTTGGCAACAAACTAAGTTGTCCCAGAACATCTTCATGGGGGTGTTAGGTGATATTAGGGGGAGTTAAGTGGATTGGGGAGGTGAAAGGTTTAAGTGAAGGCCGGGATGGTTGAGGGGAAATGAGATAATGATGGGGAGGGGCTTGAGAGGTTTAGTCTAGTGTAGTTGGTTTAGGCAATCACATTTTGGTGTGAACTTGCTACCCATCCACCCTTCCTCTTTTTGTTGGTGGGTCGGGGGGTAGTAGGGTTATTTATCAGTGGGGACAGGCAGAGAAGGGGGATAGGCTTGCCCTCTTCTGTTCCCCCTCTGATGTCTGTATGTTCATTTCAAGGATCTGGGAAAAGGAAATGAGTAGTTGGAGGAAGCTTGCTGAATAGATAGCAAGCTGAGGTAAGGATGGTGCTTATTTGGTGGAAGGTAACTCAATGGATGGTGTATGAAGTGAGTTGGGACACTGCTTCATAAGTAAAATAAGTGAGTAGAGGTATGGACGCTGCTTACTGGGGCAGGGTGAGTATGTACGCTGCCCTGATTAACATTACAAGGATGTTATGCTGTATTTAGATTCAATTGTATCATGAATAGTTGTAATTAATGAACTGGTGATCAAAGCTATGTTATGGAAATTTAATAAAGGTCATCAAATGTCATTTGGCATGATGTCTGTTACTGAAGGACCGGGACAATTGTCTTACTTTACACTGGTGTGGTGGAATTGGATTCAGCTCTTCTCTTTATGAGACCCATCTAAAGGTAAAAATGTAATTTTTATTCATACTAAGGCATGGCAGTTTTAAATGTTGCATTATTTGAATATCACTAGTGCATATACTTTTTCAACATTATGTGCAGTTCTCATGCTTATAAGTGATAAAGCTGAAAATGTGTTTTGGCTTCAGAAGACATGTTGGAATTTAACATGTCAGTATATTAAGCAAAATACACTTGGGATAAGGAGACTTACAGTAATTTTGGAACAGAGAAATTTGCAGTGGTTTCTATCATCATTAAGAAGCCATGTTAATAGTAGGAAAATAATGTATATTAAGGCATCAAGAGGAGAGTTATTTTAGTTCCTTTTTCTTATGGATTTAATATGACTATTGTTTGGAGCATGCATTCTCACTTTCATCAAAATCAGACAGTTTTAGAAGATATTACAAATGGATTACAAGAGCTGGAAATACTACTGGTTTGATTGGTTGAGAATGGAAGTCTGTTTTAAATTTAGAATTAGATAGATTTACTCTACCTAAACGACAAACTTATCATAAGAGACATTGACAGCTGTTGTCTAAATTTTTTGTATAAGGAAAGTTTAATTGATGGGTGGAGATTAACCCACCCATCTTCAAAAATATGTACAAATTTCACATTAAGTGAAACTAGGCACAATAACTGATATTATTTTTTATGTCTGAAGATTTGTATTGCATATTGCAGTTTGAAGAACCATATTTTGTCTCATGTTCATATTTTTTATTATTTGTAACCATATTGGAGACATTAACAATAGTTTATCAATTTAAAAGCAAAATATTCCCAAACTGGATTAAAGTAGAACCCTTTGTTGAATATATCAAAAAAGAAATCAGGGTACTTATATATTATTACAACCAGATTCCAGCTGTGTCTTCACAGCCCAGTTTTATGACAAGCACTACATTTTCTGGTCCAAATACATTCAAATGTATATTATTAAACATGTATATTATTAAACATGTATATTATTACACATTTCACTACAAATATTAAAAAGAAAGCAGTGACATGGTATCTCGTTACACTGCCTCTCGTACGGATGTCCAGTGGCATTTCCATGGGGACCCACAGCCTGAATGGTCCTGCTGAATACATTCAGGCATGGCAGAAAAATACACGAGGGTCTGTTCCTGAAATGGGGTGGTGTAGGTCCAAGGGTTTCAGTCATGTATCTGCACTCAAAATCAAGGGACAATTTCTAAATATGAATGTAGTTCACTTACAAAGTGAATCGAGCAACCTATTTTGTATCAGCATGCATTCTCTGAAGACCACTAATGACATACAAAATCATAGAGACTTGAAACATATGACAGGTGGTCCTGGGTTAGTTTTCCAGGAAAAACAAGTAAGTTATCACATTTGTATGTGACCTATGTCTAAAAATCTTGGCAAACTATATTATATGGATACGAGAAAGGTATGGAACTGAGATGCTTCTCCTGCTCAGAATCTGGTTGCGATAATATGTAAGTACCAAAATCAAAAATTATTTGGGGAAAATTCTAGTGCCATGGATGGTCTCTCTAATAATAAATGTGATGCTTTTAAAATTACTATATATACTTATAAGAAAACATAAACCATGTAATGAAACATAAGGCAAACATTAAAGATTTAGAATGTCAACTTCAGATCTTAAATCAGCTCTTATCAATTAATTATAATAAATAATTACCAGTTTGGAAAGACAAACTTCAGAATCTTAGTCAAGCAAAAATAGATCTAAATCTGAATATGTCATACATTAATTTCTGAGGTATGAATTTATATCAAGATAAAGTAGGGATACCTTTAGCATCCCAGTATAGAAGTAGTAAAACTAAAAATATGATTTTGTAACTTGAAACTTCAAATGGCACTATAGCTTTCAACAAGAAAGAAATAGACAAAACTATAAATACCCATTTTAAGGGAATTTATAATCAAAAATGGTCAACAAAAACCCATAAATTGCATCAATGGATTAATAAAACACCATTGGATACATTGGATACAGAATTACTTTAAGTGATATAAAATAATCTATTATTAGTTTAAAAAGAATAAGACAACAGGACCGGATGAGTTTATTGCTGGATTTTACCAAATATCTGTTGTTGAATTAGCTCATTATTTACACCTTAGTGGCCATCCTAAATTAGTGAATGCCTAAATCTATAACTAAAGCTGAATTAGTTCTAATTAGAAATGAGGGGAAAGATGATTTGAAACCTGAGCATTCTAGACCAATTCCATTACTAAATAATGTTTAAAAATAATAGCAAAGAATAAATAAATAAATACTAAATCATTTTCAAATTAAGCCCCCCCCCACACACACACACACACACACACACACATGTATATATATATATATATATATATATATATATATATATATATATATATATATATATATATATATATATATATATATATATATATATATATATATATATATATATATATATATACCACACCCATTGCAGTTTGAGTTTTTACCTTGATAATACTATGGCAAAATAAAAAAAAATGCTTCAGAATTTAATTTTTAGTTATACTAAAAATTCTAAAGAATCAAAACATATTGGGCTGGATTCCAAAAGATAGTTGTGGACAGTGCAGAACACTGAGAGGAAGACTTCAGTGCACCAACTTTGGATGTGAAGCCAGAAGGTAGACCACAAGCAGTCTGAGTACTTATAAGCCAAAAAAGGGAACCAGCTACCACACTGTACCAAAAATCACAGACCTGTAGCAAGGCAGGATATGGTAATCATAGGAGACCATTAAAATCCAAAACAATTATTCAATAGTTCCATTAAGCGCCTTTGTCCTTTTCTTCTAGGACTTTATCAGAATAAAAAATGTTCCGTATAACTTGACCTTAAATAATAGCCTCAATTAACAATAAATCAGCTCCAGTTGTATGGTCCAAATCACTTAAACGGACAGAATGCTCTTTTTTAAAACATTAATATATCACAAAAAAACAAGTAAAACACTTCAAACTGGACATAGAAACCCATATTAAAATATAATATTTAAAAAAAGTTTCTCTTTCAAGTCAAGCTAAGTTAAGAAAAAATATGTATTAAACATTAGAAATGATTAATAAAGTCCATCAAACTTTTCCAGTCAGGGTCATTTAGTATACTTTCTTAACTTAGATTGACTCTATTTACCATACCCTGCCTTGCTACCAACATAAGGAACTTCTTGTAACCTGAATTTGCATTTCTGTGCATTGAGCTTAAGAATCATTTGACTTGCCCTTTCTAGAACTTTTCTAAGGTTTCTGTCATGTTCAGCTGCATCACAACCTCTTACCAGTATGTTGTCTAATATAACAGCACAAGGATAACCAGAAAAAAATTTCCTCCATTGCACGCTGAAAAACTTCACTTGCAGAATTTATCCCAAATGGCATTCTCAAAAATCTGTATCTTCCAAATGGAGTGCTAAATGTGGTGATCATTGAGGATTTTTTGTCAAGCTGAATTTGCCAAAATGAACTCTTTGTATCTAAGACAGAAAAAATAGTGGCATTTGGCATCAAGGCTGCAACTTCCTTGATTGTGCGTATTGGATGATGAGGTCTTTTTAGTGCTTTGTTCTAATCTTGTGGATCAATGCATATTCTGATGTCATCTGAGCTTTTCTTATGAGCTACTACCATGGAAGATATTTATTCAGTTGGAGTTTCCACTAGACAAATTACACCTTGTCGCACCATTTTATCTAACTCAGCCTTGACTCTATCCTGCATGGATATTGGAACTTTACGTGCTGGCCTGATAACTGGTCTGACCTCTGCGTCTAGCTTCATGGAGCACACAACTGGAAGTTTGCCTAGTTTGTCTTGGAACAGATCTGCATGAGCAGAAAAAATGTGCTGGACAAAATTAGAGCAGTGATCTTTTAAGCTAACATGACGTACTTCCTTATTAAATGAAACTAGTCCTATTTTCAGAATCTTTGAGCCCTAATAATGACTGAACGTAACTCTTGACCACATACAATAACAAGTCATAGCTTCTTCTACTCTCCTGGAAGTAACATGAAAGCATTACTGAGCCATCGGTACAAATTTCTTCACCTCCATAAGCAACAAGTTTTGCACAGCTTGCCAAATCAAGCCTTTCACCTTTACACACTCTCGCAAATGTTTCTGCAGACATAACATTGCACTTAGAACCTGTGTCAATTTTCAGCTCTATGGGTTTGCCATTTATTCGAACAGTGCAAAATACTTCATTCTTGGCCCTTAAATCTACTGCATTATCCATTTCATGAAGCACTGACACACCAGCAACATAAAGGGTATCTTTGTCACTATCTAACTGATCAACTCATTTCTTAAAATGTTTCCTTTTAAGAAAGAGTGCCCACATTCTTTTGATTTAAAAAATCTCTTGAAATTATTCCATATATTACATTTGTGGCATTGTTGACGAAGAGCTAAACACTTTTCCCTTTTACATTCATGACTTCCACCACAGTCATGACAGCTGGCAATGAAACTGGGTTGGGGCCCATGCTTTCAGTGTGCTGACTCACTCTTGTGCTTCACTGAGACTGTGCAAAGTCTAGAATGTGCTAGAAAGTTCTGGGGTTTACCAGTAGATGCTGCAGGGGTTTCAGCTGACATGTGCTTCGGCCTGTTACTTTTAACCACATGCTACATACTATTAACATAAGCTTTATCACTGTTCCTTCTAGAGCTGCTCTCATTTGTAAGCATATGTGTGTGCTTTTTTGTGAGCTTGTATATCTGAAAAATCTCAATGGCCTTATTCAAAGTTAAATCACTGTCATGAAGGAAAACCTTTCTCACAGCATCATCTTTTATGCCACATGCAAGTCTGTCTTTTATCAACTCATCCCTTAAGTCACCAAACCTGCACATTTTAGCCTTGTTTCTCAGGTCAGTTATATATATGCTGCAATAGTTTCAAAAGGCTTTTGATCTTTTGTATAAAATAAGTGCCTTTCCATTGTAACGTTTGTCTGGGGGTTACACATTTCTCTAAATTTATGTTTTAAGCACTCCAGGTCCTCCTTTGACTCAGCCTATACAACAATATGACAGTTCCCCCTCTCCAGCATGACTAGCAGGTGCATACACAGATGAGCGTTCCCTTTCTATAGCTTCCAACCCAGCCAAATTAAGTGAAATAAATACCTTTGCATAGTGATCTTTATCAGAAAATGCAGGCTGTATGAAAATGTCATACTCTTGCTCAAACACTCTCTAGTTCTCAGCAATATTACCGTCAAACACAAGTGCACTGGGTTTTCAAAATCCATCTTCCATGCCCAAAAATATGCAGAATCCTTGTAACTGGCTCTTGTAATTATGTACAAACAAACTGTTCTGTGAGCTTGTAACAACATCCAAATGCACGATAAACTCTTTGAAATACTCTGCTTTGCAAAATATGCTCTGTAATGGCTGTACTTTGTGAAATATGCCTTGTAATGGCTGTACCTTGCAAAATAACTTTACTGTAACACTGCACAAATATGCAAACACTTTTTACACTTCTGAAAACTCTGAAATCTTTGTTAATACAAAAATACATATGCTTTGTGTAAAATTCAGTTGTTTCCCTTTATTTTATTCGTTTTATGCAATTTGAGCTTTATTTCAATCATTTTCTGTACTAATTTGAATATTTTATCAATATCATGCATATTTACTAATGCAAATGTTATTTTGAATGTTCTGTATGCCCCGTTTCCTATTATGTGAAAAATAAATACACTTACTAAGCAAATTGTAATACCTGAAATTGGTTTCTGACTTGTACTACGAAGTATGCACAGTTTTGGAATGGTCCACTGCTGTATATTCCACCAGCATCTGGATACGTGCCTTAAATAATTTTTGCCAAGCTGTTTTAAACTTCATGCCCCTTTAGTATGCCAGTTCTGACTTCAGGCTCTTTTAGATATGCTGCTTCTAGTACCATGTCCTTTAGATATGCCACTTCTGACACCATTTCCTTTAGACATGCCATTTCTGACATCATATCACTTGTTCATCTCTAATACATATAACGTGAAGGCTCAGGATTTGTTCAGATGCTTTAATATATACAAACACTTCAGGATGGATAGCAGCATCATTAAATACAAATGAACTAGTTAACAAACATAGCTTACATACATACATGTTCACATCTCAACAGCTAACTATAAAATGGCAGTCAGGCTCGCACATGTTCAGTATTTATATTCTAGTGCAAGTCTTTGGATAGCTTCTTAAAGGTATATACAGACTCATTGATCTACAGTCAGTATTGACATGTTGTGGGGAGGTGTCAACATCACAAGCAGACTCAACATTGGGTTGTGTGCCACAGACATCATCCTGTATACCATCTGATATCCTATCATTGTCAGAATGGCTGGACAAGCTTCCTTCCACATCTGAGGCTACAGCCACATCCACATAACTGTCACCATCTGGGCCGGACTATCTTACCAAGTCTGTGTCCTGTGTGCCAGGGGCCATGCTAGCATAATGAGATACATTAGATCCCACATTGGGATCAGTGGATGGGCTAATGAAGGATAAAGGAGGAGACATGCTAAAGGAAGATACAGATGACAGAGTTCAGGGAAACATGCTTAAATCACATGCTATATATCTTTAATGACATATGCTACATATTTCTCACTACAATGTTACAGATAATAATGACTTACCAGGAAACTTGGCCATGCATGGGACTCAAAACCTATATAGCAGGGAGTAGACAATTATGTTAAATATGCAACATATATGATGCATGTGAGGAATACAAGCAAAAGACTCACCTCACATATATTTGTGGGTAGATGGCACTGGAGAAGAGGGATGAAATGTAATAACTGTAGGAAACAAAGGCATTAACACAGCATTCTTAATGACATCTTTGCCAGCATGAGCCACTCTAGTAGAGATAAAACATATAATAAATAATAAATACACATACCAGTTGTTTGTGGCTGAGATGCTGATGGTGGTTGTCCTATACAGGGTAGAAGGACACATTATTAATGGAGGAAAGCAAAAATAATAACAGCAATGATGTGTGAAAGAGAGGTAATAACATACCTGTGATACCCTCCTAATGCTCTGAGTTCATGTGTCATAATTGGGATCCTGCAGTGGTAAAGTTCAGATAAAACAAACACCGTCATGTATGCAGGCACTGGCATAGTTACATGATGACATATACAATAAAGTAATGGTGTACTGATACTCATGTGATGTATGGTACACACTTTGGCTAGATGTCCCTGTGTAGAAAAACAGCAACATTAATGTTACTACACATTGCTGAAGCCTTTGAACATGTTGCGGAATCATACCTTGTCTATCCGTAGGTGCACCTACATGGTTCATACCCCCAGAAGGTGTATCTGTATTTTACAATGTGAGGAAAATATCAATATGACAGTAAACAGCACTGGCATGACAAGAGCCTGAGGCTGTAACAGGAAATGATCACAGGAACAGTATATGGAGACACTCAACTGTCATGTCCTGCTGTTGTGCAAACGTGGATAGGCTTGTGCAAATGAAAGCAGACAACATTATAGATGTTTGGTGCACTGCTATGTATGTACTGCAGTTGAATGGCTACATGTGATCACACTTACATTGGTAATCATCACCTGTGTGGACCCCTATGTGTGATGCAATTCTGCTGCTGCAACACAAAAATGACAATACATGAGTATGCATGTAAAAGCAATATGCACTGATTTACTCTATATGCATCGATGTTATGCAAAATAACACATATGTGTGTGGCCTGGAACTTCTGCTTCTATCCCACCTCAGATACGTGGCACTCATCACTTTCATTGCACAGTGATGCAAAAAACTATGTGATTTCATCAGGGAGTGTCAATGATGAGCCATTATTAGTAGCATTCCTCAACCTTTTATACCAGCAGACCCTATTGGTTGTACAAAGGATCATGTCAGAACAACAGGTCTCCCTGGATTTATTGTGACCTTCCAGTGCATTAATCATGTTATTGAGGTGGTCCAGACTTCATTCCTCCATACTGTATTTCCTACCCATCCAAGGAGTCTCTGTCCATGTTGGTACAAAGCATTTATTACAATTTTATTTATTTATTGACATTTGTTAACCGGGTTAGTCCAGCTGAGCCAGGGGCCCATTTTCAGTGGAGACCCAAGGAGAAAAGCTCCAGATAAGTAACAATTTTACAAAAGATAATCAACAAATATATAATATAAGTTTGCTGCAAAATACAGCTCAATATACATTAAAGCAGATAGAATATTATTGCAAAGGAATACCATAAATGAAGTACATTCTGAGAGTGACAGTACATATGAATATAGGAAGAGAGAAGCCGCAGTGGTGTAGTGGTAGCGTTGTTGCCTCACAGCAACAGGTTCTCCTGTTTGATTCTTGGCTGGAGTGCCTTCTGTGTGGAGTCTGCATGTTCTCCCTGTGGTCGAGTGGCATTCAAAAGACATGAGTGAATGGGCGTGTCTTTGCTGAAGGTTGGGCATCAGGCTGGCAACTCAGCACCATAAAAAACAACTGCCAGTCATTAGCAGACTGGAGATCTGCTGTAGTGACCCCTAAATGGGAAAAGCCAAAAAGACAAACAACATAGATATAGGAAGAGAGGAGTAGTGTTAACTGATAGAGAAAAATGGAGAGAAAGAAGGTGATATGTCAATGAGGAAAAAAAAAATTGTAAATAAGAAGAAACTAGATGTCAAGTGGGGGGTTGACATGGGCAGAACCAGGTCTTTTGTAGATAATGTTTAGGTTCTTGTTTGAACAGGTATTTTTGAGGAATGTATCTTATATTGAGAAGAAGAGAGTTCCAAGCTTGGGCTACAGAGTATTTATAAAGGGACTTTCCAATATTTTTATTGGGTTTGTGTATGTCAAGAAGGTGTTTGTTGGTTGTGCAAAAGTGACGGTGGGGGTTATATTAAGACAATAGATTAGAGATGGAGGGGCAGGAAGAGGGATCATTCAGGATAGAGTGTGTAATATGTAATTGAAGGAGTAGTTGTTTAGAGAATTCAGGCCATTGGAGTCCTAAGGGTGAGGCAGTGATGGGATCTGTAAGGGTGATTGGAGGAAAATCTGGCTATTTTGTTATGTGTTTGCTGTAGTTTAGAGAGAAATGATGTTTGAACATTAGTAAGGACACAGTCTGCATACAGAAGACATGGTAAAAGGAGTGACTGAGCTAGAGAGGGTTTGGAGAACAGTGTAAGAAATTTTTGGTTGTGATAGAGAAGACCGAGTTTCTGGTGTTTTTTTATACAATGTTGGATATGTATATCAAATTTTAGTTCATCATCAATGATGATTCCAAGTAGTTTGGTATGGAGTTCGGGTTTAATAATAGTGTTGTTGAGGGAGGTGATGGAAAAGAAGGATTTGTGATGTCCAAGTGTTTTACGGAAGAAGAGGAGCTTAGTTTTTTTTTAGGATTTAGTATAAGCTGATTATCAGAAAGCCAGGTTTTGACTGATGAGAAGGTGTGTTGAGTGAAAGCTAAGAGTTCAGGACTTCTATTGGCAGTAGTGGTAAGAGTGGAGTCATCAGCATATTGTAAAGGTGTAGAGAGGATACTAGCAGAATGTAGTTTGTTAGTGAAAATATTGAACAGGAAGGGGCCCAAGATACATCCTTGGAGAACACAAGTGTTGACTGGGAGGAAGGGGGAGAGGACAGTTTGCCAGTGAAAGGATTGTTGCTTGCAGGATAGGTAGCTAGAAAACCAGTTTCCAGAGAAGGTAGAGAGATGAAGGTCAGAAAGTTTAGTTAGGAGTTTGGAATGAGAAACAGTGTCAAAGGCCTTAGAGAGATCGAGGAAATGACAGCAGACAACTATGTTATTATCACGGGCCTCATTTGCTCTTCGGGTGAAAGAGAGTAGCACAGTGGATGTGCTGTGGTGGGGTCTAAAGCCATGTTGAGTGAGGGTTGAAAAGTTATTATCAAAAATGTGTTTGAGTAACTGAGTATGAACACACGCTTCCAGAATTTTGGATAGAGGGGACAGGATAGTAATGGGTCTACAGTTAATATTGGTAGAGTTTCCACCTTTGTGAAGAGGGATAGTGTAAAAGGATTTCCATATATCTGGGACATGGGCTTCAGAAACGGAATGACTGGTAAGAAAAGAGACAGGGTAGGCAATAGATTGTGCAGTGATTTTAAGAACATAAGATGGTAGTTGATCAACGAAGGGAGAGCAAGGCTTAAGTTAATTTAGGAGAGATTTAATGATGGTAGTGGGAACTGGTTGGAAAGAAAATGTATTGGGGGCATTTTGTTATGGGTGATGGAAGGGTTGAGTCAGTAGTATTATTTTCTTAAGTTTTTGGATAGTTTCTATGAAATAGATGTTTAGGAGAGTGGCAGTTTCAGTAGTTGTGTTGTGTGGCAAGTGGTTGGGAGTAGAAGGGTTGCCAGGGTAAAGCAGATTGTTGATGATAGTCCAGAATTTCTTTGGATTTTTATGTATGGTGCAAATGTTCTCATGTGGGAAGAAATTGTCACCCCTAGATCTGTTTGCCATCTGAAAAACAGTTATATGTACATGGTTAGATTTATGTGAGAGATGATTATGTGGACAGCTTATGTCACTGTAAACAGCCTGCAGTCCTATGCAGTTCAAAGATCTAGGACATAGTCCCTTTGCCATATAGTACTGTGACATAAATTCATATGTGATATGAAAACAATGCATGAATACATAATACTTAGAACAGCATAAGTTATGATATCTGTAGAGGCTGTCTGTGGGATTTGAACCCCTTATAGTGGGCTTCCCATGAGTGGAGGTCCAAACACAACAGCATTATGCCAAATAAGGCACACACACACATGCACTCTGAATCCAGTTAACATTAACATACTACACATGACATATGTGTACAGCTGAAATGTGTGATGGCTGTAGACAACCTGTGTAAAATAAATAAATAAATAAAATACTCATATGAAATGTTATACATGATGAACTTATATTAACACAATTATTACGGAGCAGTAAATACCATCCATATTAGTGGAGAGTATTTGAAAATTGTCAATTGAACAACTTGTAGAAATCATTGGTAAACCTCTGTATCATTAAGCAGGCTACAGACAGTTAATAGTAAGCAGACATAAACACTGATCCTTTTTGTACTGAGTCAGTAGTTCTAATACTTAAAAGTAGTAATGAATAAATAACTATAAGAGAAATATGAATACATACTACATACATACTACATTGCAAAATACAAATAATGTTGGAATCCATAGGTTCCCGTACATATACCACAGAGTGTATCATGTCACCAGCAATATATATATATATATATATATATATATATATATATATATATATATATATATATATATATATATATATACACATATATATATATATATATATATATATGGAAAATCCATGAATACATCCATATCTACTGCTCAGTTTTGCTGTGTAAATCTATCTGCACAACTGCATATGGGAAATGACTGCATGCTACTGATGCAGATGTAACCACCTGTATGCATATAGTGCATTGCATGAGACCCAGACCACAGATCTTTATGATGATCGATATATGGAACTGGATTGCGAGGAAGCATTAGCAAAGTATAGGAATCTACCTGAATGGGGTGCAGGTTTAGCACCTTTGTGTTGACCTGCATCTGAGTGACACAGAAAAGCTTTGTTGGAAGGTTCACTGAGATGTGAAGATAGCCAGTGGATGTCTAAAGTTAGTGTCACAATCCTACGTATACCTGGACATTACTAAGGAATTTAGAGATATAGCTATGTCTCAGATATATCAGATAAATACCTTTTAAAACCATACCGGAGTTCCACTGTGGCGACCCCTAAGGGAAATCCAAAAGACAAACAACAGCAACATAGCCATTCTGGCAATTAGCTCATCTGGTGACTGTTCTCCTTGTAATTATCTGTTCTACTCCCATGAGGTGTTTTGTTTAGTAATGTATATTATGTACATAATATAGAACATTAAAACCACAAAACACAAACAAAACACTACGTTTTCTATAATGGAAGTAGTAAACCCTGACTTTGGGGGAGGTAATTTTAGGAATATGGTAAAACAAAGGGAGGCTGGATGGCAGCTTAAGCTTTCTTCTTATGTTCCCCCGGGATTGAATGACACCATTAATATTGTGTTTTTTAAAGAATAGGAAGGTTACTATAAATAAATAAAAAATGCAAACATAGTTTGGAATGGTTTTATATAATTTACCTTATAGTCTGGATGGTATTTGATGCATATAAATAATTATTTTTATGTCCATTCCATGATTTGTCTTTTTCTTTAAGATGTTTTTTTACTAAATTGGTTCAAGTACGTGATTGGTATCTTTCAAATTGGCTGTGGTATTTAAAGTAATCTGTATGCATTCAATTATGTGCTTCTGAAGAAGTCGGTTAGACGACTAGCAAAATTAAAGTGTTTATGCTAAAAACTACATTTCTGCCTTCCCCTGGTGTTTTGTAGGTGTTTTGAGTTTTGGTATTCTATTTACACCACTGCCGGCCAACTGTTGTTTTTGTTTTAAGTATAATATGGAACATTGTGGATGCATCTGTTTTCCATGTTATTAGGGCATCATTTCACACATCCAGTATGGTTGTGTATCACAAATGCCTATAGCACCTAAGCCACTGATGACTACACATTTCTACATTATATGTATTACTTTGATGATATCACACAGTCTACCTGTCTATGCGTGAATCATGAATAACTTTGTTAGTTCATTCTGCTTTACTGTAAAGTCCCATTTGTTTAACACAAGAGCAATGCATATCTGACTGAACATTTTTTCTACCTTGTAAAACTTGATGATATAAGTTCATAGGTTCATAGGAAGGTACTAGGCTATCTGCCCAAAGGCATTTATAAGCCTAGCCAGAATGTGTTGGCTTTTGTTGCCACCTTAGATTAGTTCCCTGTGCTTCTGTCCAGCAGAGCCATTGAAGTGATCCCTGGGGTAAGCTTTCTGTTTCCCATCCACTCGTCAAGGTTTCTCTTGAAGAGGGTTAGCAAGGAGCTCTGACTATTGTAGATTGGAATCTTGTTCCAGAGCATGGGAAGTCTCTGGGACAGGAATCTATCCCTCCAGCATGTCCTATTTATTGTTGTGGTGAGGTTTAGATCCCTGGAGCGTGTGGCTCGAGGGGATATGGTTTCCTTTAGGTGGAGCATGTCCATCAATTCTGGGTTGGACATGGCCTTGTATGTCAGGCAGAGATCACCTCTGCGTAGGCAGTATGCAACTGAGTACAGCTGGAGTTTCTTCAGTTGAGCTGCATAGGGCATCTGCTTGAGGCCAGTGATCCTCTTGGTGAGATACTTCTGTGGTCTTTCCAGCTGTTGCAGGTGTCTTGTAAGGTAAATCCCAAATGGGGCATTGTACTCTATGATGGGTCTGATGAGTGATGCCTAGAGGGGCCCAATGACCTCTTTCGATCTGGATGCAAGCCTTTTTGTGATTAGGTGGGCCAGAAAGAAGGATTTTCTAACCACTTTGGCAATGTGATTATCTGTCGGTTTTACGGATGATGATGGCTTATAGAGTTTATATGTTTGATGTTTCCATATTAATTTATTATTGGCAGGAACACAGATACACACAATGCTAGTTTGCTCAGAAGGAAAGTGTTATGGCTGTTATCCTGTAAATCGACAGACCACCATACATCTACCTCAGCTAGATGTGAGTTCAATTCCACATAGGGGAGAGCTCTCATTATATTCTGATTGCTGTGTCTTTCAAACATTTTCAAAAATTCTGCTCAACAAACCTGCTTATTGATATTAACGGTTATGTTGAGCATGCTTATAAATACCGATTATTCATCAGATTTCTGTGTATATTTCCATAATCCATAATGTTCTACCAACAGCACCCCTTTGCTACAGTGTTATGTAAAGCTTGTAGCAAACTGGTATATTTCTGCTAAAAAGTTTTGTGGAATATGCTAATATCTGTAACTTGAATTTCATGTATAACTGTGTCATTCTTTAGTAATATGAATTCTCATCCTTATATTTGGAGACACTGAGATGGTTAGACATATATTTGGACTGTATAACAGGGAGATACCCTGATATCATAGATAATTTTGAGTTATAATTTTTACTTTGTCAATAAATATGTGTCCTCCCATATAAACTGCTTGTGTACAACACTTTGTAGTAGTCTGATAACAGCAACTACGTGTTAAATAACAGTGTTCCACTCATTAAGGAATGAAATTTTGCAGTTGTGGTTTTCTGGTGTGACCACTGTGCTGACATGCATTTATGCTTACAATTTTATTTTCATAAATGCACACCACATTGCACTTTTTACAAAACATAAGTTGTGATCCCTATTACTACCCCATCACTAAATATTCATATGTCCAATTCTTTTCACTCCATTCCCACCACAAAATCTCATGCAAGATGGATTACCTAGGCTAGTAGGTGTCAGAAGTGTGGATGTAGGTTAGTGTTGCAGGTTTGACTCTCAGGTCCTCCAAATATGTGTTCAGTTCTGTTCCAAGATGAAAAGGGCTGTGTGTACAACATTGTAAAATGTGTATATTCATTCTGTGATGCTCTTCAAATTAAAATTTAGAGAACCTGATCTGAGCAATGTATATCACTGTTATTTTAGAACTGCATCAATCATACATGCTATTTTCTTTTTCCAGGTGATGAGGAATGGACTCACACTTGTGCTGTGTGCATTGACTGGATGCACAGGCTAGAGGAGCAGAGCAGGGAGAGAGGTATTTGATTACGTTCTCTGTTTCTGTAAATAAAATAGATGTGATCATTGTTAAAAGCTTGTAATTTTAACATTACCATGCATACTACTTATAATGCAATAATAGCTATCATGGACCATTATGATAACTACAATAATCAGAAAATACCTGTGTTTACAAGTTTGAATTATCTAAAACTACCTTTACATATTATTTAACGAGTGCATGGATCGTGCTATCCCAAACAGAACCAAGCTGCTATCCTCCAAAAAAAGGAAGCCAATCTTGTGGTCCCTTGCCATAAACAAACTGTACAACAGAAGGAAGAAACTGTTGCAAAAGAGAGTAAAATCCCATGAGTGGAGGAGCTCCCTGGTCAGCCTCAGTATGAAGCTGAGATCCCTTATAAGATATTCCAAAGCTAGCTACGAAAACAAAATCACCACTAAATCCAAGGACAACCACAAAGCATGCTATAGCTATGTCAAGAATCTAGATGGCAACACCCAGATCTGCTCTGAGTTACAGCACAAAGGCATAAAAATTACAGAACCAACTGATATTGCCAACATCCTGACAGATCGGTTCAGTGCTAACTTTACCCCCCTCTTACCCCCTAAAGGGCCCATATCTATACAGGAAGAATGCAAAGTCCCTGTAATCACAACTACGCAGGTAAAAGCTGCACTCTCTAAAGCCAAAAATACAGCATCCATGGGACTGGACAACATCCCAGGCTGCATTTTACATGAACTTCAGAACGAACTGCCTCCCCACTTAAGCACCATGTTCAATAATAGCCTCACATCAGGCTTTGTGCCCACTGAATGTCACACAGCAACAGTTATCCCACTCCATAAAGGGGGCACCACCACTGATCCCACGAACTATTGACCTATTAGCCTGACAAGCCTGGTCTGCAAGGCCATGGAACGTATCATCATGGAACTCATAAACATAGAAATTGGTAACCTCCAAACTCTGGAATTCACCCAGTTCAGTTTGTGAAAGGCAGATCATGCCTCCTGAGCCTGATTGACTTCTTTGAGGTAGTCACCAAAACTGTGGATGAGGGTAAGGTGGTTCACACAGCTTATCTTGACCTCGCCAAGGCTTTCAACACCATCCCCCATTCTGGAATTATAGCTAAACTCACTAAACTAGGTATAAATCCCTAAGTCACAAGATGGGTTGCCACCTAGCTCACTGACAGAACCCACACTGTAAAAGTTGCAGACTCCAAATCTGACCTCAAGGCAGTGACAAGTGGAGTGCCACAGGGTTCAGTCCTGGGACCTCTTCTGTTTGCTAGCTACTTCTCTGAAGTACAGGCTAACACAGAAGGCCTCTGGCTGATGAAGTTTGCAGCTGACTGCAAACTATGAGCCATTGTCAAGTCCTCAAATGATGTGGACATCCTACAGAAGGGCCTCACTGAGACAGATGCCTGGTGTCAGAGCCATGGCCTCAAGCTCAATGCCATAAAATGCAGTGTCATCCCCTTTGGTAGAAACTCTGTACCCATGGACTACCACATAGGCAGCAATCTACTTAACATCAAATGCGTGATAAGAGACCTTGGGACCTAGGTGGACAGTAGTCTCTCCTTTGATAGTCACATTGCCACAGTAGTCAGGAAGTCCTTCTGCGTGGCACACCTCATCATAAAAGGGTTCTCATCCAGAAAAAAAGAGGTCATTGTTCCCCTCTACTCGTCACTCATTAGACCCATTATAGAGTACAATGCCCCTTTTGGAATGTACCTCACAAGACATCTGCAGCAGCTGGAAGGGCCACAGAAGTACCTCACAAAGATTATTACTGGCCTCAAACAAATGCCCTACACTGACCGCCTCAAAAAACTCCAGCTTTACTCCATAGCATATCGCCTACTCCGAGGTGATCTCTGCCTAACATATAAAGCTATGTCAAACCCAGAGCTGTTGGACATGCTACACCTAAAGAAATCCCAATCCCTCCAAGCTACATGCTCTAGGGACCTAAACCTTGTCACCACAATAAACAGGACATGATGGAGGGATAGAGTCCTGTCTCAGAGACTTCCTATACTCTGGAACAAGATACCCATCTATGTCAAGCAAAGTTTTTCATTAGCACTTCAAGAAAAATCTTGATGAGTGGATGGGAAGTAGGAAATACACCCCAGGGATCACTTCTGTGTCTCTGCTGGACAGTGGCACAGGAAAATAACTTTCTTGGGTGGCGTAAGCTATGGTGCCTTGCTGGCTAGGCTTGCGTAGGCCCTTGGGCCAATAGCCTAGTACCTACCTATGAACCTATGAACAGCAAGCCATGTTTGCTGCAAATAAGTTTTGATGTGTAGGCCACAATTTAAAATGACAGTTATGTGTAACTGTCACAGTGCTTTTAATGTGGATGTTTCGCATACAAGTTAATAGTGTTTTGCCTACTGTTAGTAATGTATGTGTTAGCATACTTGTATCTGTAGATGTGTTTTTTAGTGACTGATCTGTTGTGCATAGCCTAACTATTTACATATTGACTGAGTGTCTGTGGTGTCAGTCTTTCCACTGTTGTTGCTAGACTGTCTGGCATGACCTTCAGGTTAATATGGGTATCTCATCTGCCTACAACACCTTTGATGTTTTGGTTAAAGCATACTTGTAAATGGTGTTCAGAGAGACTTCTACACACAGGCATATTCTGGCTGCATTTGCCTTCTGTGTTTCTCTCAGCAATCTTGTATTGGTAGGGCCTCTCTCCTCTGCTAGTGGGAGTAGCAGGGTTGCCTGTACCTTGTCTGGCACAAGCTGACTGGTAAAGAAAGCAGGGACTAGCAGGATTGGCTAGATTTCTGTGTTACTAGAATCTTCTATGTTTTGTGGCATTTAAACTCCGTGTATGAGCTGGTTTGGACTTGTTTGTATGTCACGCACTGCAGCTGCACTGTTTTTAATCCTTTGAGAGGTGTTCCAGCTACAAATTTCCCCTTAGTAGCACTTATGTCATCACCTAGTGGTACTACTCTTAGACCTTTGACCCTTTACCTCTTAGCTTCCTCTGGCCTCTCTCCCTCAGATTCTGACAAATATGGAAGGACAATTCCCTACACTTTCTCCTGCCAGTCTGGTTGATATGGGAATCCTGAGACAGTTTAACAAGTGCCTCATGTACATGGACAACCTCCCTACTACTACCACCTAGGAGCATAATTTGTGACAGATCCAATTACATTAAGAATGTACAGTTTATGCTCTCTCCCTCACTAGCCAGTATATCTGGCACTGAGAAGGTGTCAACACAAACACCACAACCCTAACACCACCCACACCTACACAACATACACCCACATAAGTGGAGGTCCTCAACAAAAACATTGCCAAACAAAAGAGACCTCCAAGGGAAAAACAGAAGCAAACTCCACTGCCTACCACACAACACACATAGTCCACACACCTGTGTCTTACAGCCACTAAGGCCTAAACATAAACCCAACATACTAGTCATAGGAGACTCCATTGTGAAACACACATATGTGCCCCTCACCAGGCTGGATAAGGAGAAAGTCATGGTTAGTTGTTTATCAGGTGCCAGAATACACAATATCACCTATGCACTCAAGTCTCTTAACAACAGGTACTGTTATGACTCTGTCATAGTCCATGTTAGTATGAATGACTTGAGATGTACCTCCCTGGACTATATAAAGAGAAACATGATTGAGCTCACTGAATATGTGTCCCAGGCAGGTATGTTACTAGCCTTAAGTAGCATTCTACCATCACCAAGAATGATGCCTCAATACAAATAGAAAATTATTGACTTTAATAATTGGCTTAGTTTCTGGTGTCATTCCAAGGGGATCCAGTACCTGACAGCCTGGGAAGACATAATTGACAAACCACGATGCTTTGCCAGAGATGGCCTGCATCTGTCTCCCTAGGGCTTCAGGCTTCTGGGAAAGGCTCTTGCCTCCACCATAGTACCCTTTTAGGCAATACCATGAGTTAAAAACTACCAACAGAAAATGTCAACAAAATGCAAATTAAAGGTCATGCTGTTAAAAGCTAGCAGTTTAAACATGAAACTGCATTCATTACAAGCATTCTTAATCCTGGAAGATGCTGACATTTGTGCAGTCACAGAAACTTGGTTCAAAGCTGGGAAGAGCACCCAGCCATACCAGGTTACTCATCTTATCATACATTCAGACCCCAAGCCATGGGGAGAAAAACAAAAGAGGTGGAGAGCAATATATGTAAAAGACATGCACAACTCCAGGCTGGTAAAACAATATGACATACAGGAGACACTCCAGGTGTAGTTAACCATTGACAAGACCCCTATTCAAATCATAACTAGCTTCAGGTCCACCAACTTTGACACAAGATGCCCACTCCACCTATCTAGACCTCTTCAAATCTATCAAGATTCAACCCTTTACCCTGATCCTGGATGACTTTAACTATCCAACCATAGATTGGAAGAACTACTCATACCAAAACACAAATGCTCAGAGATTTCTTGATTTTATCAATGCAAATTCCTTTGGACCATCTGCTCGACACCCCCACAAGAGGTGAAAATAGCTTGGACTTGGTATTATCCAACATGAGTAACCACTGCAACATCCCTACTGTGTCATCCACCCTGGTAAGATCTGACTACGAAGTGGTCACTTTCGAAGTCATCATCTCTCCTGACCCTCCCAGCTAGGGTAAAAAAAAACTTTTCCAATGTTGATTACAACCTCCTGAGGGAAGGTATAAACAGCTTCACAGCCCCTTCCCCTTTCATAGTAACTGGCATATATGTCCAAACCTACACCAAAATACTATGCTAGTATTTATATAACTGCATGGAATCAGGAATACCCAACAGGACAAAATCCTTCTCCTCAAGGAAGTAAACCTGTCTGGTGGATCTCTGCAATAAATAAACTCTGTAATAAAAGGAAAAAAGAAGGAGCAGGTGCCTAACTGGAGCCAATGTCTCCTTATCCTGAACAAGCAAGTTAGAGCACTAGTTAAAGCCTCCAAAGCAAACTTCGAGTCCAATCTAGCCACATATACTAAAGACGGTGATAAGGCCTTCTTCACATGTCTGAAATCTCAAAGGAAGCACTCATATCTGCTCGGAACTGGTGGTCAAGGACACTACATACACAAATGATGTAGATATAGCCAACCTGCTGGCAGACAGGTTCAGTGAAAATTTCACCCCTCTGTCCCCCCATCAGTAAACCAGGACATCCCCAGGACTTGCCCCTCCCCTTATCTCTAGGGAGCAAGTCATCACTGCCCTTTCAAAGGCAAAAAAATACAGCATCCATGGGACTCGATAACATCCCAGGCAGCATCCTACATGAAGTCAGGCAGGAACTTGTAGCACCATCAGGCACCCTATTCAACCAAAGTTTGACTACTGACTTCATCCCATCTGAGGGGAGGACACCCATTGTCATCCCTTGGCACAAAGGTGGATCATCCAGCAATCCAAGAAATTATAGACTCATCAGCCTAACTAGCCTGATCAACAAGACCATGGGACAGATTATCATAAACCTCATTAACAAACACATTAGCAAACTCCAAACACTCAATCCCTCACAGTTTGGTTTCATCAAGGGGAGTTCATACCTGTTAAATTTGGTTGATTTCTTTAGGACAGTCACCAAAGCCATGGAAGAGGGGAAGATGGTGCACACCACCTACTTGTACCTGACCAAAACCTTCAATACTATTCCCCACTTGGGTATAATATATAAATTCTCTCAACTAAGCATCGATCCATGTTACCAGATAAGTAGCAAACTGGCTTACTGATAGAACTCACCTAGGCAAAATAGGGGATGCCACCTCAAGCAGTAGACCGATAATGAGCAGTGTACCCCATGGATCAGTCTTGGGGCCTCTGTTGTTTGGGATATACTTTTTTGAGTTGCAGGCTAAAACCAGTTGGGTATGGCTGACAAAGTCTGCAGATGACTGCAAGCTGTGTGCTGTCATCAATTCCCCTAGTGACGTGGACATCCTCCAAGAGAGTCTCACCCAAACAAATGACTGGTGCCAGAAACATGGCCTCAAACTGATTGCCAAAAAATGCATCATTATCCCCTTTGGCAAAAGGTATGTCTCCACAAATTATCACATTAATAACAAGGTCATAAGAACGCTTTCAGTTGTGAGGCACTTGAGCACCCAGGTTTATAGCACACTGACTTTTGGCCACAATATTGCCTCCATTGTACAGAATGCTTTCTATGTGGCCTACTTCATTAATAAGGGTATCTCATCCAGGGACAAAGAGGTGATAACATCCCTGTATTCCTCCTTGTAAGACCCATTATTAAGTACAATGCCCCTTTTGGCATGTACCTCACAAAGCACATGCTGTAGCTGGAGGGACCACAGAGGTTTCTCACTAGGAGAATCCAGGACCTCAAACATCTACCCTACACAGATATGCTAAAGACCCTCTCCCTCTATTCAGTCTCATACAGACTCATCAGAGGTGACCTTTGCCTGGCATACAAAGCAATCTCAGACCTCACCTTGATGGGACTGCTGCATATCTGCCAGTGAAGCTCCACTTGAGTAACCTGCAAACATGACCTCAACCTGGTCTGTGACAGCAATAGTACTTGTTGGCAGGACAGATTTGTGTCCCAGAGACTCCCCCTTCTGTGGAATAGACTCTAGCCACATCAGACAGAGTATCTCATTAACCCTTTTTAAGTGCAACCTGAATAACTGGATGGGGAACAGAAAATACACCACTAGGATTCTACCTGTGTCCCTGCTGGACAGGGGCATCAAGTGCTAACTTGTCAGAACATGGGCTAAATTATTGACTAAGCTTATAAGGGCTTCAGAGCCAAAAGCCTAATAACTTCCTAAGATCCTATGATCCTATTTCTGTCTGTTACATAATCAGCAAGCAGCATCATACTGTTTGCATTTTTGAGGGTAGCGATTGCTAATAAATGTGTGTAGGGGACACATACATTTGTAGACAGGCAGCACTGTTTGTACAGCATATACTAGATTTTCATGTGTCACAGGCTGTCACTGTCTTTAGGATTGCAAATTATTACTAGTGTGTTGTATTCCAAAAACTGATGTGAGATCAGCCAATGACCATGTTGCCTGGTTCAGCTGTTTTGCATATGGGTTTTTATATTTTCCACTGGATTGTTATCTCACTATACCTTCATTTAAACAATATATTACTTGATGGCTATTCATTATACTCACTACATGCACAGACACATGGAATACATTTGACATTCACATGCCAACATAAATGTGCAGGATACACATGAAAAAGAAAAGACATTTAAAGTGCAGGTCTCATTACTAGTGTTCTGTTTTCCAGTGCTACCCATGCAAGGTAGACTAATGTGAGTGCTAAATGACACAGTGTCACGGCATGATGTTCTTCAAATGTGAGGACATGTAAGTGTGCTGGCTTTGTGTATGCTTGTCATGCATAATGCTGACTGATGAAAAACTGTTCAGGTTATGTCAGGATTTCTACTGGTAAGCTGTTATACATGCCATGGCATGGCTAAAGTAAGCTGCTCATGTTGTGTGATGGCCTACCATGTTCTGGTCTTGAAAACATCCATAAATATAGATAATGGGACATAAGGAAGCTGTTGTGTGCATGAGGAGCCATCAGCTAGCAGTAAATATGTCAATTATAATTGTTCTACATAATAATTTTTGGCCATTTCATCTGAGAATATGTTTTAATGAGACCTGCAATCTATGCTAATATAAATTTATCCTCATATGCAGACATCACATGTCAGTGGGATGTTACTTAATATCTATTAGATTGCAAGTGTGCACTTCAATTTCAGTTTAATGACAGCTATGATTTTCACAGGAGTGTGCAGCCTGAGAGATATTTTTTATTGTTATGGTTTTGATTACTGAAATACATCACATATGGCGGTACACGTAATTATGGCCATAGTATATTCTAAGGTTTCATAATGACTGTTTTCTGCCTGTTCATTATGTCACCGTGGGTATGTTATGCAATCATGTAGTATCAGGTATGCATCTGTGATTTCTGTCCTGTGTTGTGATTCACCTTTACAAAGCATTGGACCCATGGATGTTCACCCAACCACTGCCAGAGTCCTCTGATGATAATGATGACCATGATGGAGACAAAGATGATGATGAGGAAGCTGAACCTGCATGTATTCCTGCTGCACTTTGGAGGAGACAATGCCAGGCACCCCAACAAGATGATTATCGCGAGCAGATCTGGGAGGTGATGACAGATGTGTTTCATACACACACATACCACTCAACCTCTTAGAGTAAGAAATCCAGTCAAAGCCATGAAATAAGTGATACAAATGTGGACAATTTTTAAATATTCCTCTTACAAGCTTAGAAAGTTGATAGAGTAACAGGTTTTGCATTAACATGAATTTTCTGAAGGGTATGAAGTCTAAATCTCAAATGTCTGTCGTCATTTTCTAACTTCATTCTTTAATGATTTGCCACTAATTTGACAGAAAGCCACAGTTTTATGAAAAATGTACCAAAAATATAAAGCAAAAATCTGGACATTCTGTGAAAATCTGTACAGTTGAGAGGTATGTACACAGATGAGGGACATGATAGGGAATTTCTTCCAAGATATGTGCATGACTCATTCAAGGAGATAGCCCGAGAAATCATTTGTGATATTCAGCCCCATCAAGGTAGTCCTTCAGCTCTGTAAGTATTTTCTGTGTGATCCACTTGTGTAATGCTGCCACCATAGTGTTTGCCATATCAGTGATTGGACTGTATGTGCATGCTTGTGCATGTGTACCATTTTCCTGCCATGCTTAAGTGATGTAGGTCTAAATGTACACTGCAGATGTCGTGTGGCATTTAGCATTATGTTTCAACAAGTGCAAGACACACATTACCACATTAGATTTTATTCCACATTCAGCTGTCCATGTTTTGGCAGTTAATATGCCAGCAATTCCATTGTAAACATGTGTGTTACTGACAATGACTCACAAAAAACATGTTGCCCGTTTTCCAATACCACAGTGGTATGAGTATGATTTGTGGATTCCATGTCATGTATGTGCAACAGAAGGACATGTCTTTGCTCTGTGTTTTGAGTGACAGTAGTCATGCTGTCCAACTGGCATATTGGCATTGTATGTGGCATGTTTTGGCAATGCTGATGCCATGTTGTGTCATTTAAATGTATCTCATATATATAGGCAGCCCCCTTTTACTGATTGCATAGTCCACAAATGTTACATTCATGTATACATCATGGTAATAATGATTTATTCAATAACCGTACAGTATGCCATCTTTGGCCTATGCTACAGTTCCATATTGATTCCTTATTTGCATAAATTCACACATTTCAGCAAATGGTGTTCATATTTAATGATTTATGCAGATGTCTCTGGCCATATTCCTATCCCTATAGAAACCCTGTTGTACCTTGGAGATGTGAGCAGTCACTGACTTCATGTTATTGTGTTGTAGTGGTGTTCACAGGACTGTCCTCAGCTCAGTAATAAATAGGGTCAATGACATATAAATGCATGTGCTTATTTCACATGTTGTTTTACACTGGCATGACAGTATATGTGTATGTGATACCAGTTATTGGCTTTCTTGCCTATGCCTCATGCTGTTATATGATTGCAAAATACTCTAAAGGTGTGATTTATACATGCCCATTTTTGTTGAGACCAGCAAGGCAGTCTGCCCATGTGACATACACCAGCCATTTGCTTCAGTGCAGCTTGGCTTGACTTCTACACCACCCTATGTGGTATACACATGTATTTGCAATGTCTCAACTTGCATATTGTTGTCCTGCTTTATTGTTTGCCTACAGAGACTTGATGCCATATCTTCATTGATCTACAACTACCATATGTCATAGACATCTGGGTATGACTACCACATAGTTTGCAACATGCCGTAATGTAATAGTGAATAGGTAAATATGTATTTCTGCATTTCACCAATGCTGGTATTCGTCCCCAACTTTCCATTGCCCATGTTATCCCTATTGTTTATTTCCAACCTTTGTCATGTGTTGTGATATTTGTTATAAAGGGTATGCCTGCTGTGATGGCCTTCTACTCCCATTTCCCTGTCTTTACCTTTCCTTCTATTCTTAAAACAAAATTTAAAAAAATGGGGACTTTTCCCATCAATTAAAAAAGCCCATGCCCACACCCCTCTGAATGTCCTTCGGGTATTCCTATTCCAGCATACCTCTTGAGTGTCCCTCTTCTTTACCCATAACCCAGTTATGCTTTTCTATCTCCCTATTTCCTTGGATGTGTGTTACCTATGCTCCCAGACATGTCCAGCACCTAGTGTTACCTACAGTTAGCTGTGGCAGTGTAGCTGTGATTTCCCTTTACCTTTATTTATTTTTTTTAATTAGAAATGTTATGCATTCCATCAGAATCCATAAGTGAGAGCTGGTACATTTTAATAATAAAGGAATTATGGAGATATACCATAGTTGTGTCTAAAATTACTGGAGAGATTCTTTTGTAGGTAAGGATTTATGAATGTTAGGCAAATTAGATTGTGATAGTATTTACATAACATTGTTAATATGCATCAGGCTGTGTGGGACATTTTTCATGACTTACAGATTAGCTGTGACATATACACAGTGTGCTCTTATTACTGAGAAACTCAGTTACGCATCAAGATACTCTAAATTCACTGCAGTATATTTATATATTACAGGCATATTCGCAACTTTTGTCCTGATATCAGAGCAATGCTCTGGATTCTGCAAACTTTACTGCATCCAGCCCATTGATTTAGTAAAATCTGATGAAGTAAAGGAATTGTTTATTTAAATTGAAACTATATTTGGGAGATGATGAAATATTTTGGAATACCAATTTCATTAAGGTAATGCAACATTTATATCCATAATCAGAAGCACATTAGATTAAATAATAATATGCTACCCATAATACCGGATATAAGACAAAGTTATCCACTATCCACAACTCTTTTAATTTTAGCAATAAACCTTTTTTATATAACTTACAAGACACATAAAGTTGACCTTGTTTAATACTGAGGATTTTAAAATTTTAGCACATGCAGATGACCTGATGCTTATAACTTCAGATTATAACAATTTAATTGGATCTGTAATACATATGCTAAAGGAAGCCTAGGATATTATTGGTTATACTATTAACTACAATAAATCAGAAAGACTATGATAATCAAACAGATAGGGACTACAATATCCAAACTGTCCAGGAAACAAAATGTCTTGATATATGCATTGTAAACAAATTATACTCAGTTAGCAAATAAAACTCATTTATATTATAAGATAAAAACTCATGACCTTCTTATAAAATTGCAAAATCATTTTGCATCTTTATTAGGTAAAATTAATATTGTTAAGGTGTTTCTATCACCATTAATTTTATTTCCCTTACAAAATATTTTGACACCACGAACAAATGAGTGTTATCTCTTAGGTAAAGAGAATGCCAACTACATTTTTATGAATAGGAGGGATTGCTAGAATTCCCTAAGCAGTTGTAACTGTCTCAGGAAAAAAAAAGACAGAAAGACAGGGGTAGAGATTCAATAAACCCTACACAAGCCTCTAAAACCAGCATGACATGTACATGGTAGTGCATTGTTTTGTATTCAGTAAGCAGCTCTTCATGGTGTATAGAGCTACACAAACATGGTAAACACCATGGCATGCTAATTACAACATAAGCAGCTTTATTGTATACTAATCAACCAATCCAAGATGGAGGGGTTATTCAACAGACTCTAAAGAAACCATGTAGACTTAGTGCTGGTTTTCCCTGCGAATTCCAAAACATATTGGAATAGAGCCATGGAAAGGAGTCTACACAGAAAGAATGTTAGGGGCTGCTGTTGTTTTAATTCATGTGTATGTGGAACAGGCTGAACTCTATGCTGCTGCTGCTAATAGACCACAGCCAAGAAAGGAAAAGAGTTTTCAGACCTCATTTAACTCATCACATCTGCATGAGGTGGAAAGTGAGTAGCACTTTATGGTATACAGAGACACACTGCAGGAAATCTGCAACCATTATTGTCCTCAACTCAGACAAAGAGCAAATAGAGGGGGAACCAATATTGGTGAAGACAAAGGTGTGTTGCACTTAGAATTTTACCTACAGGAAACTTTCAGAGACCAACAGGGGGCATGTTGGGAGTATCACAGGCATCAGTATCCTGGACTCTCCATCAATTCTTGAATGTTATGCTACAATATGCCAGAGACCACATATATTTTCCCTGTGCACCTGAGTACAGGGTCACAAATATATAGGCATTCTACCCTGTAGCACACTACCCTGAAGTACTGGGTTCCATAGACTGTACATATATCAAAATCAAAGCACCACCCAGAGAACAGGAAAGGGTCTACATAAATAGAAAGGACTTCTACTCCATTAACTGCCAAGTTGTATGTAATGCTAAGATAATAATCTTGAATGTGTCTGCTGGCACCCCAGGCAGTTGCCACAACTTGCATATCTAGCACAAGGTCCAAATTTATCAGATATTCACTAGGTGTGATATCCCACAGGGTCATCTAATGGAGGATGCAGACTATGCTCTGGAACTGTGGCTAATAACACCTATCAGAAATGCACACACACTCACTGAACAACTCCATAATGAAGCACATGCTCAAACCAGAAATATCATAGAGCGTATGTTTGGGCTGCTGAAGTTGCAGTTCAGGTGCTTAGATACATCTCTGGGAGCCCTGCAGTACAATTTATGTACATGTATTGAAATCTTCACAGTCTGTGCCATGCTTCACAACATCATCCTGGGAAAACAGCTTCAGCAGGATCAACAAGGGGAGGCGGCACACGTCTCACCACCACTAGCAAGGTCACCACAGTTACATGCAGAGGAGGAGTCAGAAGGAGAACCAGCAGCTGCTGTGGGTGTAGGCAGATGTAGGTATGCTCAACATGTCCTTGCATTGGCTAAGAGGCAACACATAGCACACTCACTGGCTAAGGGGCTAAAACCTTCATTCTATGCACATACATATAGTAGCATTGATGCCAGGCAATGATCACGTGGATGTCAGCCCCCCCCCCCAGTAGATGTTCCATCACAGACACTGCCCATTCCAATGTGTCATTTATCTGATGCATTGGACCAGCAACGCAGTGGAGGCAGTCTCACATATCAGCCTGTGTCACAACCCTAAGCATTTCTTCAGAGGCCCCTATTGGAATGCACCTGCACCTCCATGACAGCCCTGAACATATGTTGAGTGGGATGGAAAGACACACCTGGATCAGGTGGAGGACGGACATTAGGTCTCCCTGAGCACCCCTAATGACCCTCCTGCATGGCACCTCCCCCACACTTTGGCTACAGCCAGAGTCAACAGGCATTGTAGCCACAGTAACCACACTACACTGATCGAGTGTCTCAGCCTCCACCTGTCCAATATCTGAGGGCTCACTGGAATGGGTTGGCATAGGCCTACTGGCTGTGTCTGATGGAATTACAGGGGATGGCTGAATGTCAACCTTAGTGTCAGATTCAACCTCTGCACCCCCAAATGTGCCTTTGTTTGGCCACTGTCATCATCATCAGAGTCTGACGATACTCTAACATCAGGTGGTAAGAGTTCTACACTACCAATGTCAGGATCCCCTGTGATAATAAGCAATAACACAGGAAAGAAATTAATAGCAACAATACTACAGTTCAATACATGCTAACAAACCAACAGTGGTGCCTCTATTACAAACAGTACAGCAATGCATTGATTCTCACAACACACGGTTAAAATAAATAATTTTATGAACTGCCCATCAGTGTTTGACTTACCATGTGCAGCTAACTCCTCAGTTTTTATGAAGGAGGGTCCTAGAAGAAGTTAATCAAAAGGTAAGGATGCCATCACTGTAATTAACAGTAAGACAGGGATGAAAACATTTTGACCTTTATATGTCCATTAACAATAAATGGAATAGAAACTTGGATTAGATGTCCAACCCAAGCCCATATGTAATAAACCAGAATGTGTTTTCTTTATAACTACTCCCCCCAAAAACAAAATTAGTAAACAAAGTAAGTATTGCTGTTAATATTTTGCTATACAAGAAAAACATCACAAATGTCAATAGTTAAGCCTACCTGGACGCTCCTCCTGGGCCATATGTGTTCTCCCTGAAACAGCAGCACCAGCATCAATCGTATCCTGTTGTGAACTTTCCACTGATGTCTCTGGATCCATGACAGTGGACAGGAGCTCTTCATTTGATGTCAGTGGTGGCTTTTAGCAGCTTCCCTTCCCAGTAGCCATCTTTCCACAGGCCACTGCAGCTGCTCACCTCTGGGCTAATGAAATCATGTTGGTGGCCTTGTCACAACCTGATCATATGTCCTGCTGCAACCCCCAACAGCGTTCACATCTTCCACTATCTGCTGCCAAATTTGCATTTTTCTAGACATATCCCCACAGCCTCTCTCAAGCAGAAAGCCACCCTGTCACCTAAAGGGTTGTACAATTACATCATTCTCTGGGAACAGAAGGTTGGCTTGTGGGGAATGGGACTCTTGAGTGCCATAGTCCTAGGTGACAGTGACATAGAGAAGAAGGATAATACACATAAATAAAAGATCTGCTAGATATAATGCATAAGGACATAGTTTTTCAATATTATACATTGGAGAACAAAATTCAAATATATTCAAATATAAAAAAGAATTTATGTGGTTTTAACATATTGCAGTCAGACACAAAACAAGGCTGGATCCAAAAGTAGTGGAGTAACAATAGCAAAGCAAATCTCTGTATAAGCAATTTTCTGTGTGTCAACATAAACATGGAACTTGGCTCCCCACGCCCAAAACAACAAGCAAATTACATTTTGCTACCAAACAAAGGAATTATAACTTTCAGCGAATTGCTATAACTGCTATCAAAGAAACTGTCCCAAAAACATGGGCATGCATTTACCATAGAACATTCATTTTGATGCAATTGACAGTCACCTGTACTTGTGCCCAGCACTCCCCTAGTGGTTTCTATGGGCCATTCTAGAAGGCTAACACCCTTGGATCATTGACAATATATGACATTTACATTTCACGGAAATAACAATATAAGAGTGTAAAGACAAACACTTGTAACATTAACACTAGTGATGAAAGTTAATAAGGTGTGCATCTGTAAATGTAAGACATCCTGACTAAAATGCCTATACCCATTTGTAAACTTCTAAGAAGTGCATACAGATAAAAGTAGCATTTGCTAATGCATATAAAAAATAGTTTCCCAGCTGACATCTGAGCATACCCAGTATATAACTGAAAAATGCAACTATACCTCATTAAGATCAGTAGTCTTCTGTGCAGATAAATCTAATAGCAGTCTTCAACTTGTTATCCACATAAACAAGTCTCCTCACCTTCAGGTTCCCTAGCTACACAATTACCTTTTTATAGTGTAGATTCAGGCCTGTGAGCACAGTGAAGTTGCAAATGAGGTTTGACCTCATTAGAATTGCTGAATTCCAAATTCTTGGCTCTGTGTAGCAGATATAAACATAGTGCAGGAACTCCCTCAGTGTTTTATCTAATGGATTACAACTGTGAATGATTATTAGTAGAGAGATGAAAACACAACAGCAATTCAGACTGCCTTATCTCCAGTGGGTGTGCCAGAAAGGATAGACTTGCAAAGTATAGAAGTAATTGTAGTAATGTTTTAAATATAAGTGAGCAGCACACATTTCACAGTTTCTGTTCATTAACAAGTAACCTCCCCCTGCATTGGTTGAAAACTGTATATTACTGTATTATTGTTAGTTAATATTCTCTGACATTTTAAGGACAATGTTATAAAATGCCTTACAGACGGCATGTCTCAGATTACTACTCAAATAAGAGAAAACTGAACACCATACAGAGTTAAGGCATAGCTGCATTTCTCCAAACAATAGTCAGAAATGGTTGTGTGATCACTCATTGTACTACATCTGAAATTAATTCATGTACAAACAAATCAGAAGTATATTAATGCCATATGTCTTGTTGACATTGTGGATTATTTTGGACTTGCTTGTATGCATAATGATTTGCATTCTGTGCTGCAAAGCTGTGTCTGTGGCAAAGAGTGAAAGGCACCCTTACACTGTGTTTTGAAGGTTCATTAGTGTGATAGTTCAAATATAGACTTGTGTAAAAATCATCCATGGGTACTAACATATATTTTGTAGTGTTGTATATTTTATAGAGTTTGTTTTCTTTTCTTTCTTTTTTTATGCCAGTATTTGAATTGTGCATGGCTTAGCACAAAAAAACAGGAAATGGATAAACACAATACATTTCATGCTATGTACTTCTTTGATAATCAGCTACACCTGTGAATCACCTGTCTGTAGCACATCTGCAAAACATATTGATCCACACAGCATATACTATGTGCACATCCTTTGCATGATGCTTACCATCAGGCAAACCTGGACTAATGCCCCACACAGGAAACAGACAAAATACCTGCAGACAGGATGCAGACATTATAAATCTCAAAAAGCATACATTGATTCAGTTTTTGCATTCCATCATGCAAACACACTAAGCAGTGTTGTGCGGTGCTTAACACACAGAAATTAATAATGAATATGGAAATATCCAACTGTTACTTAACTATTCTTGTGCCAGCAGGTGTAAGTGTAGGGCTGTAATATAGATGGTCCTGGGTTGTAATACAGGAAGTTCAACATATTTTTACTGTTGTTACATTTCAGTTTATAGTAATGAACAGGAAAATATTCAATTGATATTTCAATATTCTTGTGGCAACAGGTATAAGTGTAGGTCTGCCATACACATGGTCCTGTGTTCTAATACAGGAAATTCCAGGAATTGTACCATTGTTCCACTTCACTTTATATTAATACCACTTATAACAATGTAAACATAATTATAAATAAAAATAACTATGCATAGCAGTGAAGCTCATATGAATTATATGCATGAGGGATACGACACCCTTACTGCGCTTTGAAGTTTCAGATATATGACTGAGAGTATGCTGGCTGATATGTTTTTGTAATCATAATTGTGTTCTCTGGTCTTGAATGGTCTTCAGACTTCAATATTAGTCATAAACACAGGGATGTATAAACGAGGACCTTGTCAGGTCCCACACATAGACAGTTAATCCCTTAGTCTGTCATGTGTATTTATATGTAAAAATGAGTATATCTGAGAAGCAATTATTTTGTGATAAGGATGAAAAATCACCACTGTGGAAGAAAATGTTATGTCTGTTATGCATAGGTTTGAATCCTACATTATAAAAATTATTTTTATCAGTGTGTAAAGCCCCCCAAAATGTGTCAGGTCATAACATTTATGCTCTCAGTATATGTCTGCAAAGTTAAATCACCTAACCATTCCAGCAGCAAACAATACTCAACCTAATGGCAAGTGTCAGATTAACCTTCCAGTTTACAAAACTGCTTTCCCCTCTGTTTGGCACTATTGCTCTCCACTTAATATCATACAAACGCAGTTGGTAAACATGATAACATACATTGGTGGGAAATCATTATTAGCTATTGCTGTGTTTTCTGGTTAGATATGTCTGGAATTAGAAAAGATGGTGCCCAATTTAGGGTGCAGAAGTGGGGTGTTCAGGAATCCAGAATTTTTATTGGACTCCTCGTAAAGTGCCACAGCAAAAGGTTTTTGCAGGGAGAAAAAAAATAAAGAAAAATATCACAGGCAACGGACAAACCAAATATAAACCAAGTCTGAGGCTTGGAATAGTCTGGCCTAGACTGTATCCAGTGTACCTGTCATTTCATGCACTGGAGAACAGTGTAGGCACCACTTTAATGACCTAAAAGGTTCCAAAAGGGATACACTCAATCAATGGCTGGATGACTTCAAAACTAGGAGCATCCCACAGTTGTGTAAGTATACTAATAAAGATAATTTGTAATAGATAGAAAGATAAATATATGCAAGACTGGTATGCCTAATACACTTCTGTTCTCTTATTTTCTTTACACAGCTAATGCAGAAATAATTGTAAAGAGGAAAGCCCATGCTGAGCATCCATAGAAACCAATGAAAGCAAGGGCTATGTATGCAGCACAAGAGAAGTATTATAGAGTTTAAATTTAAAAAAAATGTTGTCTTTTCTATGCTGTTGTGGCAAAGTAAGCATGCATATCCTAACTGCAAAAGCAAGTATGCAGACTTCAGTCTATAGCACAAGCCAACTTTATTAGTCAAGTCAGCATACCTCTCAACTGTACAGATTGTTGCAGAATGTCCAGATTTTTGCCTCATATTTGTGGTCCATTTTTAATAAAATTGTGTTTTTTCTGGCAAGTTAGTGGCAAACTATTAAAGACTGAAGTTAAAAATAATGACAAACATTTGAGTTTCAGACTGCATACCCTTCAAAAATTCATGCTAATGCAAAACCTGTTATTCTATCAACTTTTCTAAGTTTGCAAGAGCAATATTTAAAAATTGTCCCTATTTTAGGGCCTTTGTCCCACTTTTATTTATGGTTTTGTTCAGATTTCTTTGTCTAAGAGGTTGAGAGGGATGGTCAAGTGTAAGACTGTAGTCAGATGTTTTGGTTAAAATACCACAAGTAACAAGTATAAAATAGTGCAATCTTTTAAAAATAATACATTAATTAAATTCTTCACAAGTGGCATAAATGCCCTGCTGTTAACTTTAATCTGTAAAATTGGACCAAGCATTATGCGCAACATCTGCATATTGCAAGGATTACTTTGAGCAATAAGTAATTATAGTTTGCCGTTGTTAGAAAGCATACTTATATGTAAACTTTCAGACAAAATAGTTGTATTATTGTGATAATGCATTGTACGTCACATATGATGCCACTAATTTTATCTCTTTTTTCCTGTCACCCTGACCCTTATCTCTTGTTTTTCTATGTGTCATAAAAATGTTTACGTCATCCATCTCTAACAAATCACAAAATGATTTACAGCACAGGGAGGTAGGCCAACCCCAGTGGCTCACCTGACTCCACTCCACCAGCTCCAGCACCAATGCTCAGCACATCTGGGACCCAACCTGAGAGTACTGCCTCTACTGCCCAGCTAGTGCTGTGTTACCCTCTGGGAGTACTGGCAGAGGTGGAGATTTTATCACCACCAGGAGATACAAGGGTTGTTTTTTATAGTCATGCACAGCACCATTGGTGCAACACCTACACCAGATAGAGAGGCTACTCTCACTCGTGGTTCGTAGGAGAAGGAGGTATCGAGTATTCCAGCAGCCAGCAGAGTAAGACAACAGTGATGACAGCCCTACTGGTGAGGACTAGATTCTCAATGCCCCCATGTTTGATGGGCATGGACTTCTGTTGTCCCCTCCCTAACCCCAATCATGGTGTCTGCCAACCTTTTGTTTCACGCATCATCCCTGTTTATTGTCTTGTTTGTCTCAATTGTTTATATCGGCTTCCATACCTACCCTACTTACCTGATGCATAAATACCTATACCCCTTACCCAACATTCCTCTCTTAATGAATTTAAAAGAAAAACAGAGCATCTATCCCACAAAAAATATCAACCAATACATAGCTCTCCACTTTGTACACTTGTCTTCTTGACACACTTGATTTGGCCCAATTGGATATACTGTATAATTGTGTTGTTGTCAACCCTCTTTTTTGAGGTGACAGTCAAAATTCAACTGATATTCTATACCATATTTTCACATTATACTGTTAAAGAAGTGGATAGCTATGGTTCTATCCATTGTTTTCCCCCTGCTTGCCCCCCATTTCGCCACTTTCCTATCTTCCCCATTTTAATTCCTTTAATCTGGTCAAAAAATACACACAACATGCATAAGTAATAAAAAAGCAATGGAGCCCTTCACTTTTTGGCTTCTATGTTTGCACAGAGTTTTCATTGCTCACAACTGCCAAATGAGTGAATGGCTCTTCCCTGGTTTGGTTACCACCACTCAATACTGCTTAAATGCTCTGCTAAGGTAACACACACAATGACGCACAGTAAATATAGTATAAATAATTATTTCATTGCATTATCACTACTTATTTAAAACTATTAAATAGACTTGGATTCAAACCCTGTATAATCCGGGCTCCAAAATAAATGTGTCAACACATTTATACATGCTGTCACAAGTCAGCTAAGCAGCTAAGCAGCAGGTGTGGTTCATACACTCAATACTCACAAATCTCATAATTTTATCAATGGGGCTCATACTTGCTTGGTGCTTAACTGCGAACAAACAGGGAAAGCAGTATAAGTGTGTATCACGCATGTGCAAACACTTTGCTATCCATTGTTCAACCCCACTGCTTGGCAGTGCACTATGCAAAATGGACAATAGTATGTATTACTTTTGTTTACTGTCCATTTAGTCTACCATGAAACTAGATGTGAAAATACAAACAAAAGGAAGGCACTTTCTAAGCATAACACATATTTACAATGCAGCCATCTGTTACCTCCCCCATTCACTGCAACCTTGGTTTCTCAGTACTTGTTCATAAATATATCAACTACACTACAGAAATAAATAACAAATGCATTTTTATATGCCATGTGCATCTTTATAGGGACAACGCACATTGAGATTTTCCAGTACTTATAGTAATGTGGACACCTGTTTGCATAGTTTGTAAAGCTGTCCCTTAAAGTATACCTGCACATTGGAAACACAACAGCAAATACTACATGTTAAACACTCAATCTAGTAACATGCAAAACTTTAATATCTTGATTGTTGGACACAGCTACACATCCACCTCATGCAGGCCTCCCAACTTCTTTTCCCCAACATCCAGTGTAGATGTCATCCACTATAAAGTGTCCTATGGCCTTGTAAAAGTCAGAGTTGTGTCATGGCACTTATGCAAAGTACCGAGTACTCTAGTCCATGTACCTCATTAGGTAGGTGTTCTAATCTCACTGCAGTTAACTGGTGTGTGCATCTGTCTAGTCAGAAGAGCATAACTGAGTATCCTGCAGTTGCCAGTCCAAACCCATTTAGCACCAGTATTGTGACATTTGCACATGCCTACACATCCATTTCACATAGACATCCCAACATCTTCTCTTCAACATCCAGTACTGATTTCATCCATTATAAATTGCCTTACAACCTTATAAACTTCAAAATTGTTCTGTGGCACTTGCGTAAAGTGCTGAGTTCTGTAGTCCATATACTTAGGTAGGGGTATTATTTCACAGCAATTAACTGATATGTGTGTGTGTGTGTGTGTGTGTGTGTGTGTGTGTGTGTGTGTGTGTGTGTGTGTGTGTGTGTGTGTGTGTGTGTGTGTCTAGTCAGAAGAGTATAACTGAGTATCCTGAAGTTACCACTCCAAACCCATGGAGCAGCAATATTTTGACAGTTGCACATGGCTACACAACCATTTCATGCAGACGTCCAAACATCTTCTCTTCAACATCCACTACTGATGTCATCCACTATAAATTGCCCTACAGTTTTGTAAAAGTCAGAGTTGTGCTGTGGCATTTGCATTACATACGGAGGTCTTTAGTTGGTGTAGTTAGGTAGATAGGGGTTCTGTTCTCACTGCAGTCAACTGGTGTGTGTGTGTGTGTGTGTGTGTGTGTGTGTGTGTGTGTGTGTGTGTGTGTGTGTGTGTGTGTGTGTGTGTGTGTGTGTTTGTGCACTTGCTTGACATTAGAGAGATCATTATAGACCAGCATGTCTGACACTGCTATTACCATTGTCCTCTCACCAGACACTGCTGATGTCATCACTTATAAAGTGTTGACCGACACTCTCCCAGTCATACTTGTTCTGTGGTATTTGCATTAAATATGGAGGTCTCTATTTGTTGCAGTTATATAGGAGGAGTTCTGTTCTCACTGCAGTCTACTGATGTGTATTTCTTTATTTGCTCAACATTAGAGAAAGCACTTTATACCAGCATGTTGGATACTGCAATTACCATCTTCCTCTTGACAGAATCTGCTGATGGCATCAGTTATAGCTGTCTCTTAAGCTTGTTCTGTTAATGTCACAGTCTAGGTTAAGACCCCCAGAGTGAGTGACTCTTGTGCCATTAGATTTGCTGATGTGAAGCATTTCTATCAGAGCTGGGTCAGAGATTGGCCTGTAGGACAGGCACAAGTCACCTCATCCTATGAGATACAGAGTACAGTGACACGTCTTTCACATCATGGCATGGTTTGCAGCCCCCTTATTTTCTTGTTGAGAAACCCCTGTGGTCTGTCCTGCTGCTGCAGGTGATTGGTGAGGTTCATGCAAAGGGGAGCATTGTACTCTGTTAGTATTCTGATTAGGTTTGAGTACAGTGGTGTTATAACATCCTCACACTTGGGTATGATGGCCTAACTTATGAGGTGACATTGCAGAAGGCTTTTATTACAGCTGTGGAAACCTGGTAGTCAAAGTTCAGACTGTTATCCACCAGTGTTCTCGGGTCTTGCACCACTGGGTTTAAGCTTATGGGGGTTGTTGCCAATGGTGTAATTAGCAGGTAATTCAACCTTGCAGAAGGCAAATATAATGACACATTCTTGCATTTCTTTGTAGACTGTGTGGTTTTGGCATCAATCATTTGTCTGTGTTAGCCCCTCCTATAATATGTAAATATCATTTGTGGACTCAATGATTGCACTAAATATGCACTCATCAGCAAACTTTGTAAACCAAAGGCTGTATACTTTAGCCTAGACTTCCAAGAAATAGATTCCAAACAGTAAATGGCCCAACACAGATCCTTGTGGTATGCCACTGGTGATGGCTCTACTGGTAGAGGTTGATTCACCAACTTTCACAGTATGCGTTCTGTCAATTAGCCAACTGGCTAATAATCTGCCGATGTAAGAGTTAATCCCCAGCTGGGAGAGATTCTTAATGATACCTGAGTAGAGCACTGTGTCAAAACAAATGGCCAGAGCAACATGGGTAGTATGCACAGTCTTATCATCATCCAACCTTTTGGTGACTTTGACGTCTACTACATTTAATAAGCATGATCTACCCTTAACAAAACCAAACTGGGTTGAGTCTAGAGTTTGAAGATCACCAATGTCCTTGTTGTTAAGGTCCATGATGATTCTTTCCATGTCCTTGCAGATGAGACTGGTTTGACTTATAGATCAATATTTCCCTGGGATTGTTGATGACCCACTTTTGGGCAAGGAAATTACTGCTGCTGTTTTCTTCTTTGCTGGAGCCAAGCCAGTTCTCAGGCTATGGTGACAGAGGATGGTAATTTGGCACTCCATGTCCTGCTGTGTAGTGCTTAGTAAGTGATGCACACAGTACATACATAGCTGTTTGACAACATTGATAGCATGGGTTGCATTCATGATATTGTGGATTGTGCCATATATATGCCATGGACACTTACCAACTAGCCTGGATTATTCATAATTTCATGTACTGATATAGCAGCATCCTTCCTAACACCTCCAGCAGATGTTACAGTCTCAGTAAGGTGTGCTTGATTACCCTTATAAATTGCTGACATCTCATAATAGTTGTACAAATGTGCTAGCGCCGAAACATCTATGATCACTCACAATCACATGTTATGTCAGTCACATGGGATTACTGGTTGTATTATTCTGATGTTATCCATGGTTGTGCGTGCTTCAGTTTATTGTTGCCCATGAGCTGCAACTATGTGTCCCACTTGGTGGAGACATTTGCCAACATTACAGTCATATTCAGACAAATCATTTTTCACATCTTCTCACTATATGCAGCTAACTCCTATTGTATATAACATCCCTGATGTCCTCTCCACTGTACTTGTTAGCCTGCTCATGTCACAATTACCTCTCCATTGTTGTCACTTTGTATGACAGTCACATAGTATACATTTACACTGTGCAGTCTGCACTGTATCATGTTGATGTGTGATTAGTGTTTCTACTACAACTGTCTTCATTTAAATGTCCTCCTCTGCTGTACATTACCATGTTTCACCTGTCCACTTTCCCTGTGCTCATTCCTACAATCCATCTGTGTTTCCCTATTTCATACACACACTCTTCCCTGACTTTTTATTTTAAATGGCATTCTATGTACCATTACAGATTATTTGCAAAACTTTTAGTCGGTATGCCTGAAATGGGATTCCAGAATACTCTGCACTGTCCTGTAATGTGTTTGGACAATATACATTGATATATTATTAACCCTGGTAATCATTGTGGCATTCTGTACAATCCTGTACATGTAGTTTGCCTTTAGGTAAATAGGTCTACATGTTTGCTGCTATCCGTGTACCTTACATGGTTTCCTGGCTGGCAACACTGCTGCTAGACATAAAACAATGCTTGTTTATGTTTAAACATGGTGTGAAGTATGAATATGTAATTACCTCTGCTGCTCACTGTGCAAACATGTAAACTCCATGTAGGCTTTACATGAAGCTTACACAGAGTATAGTGAATCCCCAGGAAGGAGACCTAACAATGCCTGATATTTACAAATATAAACAAAATCGCAATATCCGACAGTGGTAACCCAAAAACCACAAAGAAAAAACACTATAACAGCTAACGAGCAAGAAAATAAATCCAGGAATTAGTGTGCAAATCACTTTCGTCTTACTGACTTCATCAGAATACAATCCATTACCTGCCCCCATGTTAAGCGGCCATAAAGTTTCTCTCAGCTCTAATCTATTTTTAAAATTCCCACCTGTTAATTCAGCCAGTGCTTGCTCTAATATAGAAAAAAGAACCATTTTGTATTTCTTGCATTCATTAGTATGTTTAAAAAGAGCATTCCTCATATCCTTACTTCTTATACTATAAAAATGTTCTTTGATTCTCCCTTGTAGTGCTCTTATAGTCATAGCTATATAATACACACTACAGCCTGAAAATACACTTATGTAAATCACTCATCTGGTTTTACAATTAAACCTAAAAGCAAAAAAAACTCCAGAGCTGGAAACACAGAGCAGATTTTAATAGTTTATTCGTTAAACACAACAAAAGAACACAAAGCTTTCAGGCAGAAGCCCTTCCTCAGTGTGTAACTAACAAACAATTCAATCACATCTCAGTTAATAAATTTCAAACTAAAACCCATGTGGCACAGCCTCAGTCAAAACACAGAATCAATAAATCATTCAAATGTAGGGATAAACAATTGGATTTACAGGGAGTTGTATAAGTTTGACTAAGGGATTTGTAAAGGGGAAGAATTCAAAGAAAAGAAGGCGGAAGAGAGAGATGGAGAAGCAATGGCCCACAAAGTCAGAGCTAGTACAACCATCAAAGCAACTAAATGAATAAATTGTCATTCATTTCTCAAGTTTAGAACTAACTACAGACAATTTCTCTTTACTGCAGAAGGGGTTACAGCTTATTCCAGTGAGCAGTGATATAATCTTATATTCAGACTCATAACCTCTTGCAACACAGGAATGTAAGAAGTCAAGTTTATTTATACCCATAAACTGCCATATAGTGAATGTGTTTTTAAATATTTGTGAACATGAGATACGTGAACTATAAGCTCACAGAGATAAAAAGAAATATTACAATTTAACGCTAAGAGAACATGAAGCTCTCCTAAGACTACAAAATAATGATGGCATTGTGATAAAAAGCCAATAGGGGGAGCCATTGAGATGTTTGACAGAAAAGACTACAATGCATGCATGTTTGAACTTTTAAATGATGAAAACACATTCACTGAAATTAGTATGATGGATGTATCAAAGTATGTTCGCAAAGTCAGTATGTGTTTCTATGTGTTAAAACAGAGAGAAGATATTTCTTTTGATTTAATTATTTTAATGTCCTTTAACTGATAACACCAGTTATATGTGGGTTACCCAAAGTACATAAAAATCAAGAACATCCACCCATAATACCGATAGTTTCTGGGGGTAGTTGGGTAACTGAACCCATTTACTTATATTTTCAATTTGTTCTTAGTAAATACCTATTAAAGGTGAAGAGCTGTATCAGAGACACTGATAGCTTTTTATCACAATTATATGAATGGCATAAGAGTAATAAGGAAACAGAATATGTTTTTGTCACATTCATTGTCAAATCACTATTTACAGTAACCCCTAAAGAGTATGGGGTGGAAGCCATTCATGGGTTTCTTTGTGAATGTAGAAAAATGCATGTTAGAGAAATGAGACAATTTGTGAGCTATCACACATTGTACTGTCTAGCAATGTATTTATGTTTGAAAATCATGTATTCTGTCAAAAAGCAGGAGTGGCTATGGGTGCATCCATAGCCAACACATATGCCAATATTGTTGTAGGATGCTGGGAAAAACAATTTATAAATGTATTAATAAATGTCCATTAGAATTTAAGCATAAAGTACTATTCTACAAACATTTTGTGGATGTCTTTACAATATGGAAAGGTGATCATCATTATTTATTACAGTTTATTGATTATATAAATAGTACAACTAGTTTTTTGAAATTTACATTTGAATGTTCACCAAATGAGATCAATTACTTGGATATTAAATTGTAAATGAATAATGATATCACAAGCTCAGTGTTTAGGAAAGAAATACAGAATAGCAAGTATACACACAGAAATAGCATGCACGCTACTCATATTTTTAAAGGTATTGCTATAAGTCAACTAATGAAAGCTAGTCAGCTTAATACAGATGAAATGAAATGTTCTGAACAGATGGATAATATGATAGATGAGTTCAAGGAGTAGAGCCATGAGGCTGCTTTACTTGATCAGCTGAAATCGGAGGTTATTAATGAAAGAAAAGATAGGGCCAGACCATACCGTACAGAGAAGAATATGAGAATACAGAATCCTGTTCGACATAGTAAACAGGAATAGTTACAATATGCCACTAAGTATAATTGGAGTATGAAAGGAGTGAAGGTAATTATAGTAAGGAACTAGGGTATATTAGAAACAATGCCAGAAATTAAACAACTTATAGGAGATAATCCAAGTTTTGCCTACAAGAATTATTCTAATTTGAAAAGGCAACTTTTTTTATAAAGACATGATTACAACGCTTAAACAGAGTTCAAAACTAGGCATGTTTCCTTGGTATAACTATGTGTGTTGTAAGGCTATTGAGAGAAGTAATAAATGTATGTATATGAGAACAAAGAAGTACACATTTAGATGTTTTGCCACATGCAATACCTCTAATATTGTCTATGTGGCTACATGTAAAAAGTGTAATGCCTTCTAAGTTGGGAAATGCACATGGAAATTGAAGGAGTGTATTATAAAGCATAAGTCTGAGATACATAGAAATCTTAGTACTAATGCGCTTGCCAAATATATGGATGAGAATGGAATGGACTATGAATTCTACCTTAGGGTCATTGATGTTATGTATAGGAATAAGAGGGTTGGTGATTTAAATAACATGTTAGAGATTCATGAGTATGAATGGATTATATGATTACAAGCATATGAAAAACCAGGCATAAATACAGCCATTAGTCATAAACAAATATTAAGAAACAGACAAATTGTTTCCATAAATAGTAGATTTAAACTACACTGTGTATGTATATATATGTTTTTAGTGTTTTAAAGTTGTTTTATTCCTGCATTTGAATAATTAATTGATTTTGTGTTTTGACTGGGGCTGTGCCACATGGCTTTTAGTTTGAACTTTATTAATTGAGATGTGATTGAATTGTTTGTTACTTACCCGATGAAGAAGGGCTTCCGCCTGAAAGCTCTGTGTTTTTTTGCTGTGTTTTATGAATAAACTATTGAAATTTGCTCAACGTTTCCAGCCTCGGAGTTTTTATTTTTTGCTTTTTGGAGTATTTTGGTTTCTCCCAGTAGTAGTTCACCTTAGTGTTAGTCCCACTTTGTTTGTCTTTCCAATTAAACCTACCAGGGACTAACAAAGTATGACATAAATTATGTAAAGAAATATAAGGGTCTTTTAAAATGTAATGACAAACTGTGCACCCTCTACACTTTGCTTCTGTCTGTTAAGGATGTTAAGGGGATGATTTTTGTATTTTTATTCTATAATAAGTATTTCATATTGACAATGTTTTTATTTACAAAATGTGGTACCTTTCCTACTATCTTACATGGGTCATTATTGCCTTCTAAGATTTTCCAATTATTCTGTATAATAGTATGTATAGATTGACTATCCAATGTCATGTCCAAACTACAAATTGTACTTGTATCACCATTCAAGTTTTGGGTATGTTGGGCCCCTTTTCTACTGACAAATTGTTGCTTCAGTATAGGCGGAGACATAGTATTTCTTTTAGCCAGGATTTCCTTCTCTATATCTATTAAATGTCCTTTTTTACACCTCTTTGCCAAAAATAAGTTGGTAATAAACTTCATTTCTTCTTTTAATTGAATGTCATTAGTAGTCATCCTACTAGCCCTTATATACTGCCCTCTAAGTATACTCCTCTTTATAAACTGTGGGCAATTACTCCTATGATGTAAATAATTATTGGAGAATGTCTTCTTTTTAAGAATACTACTCTCAAATTCATTTGTCTCTCTATTCCACCCTTCTGTAACATTAATAAAATTCACTGAAATTGCCTTTTTTTCTGGTGAAAATTTTAAGAATTCTCACTCTCAGTGCAATAGTTCCATTAGTTTTATACAGTCATTTGGGGCCCCTTCTATTATTAAAAAAGGTCTGATACAAATCAGTTATAATATACTATGTTTAAAGTACTCATAATGCTGCTCATCCCATTATAACCCCTTTCTTCTGTTTGCAATTTTTTTTATTGAACATGAAATAATTATTGTTAGTTAAATATTCCACCAATGTGCAATAAAAGTTAATATTTTGCCTCGAAATGTTGAGGAACATATTTAAAAATTTGATGACATATTCAGTTCCTTTATCATGAGGTATAGAAGTAAACAAAAAGCATATATCAATTGTACAAATTCAGTTCTTATCAGGGTCAAGAAAATATGTTGAATTAAAAACTCTAAACTTGTCTAACAAATCCCAGGAATCTTTGATATAAGAGGTTAGTCCCTCTACTACTGGGTTAAGCACTGCAACCAAAATGAATGAAATCTCTCCTGTGTAGTTTGGGAATCCCAAATAATATTTCCACCTTTGTATTTTCAACATTACAAAAGTTATACATTTCCCTATTTAATTTACCTTCCATGAGATTGTCATATAAAAAAGAATATACACTCTTGTAGCCTTTCTGAATTTCTATAGCTTCTAACAATGAATACCCTTCTCCATTTTTAACATATTTTCAATGTAAATAATATACATCTTTTAATCCATTAACACAAGTCCTCCCCCATCAGCTTTCATAACTCTTAACTCTGTATTTTCTTTAAGTTCTTTTAAAGCATGTCTTTCTAGTGGAGTTAAATTAAAGATATAACATTTGCTTTTCTTACTTAGCAAATATCTAATTTCATTTACACAAATGGTTTAAAATATTCAAAGTATGATTTGGATTAAAAGTTGGCTTTATAAATGCAGGTTTTTCCATATTAACATCCTTCAAAGCATATTTTAAGTTCAATTTATATTTATTAATTGTATTAGAGTTAATTGTTTTATTGCTGTTAATTGATACCGTTTTATTATTGGTTACCTCTTGTATAATATGTTTCAATTTTTTAATGGATTTTTTTCTGATAAAGTCAGTGAGACAAAAGCTGAGAATAAAGTGATTTGCATGCTAATTTCTGGATTTATTTTCTTGCTGGTTTGCTGTTATAGTGGTTCTTTCTTTATATTTACAAATACGTTGTGAGCTATGTATTCACCAGTACAATTAATAACACAATATAACTAAAATAAGTTTATAAAGTGATCAAAAATAAAATTGTGAAATCAAAATCCCCACTTCTGAGACTATTGAGAAAAGTATCAACAGATATCAACAGATTTCACTATGATATACATTTTAGGGACTATACCTTACAAAAATTGAATTTAATGAAATTTCTCAAAATTCATTGGGAAAGGCATCAGATTGTTTTTTTTTTTTTGTTTTCCAGTGATGAAATTTTCATCATTTTATATTCATATTTTATGGAAAGAATATGACAAAAAACCCCTATTTAAATGCTTCAAACTTTAAGATATATGAAGAAATCTATCAACTTTATATAGGCACTTCAACAATGGGGAAAATATAGAGATTATTGATAAAAAGAAACAAACTATGATGGTGTGTAAAGTACAAAGGGAAACAAACTCAAACATCCCTCTCCAAGAAAATACTAAGTGGGAGAGTTTTCTTTTTAAAATTATGGAATAATGATATATGGATTAAGACTTTAAAAGATTTTCATATTCATCATAAATCAATTAGAAATATAGTTATTCAACATAAAACAATATATAGAATGCAGTATTCATCATGTAGATTACACTTAATAAAGTCTAATGTTTCTTCTGCTTTTTGTCATTCTATACACAAACCTTCAGATTTGTGTTATTATTGGTGGAAATGTACTGAAATAACCAAACACTTTGGAAACAACTCATGAATTTATTTATGTTTTTACTAAAGAACAAATTTCTTTTTCAGCCAAAATATATCCTTTAGATATGTTTGCACTTAATGTCAGATTAAAAACTGAGTCAGCATCATTGGAACAAAAATAATTATTTTAAAATTTGGGAAGACTTCATCAATGCCCATTTTTTCAGATTTTGATTGGTGGAATTTGTATAAGGAATACATATTCGGTCACTGTAATATCTTTAAAATTTAGGGTCAGATTCCATAAAGTTTGCAAAATCTGGAATAGTTTGCCAAGGTCCAGCAAAAATTGTGGATACCCAAGTAATATGCAAGTATGACTCAGTGTACTGAGAAAATCTAACCACAAAACTGATTTATACAACAATGTCTGTGCACTCGCAAGTATCTCTATGTCAAGAAAAGGTTTTCATTAATCGATATATACAATACCAATATACATCCATGAAAATTATACAAGTTCGATGCAACTTACAAAAATTTACTGAAGGAATAGAAATGTTAAGCAATCTGTAGAAAGTGAAAAATATTTACAAACAATTATGGATATCATAACTTGGGCACAAATGTATATAAACACACTCAGCAGAATTTAGGGAATCTGCAAAATTTCAAATATAAAACAAAAAGTGAAGATGAAGGGCAATCACTGCCACATCATCATGGCTAATAGTAGCTAATAATGGGGGAGGTATATGTTTGGGGAACAAAAGTAATGCATACACCCATAGAAATATGATGAAAAGCAGATGTGGGTGAGGGTGACAAAGATGGACAAACAAGAGGTATGAAATAGGAAAGCCCGAGGACAGTTTATTTAATTTTTTTTTTTGTTTTTGTTAGGTAAGACTAGGCCCCATTTTTTTTCTTGGAGAACATAAGGAATGGTAAAGACAGGAACAGAGAAGGAGGATGGCAAAACAGCAGGTACAAACATATAACAATTAACACAATATATGACAGGCAAAGGTTGGAAATAAACAGAATGGGGATCTAAGGTAAACAGACAACACGCATTCAGAGTCTACAACGTGGGTGCAGGAAACAGGTTTGTGATGCAAACCAGCCATGGGGTAATGCAGAACTACATATGTACTTATGCACAACCTAGTGCTGAGATGCTGCAAACTGTGTGACAGTTATACTTTAGTGTGTATGATTGATGGTAGGTGTGTGCTTTAGAAAAATAAATGGGGATTGCAATACACAGTGGATATTGAATCCAATAAGCAAGTTAACTGAAAGCAGTGCAAGTGTAAACCAAGTAACTGCATAGATGAGCAAATCCAGCCAAGGAAGTCCAGGAGAAGACAAGTGGAGGATAGACTTGAACCTCTAACATGGCATCTGAAAAGTAAACAAGCAAGCACAGTACCATACAATACCATAGCAATGCAAGACTGAGGCTGTTTAATACACAGATACGTGTGCACAACCCAAATATAGGATGAATGCTTTTTTTTTTCTGATAAGACTCAAGGCTTGCAAAACTACAAGCGCTGTTGTTGCCTCCCTGCTGGTTATATTTCCCACCCACCTATACATTCCTTGACTTGCTTTTTAAACTTGGTGATTTTAAGCTGCCCACACTTACTGTTAATTGATCCTTATAAGCTCATCCCTTTTCTATACTACTGTTTATATGTTTGTTTATTTTCCTTTCATTGTACTTATTTTGGGAAAAAAATGCATTTTGCCTCTTAACGTCTATTCTACTGATTTACTTGCACTAGATTCATTATTTAGCTTTATGTTGGATAATGTAATATATTTTTGCATTCTAGCAAGCTCTTTTCTGTGGTTTTATATCAAGAAGACAGAGTATTTTTCCATCTAGCAGCAGTGATTGTTATCCTAATCTGTACAGGTTGGCAAACATACTAGAGATTCCTGCATATACTTGTTTTATTGGTTGGAAGGCTTATTAACCAGCTTTCCTTGTTTTTACTGCTTTTACAAATTCTGCACAATTGAGTGGCTCCTGGCTCATTTCCCCTAAGCAAAGTACTTTTATTGAATAATCACACTTTCATAGGACTTTTAAAGTACATGGCTGCTATCTTGAATTACTTCTTGCCTGTCCTTAAGCTTAAGCTTTTTTTTTTGTTGTGGTGGTGGCATTACACTAAGTGCACTCTTTTACTGTGCATTTACATTAGCAGGACTGGGATTATTCACCTACTGACAGTAGATGTTTATCTGAATTGGGAAGCACCAAAAAGGGTTTTAAGTGAAGTGGTTTTATTGGCCAGAAGGCTCAGTAGACAGTTTTCTGTATTTGCAGTGCTGGTATACATTTGGTACATTTGCACAGAGCTGCTTGTTGTGCCAGTGCCCTGTGTGGATATAAGCATCTGGTAACACTGCTTATTTTCATTATACTACAAACATTTCTAGTAATATTTTTTTGCACTTCTTTAAAGTTTAAAGTTGCATTTTCAAACTGCTATAAGTTCTGCTGTTCAGCTCTGAAATACATTGCTCTATCTTAGTAGTATTAGGCATCTGTTTCAGGTTCCTTAACACTTGGCTCTGAACCAGTCATCTTATATTAAAAGGTCAAAGTCTGCAGCACTCTTGTGGGAGAAAAGGGCTGTTTCACCTATCCAAGCTGGGAATTGTTGAAAAGCTCATTGCGTTCTTTCTTGATTGGCCTTAGAGCAAAGTTGGTGCAAAGTTTTATTTTTTATTTAATTGTATATGAGCCACACATGTCAGAAAAGCTGCTCTTCAAGCAGTGGCAGTTACTGGTGCCCTGAATGCATGTAATCACCACAAGTTGAAATTTTCGTATTAAAATCACCTTGGAACTTTACCTAAGTCTTCCATTACTCACAGGACAATTAGTTTGCATGGTAGTCAACATTTACACATTTAGTTAGGAGTATTTAGGTCTACCTTACCTTATTATAGCACTTTGGACTATTGCTGCTCAGAGATCATTTGGTTTGGGCACTGTGCAGCCTTGCTGGTAAGGTTAGCTGCAGATTACACCAATTATGAATTCTTCGCTCATTTGGTTGCAAACATCTTCTACTTCTATCCCCTGTAAGTACACATTAGGACCTGCAACCATGGATGGGCATATTCCTGCTGTCCTTGCATCCAGCTTTGTGGACATAGGCATCCTGAGGCAATGTAACAATTGCCTTTTGTACATTGACAACCACTTAATTCTTGAACAGACAAGTATAGTATGTGAGCGATGTAGTTACACATTGACACTAGAGGCTAGACGTTTACATACACAAAGCAAAAACACATTGTCAGCGACTCACACATCACTCACCACACCAACAAAGTACCTCATACATAGACCGACATATGCAAAGGTGCTCACTTGTAACTTACCCAAACATCAAAGTCATCACAGAAGCAGTCCTCAGAAACTCTGGATGCACACAAACAAGACAATTCCCATCACACCACATAAAGACACATCTCATTGTACAACTACCAAGCCCATAATGTGCAACAGTCAGCAACCCAATATTCTGATCATAGAAGTCTGCATTGTAATATATATTGATGTCCTACTTACCAGTTAAGATAAGGGGATGGTTCCATTTAGTTGCCTGCCAGGAGTCAGGCTTCACCTGAACATGAATGCACTCAGGTCACTTAACCCTAAGTAGCAGTATGACTCAGTCATAGTCCATGTGGGCATGAATAACCTGACATGTATCTCTTTGGATTGTATGTAGAGAGAGATAATTCAGCTCTCAGAATATGTGTCACAGGCAGCTATGAACCTAGCATCAGGCAGCATTCTACCTTCTCCAAGGATGATGCCACTCTACCAGCAGAAGATGATCAACTTTAATAATTGGCTTAGCTACTTGTGTCATTCCAAAGGGGGTCCAATACACTTGTCAGTCTGGGAAGACATGGTTGACAGGCCACACTGCTTTGCTAGGGATCATCTTTACCTATCATTTGTTTGCTTTTGGAAATTGTCAAAAACATTATCAACTACCATGGTGCCTTTTATAGGCACTGCCAAACAGATACACCTCCCAATATAACAAAAGCTACTCAGGACAAGCTAAAGATGTTACTGCTCAGCTCAATGCTAGGAGTCTCAAGATGAAACTGCACTCACTGGAAACTCTCTTCACCATGGAGAATGCTGATATCTGTGCAGTTACTGAAAAGAAATCACTTCAGCAATGCCTGGCTATAATACCTTTCATACATTTTGACCACCCACTGAGTATGAAAGAGCAAAAGGCAGAGGTGTGTGTTTATCAGTATAAAAGACAAGCACACTTTAAGGCTGGTCAAACAATATGACATGCTTGAGCTATTCCATGTCCAACTAACTGTGGGAAAATTCCATTACTGTATTCTTGCTAGCTACAGGTCCCCCACCATAAACCAGGAAACCCATACATCATACCTGAAGTTACTGAAATCACTCACCATCCAGCCCAATACCATATGTATAGGTGATTTTAATTAACTCACCATTAATTAGGAGGCATACATGACCACTACCATGCAGGCACAAAGCTTTCTTGACTTTGTAAATTCAAATGTCCTGGAGCAGTTTGTCTGGACTCCCACTAAGGGGACAAATATCCTACATTTGGTACTGACAAATATGGAAGAGTGCTACACACTCCCTAGTGTGATGTCTTCACTGGTAACATCAGATGACAAAGTGGTCTCCCTGGAAATAAAGGTAAAACTAATCCCCCACCTAATCCCAAAAAGTTTAAGAACTTCCCTAAGGTAACTTGCCCCATATTAAGGGATGGCATTGCAACTCCAAAAAATACAGAAACCTATGCAGAGGCATAAAAAAAAGCTTTGTACAACCACATAAAAAAAATAATAGAAACGGCAGTACCAGACCAAAATAAACCCAGATAAAACTGTAAAAACTGTCCATCCTGGTAGATCCCAGGTATTAATAGTTTGTACAATAAAATAAAGGAAATCCTTTTGTGAAGTAAGAGGAAATGTTCACAACAAAGGAAAAAGTTCCTTTTAGTCAAAACAAGTAAATCAGGGAACTAGTCAAGTCTCTGAAAGCAGACTTGGAGGTAGAAATAGTCTCCTAAGCTAAGGAAAACCATAAGGCATTTTTTAGTTATATCTGCAGTCTTAAGGGCAACACCCAAGATGTGCAGAGCTAGTTGCAGATGGCATCACTTATACTCAACAAGTCTGCAGGCCAACAAATTCATCTCAAATTTTACCTTGTCATCACCCCCAGTTCTCCCACAACAAATACCCTCCACTGCTCCACTGACAATTATCACCAAAATAGCTTGCCTCTGCATTCTCTAAAGCTAAAAACACAGCTTCTATGGGGCCTGACGATATACCTCATTGCCTCTTAACAGCTTAAATCAGGACTTATCAGGCCCATTAGAATCTCTATTTAAGCAGTCTGTGGACTGGCTTTGTTCCAGTACAGTGCAGGACAGCAACAGTTATTCCTCTGCATAAAAGGGGAGCATCTACTGACCCAGGAAATTACAAATGCATATATTTGACTAGGCTTATATGGACCTAATAAATAATGGCATAGGAAACCTTCAAGCACTGGACCCAACCCAATTCAGCTTTGTTAAGTGCAGGTCATGCCCATTTTATCTGGCAGCTTTCTTTGAGAAAGTCACTAAGGGCATAGATGAAGATAAAACAGTACATACCACCTACTTCAAACTGGCCAAGGCATTTGATACAATTCCCCACTCAGGTGTTATAAATAAACTCACAAAACTGTCCATGCATTGCTACTTCACCAGATGGATAACCAATTGGCTTACAGACAACAAGATACATGGTGAGTGAATCCAATTCCAATAAGAGACCATTTACTAGCGGTGTACCACAGGGCTCAATGCTGAGACCATATCTGTTTGGAATATATTTCTGTGAAGTCAAGGCTAATGTGGAAGGCCTCTGGATGACAATGTTTAATGACAACTGCAAGCTGGGGGCAATCACTGACCCCCCCCAATGATGTAGATATCCTTCAGGATGGACTAGACCAGGCAATGATTAGTGCCAAAACCATGGCGTAAAACTAAATTTAAAATGCATTATCATAGGCTTTGGGAAATCAAATACTCCTGCAAATTACAACAGCAGTAGCACACCCGACAGTAGACTCAGGGGTGAGAGATCTAGGTATAAAAATAGATAGTAACCTGAACTTTGACCACCATATATCCATGGTTGTGAGGAAGTCCATCTATGTTCACACTATATAAGTAAAGGTATGCCATACAGATCCAAGGGCATTAGAGTCTCACTGTACTCATCCCTCATTAGAGCAATAATCAAGTACAATGTGCCATTTGACATATACTTGACTAGGGGCTTACAGTAACTGCAGTGACCTCAGAGGTTCATCACAAAGAAAATACAAATGAAATCAATATATCCATTGTAGGTAGACTTAAAGCCCTATCCCTTTACTCTGTGTCATATCGACTATTAAGGGGTGACCTTTGTCTGACCTACAATGCACTCACAAATCCAGACCTGATGGAGCTGTTACACATCCGCAAGTCGAGTAGTAAGAAGGTCGTCTGATCTAGGAATCCAAACTTAGGCAGCTCAAACAAAACATGCTGGAGAGACAGATATGTGTCTCAGAGATTGCCACTTCTTGGAACAGGCTTCCTATTCACATTAAGCAGAGCCCTTCCCTGGACCTCTTCAAATGGAATTTGGATCAATGAATGGGGATTTGCAAATTCACACCTTGGGGTAGTGCCTATATCCCTTATAGGCAGGGGCAATCTGTAAGATACTCAAGGCATAGGCACAAATTCATGTCATCCTCTTGCCCCCTAGTGGCTATATATTCAGTAAAATTGAGTAATGATGGTTAGCCTTGTAAGGACTCTTAAACTGTTAGCCTAGTAATCTCCTAAGAGCATATGGCCCATATGGCAAAGCTATGTCAGAGGCAGCACATATGTGTTGTCAGGTATACGATGTATATGTGTGGCATACAAAAGATTAGCATGATCCTGTCAGAATGAAATGTCATCACACATACACTAACCAATGATATGCAGTACTATGTAAAGGGTAAGACATGTATGAGTAACGCTAGTTAAGGAAAGTCAGCTGTGCATAGAAAGGAAGAAAAGCAATTCCTGGGTAATGCTCAACACAGAAAGAAGTATAACAGGAACAATCATGGTATATAAATAATTGTCAGCACCTTGCATGCTTAAGCCTCACGTGTATGTTGCCTAACACATTTGGAAAGAGGCACTATTGTAACAGTACAACTACATGATAAGAATGATAATGCAGAAGAAAGTTAATGTATGCCAATAAATTTTTGCATATATTATATAAAAACAGGGAAGAGAGAGAGACAACACACCACCACAGTGATAATGTGAAGAGAAATGAAAGCAACAGAGTTTACACACAACACAAAAAGGGACAAACTTGTCTAAGGGGGCTCACTGCACATACATGTGTTTACCAAATAAGATGGTGTGGAAGTCTACCAAACCACATTGAAGCCAAAGGCAAATGTACGTTACGTGGGAAAACTCTATTGCTAATGGTGCTAAGCACGTCTGCGTACAATGACATAAAGCCACTAATGTGCAACTTTTAAACAGCAAGTAGCATAGGTACATAAAATCATTTTCAGTATCACATACACGTATACACACACACACACACACACACACACACACACACACACACACACATATATATATATATATATATATATATATATATATATATATATATATATCATGTCATCATGCAATCATAATAGTATGGGCATAGCACCATCTATGTGAAGGACTAATCAAAGGACAGTCCTGCGAACATCAGTATGACATAGGAAAATGAAATAACTGTATGTACACAGTCCAAAATCACAAGGGGCACTTGTGTGTCAATCATAATATATGCATGTACCTGTACAGCTATATACATCATTGCATATGTGCTACAATTCACATGGACATGCATGCAAAGTTGATTTTACATGTCCTGATGTAACAGATATGAGCAAACCAGACATTCAGGAATGAAGCTAAATAGGGGGGAGGGGGGCAGAGCCTAGATGGCCAACTGGTAGCAGCATCTTTCTAGAGCTCCACAACATTTTACTAGAATATAGGAAAATATTAATTTAAAATCTTTTTTTTTTTGTTTCCCAAAGTTGATTTATTTATTGAGGAACCTTTGTTTTATAAGAATATCAACTTTGGTATGTTTGTCTTGAAAATTTCCTGTCAGAAAATCCAGAGATTACTTCGTCTGAGTGGAGATGAACAACTCAAAATCTTCAAATTCTGATTCTTTAGTAAAAAAGGAAACCCAGTTAATGTCTGCCACTGTACAGGAATTATCATTTAAGATGGACAGATTCACAGATAATTTAGAAAATCTAAAGGTGAATTGTCAAAAACAGACTGATGTCCTAAAAGAAATTCTGCAACAACAATCTAAAGTCCTGGACATTGAAACTTCACTAAATTATATAGATGGCAGACTCAAAGAAAATGAATCTCAGTATGAACTCCTGTTACAATAGAACAACTGGCTGATAAATAAGATAGATGATTTAGAAAATAGAGAAAGGAGAACAAACTTACGAATATCTGAAAAAACAGAAGGTGAGGACGTCATCTTATTTTTAAATTCTTGGCTACCTGAAATCTTAGATTTAAAAGAAGGCTTGTCTAATGGAATTGAGAGAGCACACAGGGCCATAGGAAAACCTATCCCTTTTTTCTCCTAATGTACCTCCAAGATCCATTATTGTGAAGTTTCTATCTTATTTGGATAAAAACTCATCCTTAAATCTGCCTGGAGAAAGAGACCCTTGACATACAAACAAAACCAAATAAGGTTTGATAATGATTGCTCCATGAGAGTTCTGGAAATTAGGCAGAATTCTTGGCCACTTGTGAGACTACTAAAACAAAATAAAATTAAGGCATAACTTGTTTATCTTGCTAAAATCAGAATTTTTCACTTAAATGAAATGAGATCTTTCAACAATGTCAAGGAAGCAACTTCTTTCATCAAAAACAATAGCATTATTCCAATTCCAGAAGCCATGGACTGGTCATCATCAACCACTTTAAAAAGATTTTCGGAGAAAAATAATTGAACTGATGTGAAAAAGAAGAAACTAAAAACTGGACTTGAAAATGCAGGACTTACAAAGATTCAACTAATTTGTGATTACTTTCATAAACATCTAAAAGTATGTATTTTTAATTTAATTTCTTTTGTCAATGAATATTTTTCACTTCTTCAACTTCCTCTGTGTTGTTTATGCATGGCTTAAATATTTATTCATTTCTTTAAAGGTCTATGGTAGAAATATGCATTTCTAACACACTTTATTTGGGTGTGTACTACACATTCCCACATTTTCCCTTGCTGGGTATTAATATAGTCCTATTTTCTTTATAAATAACATGTCACTGCTTAGGAGGTTTTTTATTAGTAAGATTTAAACCTATTCTGAATATTGGGACATTTTTATTAGAAACTAGCTTATTTTAACACTTGCCCTTGTAGTGTATTGTTTTCTTAATTTTTACAGTCTTTTATTTTAGCTATCAAAGCTCATTCCTGCTATTTTAGCATTTTAACATTCTACGTTGACAGTTTACTGTCACTTCTTATGAGAAAATGGTCTTGAGAATTTTTGAAGCATTTTTTTCTCCTTGCATATGTGGTTGTCATTACCCTGATTTTGGGCAAGCTAAGATTTTCACATATCTTGTCCACTATATTTAAGCTTGGAAGCATGTAATGTGATCCTTTATTTAGTGTATTAAATGTGTTTACTTGTTTCCACCAGTAAATGTATGCATTCCCTGCCTACTCTCGGCCACTGTGATCTAGGGATATGGTACTTGTTTAAATTAAAGCTTTCCTTTGTTTCTAATCTGAGGCTTTATTGGAGAGTTTTATTTCCTTTGTTTTGTGCTATCTTCATTTAGTTTAGTTGCCTTGGAAAATGGGTGGAGACATGCAAATTACTGGTGACCTCATAGCATATGTTCTACAGAGGTTTGGGCTTGTTTCACTTTGTTGATACTGGGGAATGTTTTCTTTGTACGTGCTGTATTATATGCTAAAATGTGCTGGTAGGTTAGTGCATTCTTGATCTCATCATAATCTTTTAACTTTTACATTAACATTCCAATTTGTGCTTTTGTTTGAGTTCGAACTGAAAGGGAAGAAAAAAAAACTGCGCTGCGGACAAATAGTTTTATCCTGTTTGCAGAATTAGCTGTAGAGAACCATGGAACAGTGAGGATTTTGTTTAAAGTAGTGTACTGTTAAGGTAAAGCACTTATTCATTTTATATACCATGCTGTATGGTAATTCTTCCCCTTGTCTGGAGGAGAGGAATGGTTGTGGTAAAAACATGAAAGCAGTGACTGATTCTGATGCAAGTAAAGGCTTCAGTACCCATTTTGTTTGTGCATTATTTACTGGACAAACTACAGGTCACAGCTTATTAGTATCCCAGACCCAGTTTTTAAATGACTTTACTCAGATGGTGCATATTTTATATTAGAGAAACCCTTAAATTCCTATTTTAATGAATATTACAAATTATTATTCTGTGATGCAGTTGAAAATGCATAGGAAAGAAAAGTGAACTAATGATCAGACATTCTTACCCCTGTATGCAATATTAATCCACCCTATAAGTGGATATGCCTTGGATAGAAATAAACTTGATAACACACTGGCTAAACATTCCCATCTAACTAGGGGGCATAGATTTACGTTTAAAGCTATTGATCAGATTCAAACTGATATTACAGGAGGACATAAGGGACTGCTTTTAGAGGAACGTGAATTGATCTGGCAGTTAAGGCTGAATGCCTTTTGTAACCCAGGCTTGAATGAAGCATGTAATATTTCTTGTCTTCTCAAGCTGAAGAGTTTGAACAGATGAAATTACTACAATAACAACATCTGTCTAAGCTGTTAGTGGGTATTATTTACTACAATATTCAGCATTTTTATTTTTATTTTCATTTTCTAACAAATCATTCGATTTTAGTTTAAATGGCTGTTATAATTTTCATGTACTGACAAAGTTTGTTATTATTGTAATGGCATCAGTTTGTTAAATTGATACATAGCATTTATTTATCTTTTAAAAATACAACACTTTTTTGTGTTGTCTAATTCTAGTGGTGATGTATACAATTTTTGTTGGTTGATTGGTTACTACTATCATGTGACTATTAAACAAAGTTTTTAAGAAAGAGATTTGTAACTTGGATGGTATCTGATGAAGTTGCTGTATTCTTGGTGACGAAAAGCACTTCATTAAATAGTTATACATTTCATCTTTTTTTGGGCTTGTGGTCAACTCATTTTGGATTTTTGGTTTCTTGTCTTTCACAAGTAGAATTCTACACATTCTCTTTCTTTGACAAATATTAGACCTTTGTCTTAGTATTTAGCATACACTGGTTTGTGTGATGCTTATTGGACTTATAGCTAATTAGACTGTACTACCGCTATCTTCCTTTCTAAATAGTTATAAGGAGCTGCTATAAAACAGGATATCTGGTGCGCAGCCACAGCCACTGGTTTATAAGGAAGTTGATTAAATGATTTCTTATTTCATTGCTATAAGTTAGCAATTGATCTGCTTTGTAAATAACGTATACTACTGGAATAGTTTGTGGACTGTCACTTTGCCTATATAATTTGAAGTCATTGCAGTTATTTATTAGCCAATGTTATGTAGTGGCATAGTTGTTTCTTAAATTAATAGACTCTGACATTATCTAGTTACTCCTAGATATTGCAATCTGATAGTTAAATTGCTTACTTTTTAGAATATTTTATTAGTTTTGACAAACTTTATTCATCTTTCACTACTTGCTGATAATTATTATATTGTAATATTGCAAATGGTTATCCAGCTATGAGAACTTACCTTTCTCTTGAGAAGTAGTGATTAATATCCATCTTATTTTTATCACACTAATTTCATAAAAATGTTTTTGTTAATATTAATTGATAGTTGTTCTCTCCTTTTAATTAGATTATAAAGTTTCTCAAGAAAACACATAATGGAGCCTCAAACCATTAATTCTTCTTCAATTTGTTTTCAGAAATGAAGGTTAATCTTACAGAACACTTTTGTTCTGCCAAATTACGAAAGTTTTCCATTCCATGTTTGTTAAGGGGATATTTGAAGTTTTTGTTTCTTCACTTTTATGAGGTTTTTCACTTTATACATTTTCTTTCTCTTTTTTGGCCTCAATTTAGCTCTAAAGTATGTGTTTTAATAGGAATCAGCAATCTGTCTTCAAAATTTAGTTTTTGTAAGAAAGTTACACAAAATTTTAATAATAAAAATACCTTGATACTATGTTTATTTCAAATACTCCTTAACTGTAAATAAATAGGATGGACTTAACTTTACTCTCTTTAAACATTAATGGTTTAAATAATCCAAGGAAAAGATCCAACTTACTAAAATATCAAAAATTAAATAAAGCGCAAGTGATATTTCTGTAGGAAACTTACTTTAAAGCAAATGATAATTTTACATGGAATCCAAATGAATGTCTAAAGCTATCTAATTCCTCATATAATAAAAAAACAGAGGAGTCTTAATACTATGGAGGAAAAATGTCACTATTCCTCAAATTATTTATAACTATGAAGACAAAAACAGTCTTTCATCAATTGCAATAATAAGATTTAGTAACAGAATTTGGACTTTGGTGAACTTATATTGTTTTCCTGGTATAGGACTAGGTGCAGTCAAAAAGCATATAGGTCTTATTAATAAAGTTTCTAATTTGATTTTAGGGGGGATTTTAATTGCATTTTAGATAGCTCAATGACCACTAACAAAATACCTTTTTGTATTACTTCTATAGGGAAAGCTCTTAAAAAATATGCAGATAATTTGCAGTTATTTGATTCATTTAGCCTCAAGAATGATAATTCATTAATGTTTTCTCATAGTGATCATAGATTCAATACTCAAAGTAAAATTGATAACATTTTTATATCCCAAGATTTAAAAATGAAAATATCCTATTTTTCTATAATCCCTTGCCCCTTGTCTGATCACAACTCACTCATTCTTGAACTTCAAACAGATTTCAAGAGATTGACTTTCACTAAAACAATCTGGGCCTATATCACCAAATTAAAACAGTTCAAATGATGGTTGGATTCGGAAATACAATACTTCTTAGATACAAATTATACTAATGATATAATATAGTTATTTTATAGGATTCCCTAAAGGCATACCTATATGGCAAAACTATTACTTGGTTTAATAACAAAAAAAGGAACAGGAGTCCGAGTTAGTTAATATCCAAAAACAAATCATAGAAATCAACTCTGATGATTCAAGAGATGTAGTTGCTAAAAAAAAGAAATTTGGGAATTAAATAAAAAATACAATGATATCTTAACTCACAAAACCAATCTGGCTTTAGAAAAATTAAAACTAAATTCATTCCCTGGTTCACCAAAATACATGCATAACCTAGCAATGAGATTAAAAAGACACTCCACTGAAGGTAATATCACAAATATATCCATGAAGGGAAAAACAACAAAAAAGTTTCAGATATAAGTGACATCTTAGATGCCTTTAAATATCATTTTACAGAATACTATAAAAATAATAATTCATACCATAGTATCTTAGATTTAGGCTTGGATTCTTCCAAATTAAAAAAAAAATACCGGGAAACCTAATTACAGACATTCAGAAACAAATCTCTCTCAAAGAAATTGCTGAAAAAATTAAACAAAGTAAAAAATAATAAAGCTCCAGGTATAGATGGGATCATCATTTAACTATAGAAACTATGTCCAACTTCTGCTATATCAATTATGCAAAAAGCTCAGAATGAAACATATTTACAGGGCACAATTCCTCCTTCATGGAGATATTCACTAATCATCCCAATCTTAAAGGAAAATAAGGATCACAACCTCTGCAATTCATATAGACCAATCTCACTGCATAATAATAATTATACAATTCTTATGTCTATCTTGGTTAACAGAATCAATAAATCACTGATTCATGCCATTAGTGATAACCAAACAGATTTTATTTATAATAGACATACTCATGACAACATTCAAAGAATCTTAACCATTATAGAATTTTAAACAGGGACAACCAGGAAGTTGCTTTGGACATCAAAAAAGCTTTTGAATCATTAAAATGGAACTATATTTTTAAAATTCGATACATTTATGAGTTTCCTAAACAATTCATTACTTTAATAAAAAATATTTATAAAACTAATCTGGCCTATGCAAAATTAAGCCCATTCACCTCAGAGGCTTTTGAAATTACTAAAGGCATCAAGCAGGACTGTCCTATGTCACCAATCTTGTTTGTATTAGCAGTAGAACTTTTTTCTTCAACAACTCGTTTTAACCCCAGAATTAAAGGCATTAACATATATGACCAATTTAATTCTAAAATAATGCTTTTTGCTGATTATATACTTCTTACTTTAACTCAGATGAATCATTACATGAATTAGATTTACTATTTGAAATGTTTATCGTATCTCAGGTTTAAGTGTTAGTAGTTCTAAATCTAATCATATGCTGTTAAATAAAAAAAAGTCATTCATTCAAACATAAACCAAATAATTGGAAAACAGGTTTCCTCTTTAAATTATTTAGGGAATGTATTATGTGAAAACTTTAATTATGAATTATGATGATATTGTGAGCACTTTAAAATTACTTACTGGAAAATGGAATCAATTGTATTTAAAATTTGAAGATAGGTTGCAATTAATGAAGATGATTCTACTCCCAAAAATAAAGTACATTACTCTAGCTATTCCTATAATACCCAATACAAATCTTTTAAAAGAAATAAATTAAATTCTTATAAATTTTCTTTGGTACCCAAAAAGAAATAGAATAGCTTTCTTAAATCATATCAGACCTTGGGAATTGGGAGGGATTCATTTTCCAGATCTAGAATCTTATATTAAAGCTTCCATTTTCAAAATGATTATAAATTGGTTTGATCCAAAATTTTCTTCTGCATGAAAATCTTTGCACACTACTATATTCCTAAATGAAAATAAATTAACAAAAAATTTACAACTAAATGAACAAAATAATAAACTTTGGCATATTCTTTGTGTTAATCTACAATACAATTCCACTAAACCTACCAATCTAAATGATATAACTTATATTTATAACACATTCAGAAGTTTCATTAATAATAATATTGATATTAAATTATGGTTACAGTTATTATTTCCCTTTAAAATCACAAAAACTTTTTCAGTAACATTCATATAAATACTCTTAATACATGGGAAAACAAAATACATATTGGTACCATTGTATGAGGAACTTGATAGTTTAGGATGTACACCATTTAATTAATACATTTGCTTTATCAACTCAGATTGGTTAGCTCTTAACCGTTTACTTCCCTACGCATGAGTTCTATGCAGAACAATTGTTAATTCTTCCTTTAAATCTATGCCTAAACTCATATTTTTTACATAAAGTACTATATAAAGATTTTAATTGGACAAATTTAACTTCAAGATGATATAAAATCATTATTAATTATAAATCTATCCTAATCAGAAGTTTTAGACTTTTATCACTAAAGAACATCCATTGTTTTTAACAAATGAGAATAAAACAAATTATCTATACTCTATTAAATTAACCTCCAATTTACAAGTTTGGAAAAAATTTTCTTGGAAATTTCTGCATAGAAATTTCTATACTCCCAGCAAAATTGCCAGATTTAACTCTTCTAAAGATGTAGTATGTTGGAGATGCTCATCAAAATGTATGGCCAATTGGTCTCATATTATGCATGATTGTACTCACATTAAGAAAATTTGGGAATAGATTAGTGAATTTCCTCAAGCCATTTTTACAGATTCTTTTATCTTGTCAAAGTCATCCATTTTTTGAATGTAAATGAAACTATTGTTATGAACAACAAAGACGTTTATCTTCTCTGGACTACATTGTCAGTTGTTAAGAAATGCATCACAAGAAAATGGAAATCCTCCTCCATTCCGACTCTTGATGATTTTCTAACCCAGTTGAGAGATGTAGCATTGTTGGAAATAGTCAAGGAACTGAGAATCTTTTCTAGGAAATGGACTAATAATCCTTGGAAGAAATTCTCTCCCTTATTTAGACACTTAAATTAGACACAGTTTCATATACTTAAGTGGAGAGGAAGTAAGATTTCCTCTAACAATGTGTAACTTTCTTTATTTGTTTCATATCATATTGTTTTTCCTTTTTCCCTTTTGGTTTTGAGGCCATTTGTACATTTTGTAAATAATTTCTTATAATTTATTCTTTCTTGATATATAAACATTTATTACTATTATCTTTGGAAAGAATTAATAAAATTACCTGAGTAAAAAAAAAAAATGATGCTGAATACAGCATCACCTCCACTGTATATACACCAATAGACCAGTGAATGTCTATGCAGTATCTGAAGGATACCTGCTCATATATACCAGTCACAGTAATTTGATATATCATGGCACAATACCTGCCACTACATGTCACATGCAAAGCCATTGTGCCAGTGTGACTACATGATACAACATTGGTATTGATGCCATATGGGCAGGGACCTGACACACTGTTGAACAGATGAAGATGCAACAACCAATAGAGAAATGAGTGCAGTGCATACACAGTGATAAAATGTGTAAATAAACAAAATGGACTGATCTTACTGTGTTATGTATGAAGTGTGGGAATAATGCAGTTTGTGAGCTCCTGTCATCCCACCCAGTGAACAGTAGACCAATAAAAGCAGAACAATTGTGTCACTTTCATCTTGGAGAATGCAACAGTCAAATATGCCACATGCAGAGACAGAGAGTATTGGACATAATGTTATGCTGCACTGGATGCACTGGAGTACACACACACACACACACACACACACACACACACACACACACACACACACACACACACACACAAATAAAGAGTAGTGCCACTGACCATATGGAGCAATGTATCCAATAAGTACAGCAAGTCATGTACATCTAATTGATTACCTTGTGTAATGGGGTAATGTGTGTTATAGTGCAGCAGCAACATAAAAACACATACATCACGATATGTGCAATGTACTGTAGGACATATATCAGAAAGGCATGAAAGCAATATACTATGCCTGCACAATTGTGTCTATAGAGTACATTTTTGGATTTGGTGAACACCACGGTGTGGCATTACTCATCACATGATCACACAGACAATACTTGCAGTCTTGAGGAGCCACCCTGAAGTGGTGCACAATCATGAATGATCTCTCGTGTGAGCTCCCTGAAGGAGTCACACATGGCCACACAATGTCCTCAAGGAAGTTCCTCATCAGACCCTTATCACTGTCTGGAAGATGTCTTTCATCATCTCCTAGATCTGGTCCCAAAAATCATAACCCTTTTGTGGTGGTGGATGCCTTCTACAGCAAGCAACAGGAATGATGGCAAGTGCAGGTCCTCGTATCTCTTCATCACCATCATTGACCCTATCACAGATATCATCCTGGTTCTTGGATTTCAAGATGCTGGCAGAGCTCTGGCATGTCCTCATCTCCTGTGTTTGATAGGAGTGCCACCAGAAGACCTACACTCTATCAAGGGTAAATACAATAAAACAATACATACATGATGCTTGTTAACCAAAACCTGAGTCCATAACATGTCATATACAAAGTGATACAATTTAGATGTCATATTACAGCATTGTATGACATGCCATTGTAACAGCATATGTGATGAAAGGTATGATTTCAATCCATAACAATGTACAAAATGGTGTCTAACATACATCACAGTTATGTGCAAAACAGGTCTGACATAAAACACAATCAGATGTGCACCTAAATAATGCTGAAGATAGTATATTGCATGCCATTTACATGATCAAAACATATGAGACTATAACTGTGATATGTTTGTTACAATAAGGTAAATTACAATACAGTACAGCTGTCATTAAAATGTAATTGTCAGATGATATGGCCCATAAGGTATTCTATTATCTATATGAATTGATGATATGAATATAGGTCCATGTGGGCATGACTATGTCCATCATACAGTGTCATTAGGTTACTCCAGTGTATTACATGGAATCCAATGTACATTTTGTCCAAGAAAATGCTGTTATTACTTCTTCAGTAGTAAACTATCCCTCAGGAATCATAGGTTCGTAGGTTCATAGTTAGGTACTAGGCTATCTGCCTGAAGGCATCTATAAGCCTAGCCAGAATATGTTGGCTTTCGCCGCCCCCTTAGATTAGTTCCCTGCACCTCTGTCCAGCAGAGCCACTGAAGTGATCCCTGGAATAAACTTTCTGTTTCCCATCCACTGGTCATGGTTTCTTCTGAAGAGTGTTAGCAAGGAGCTCTGCCTAATGTAGATTGGAATCTTGTCCCAAAGCATGGGAAGTCTCTGGGACAGAAATCTATCCCTCCAGCATGTCCTATTTATTGCTGTGGTGAGGTTTAGATCCCTAGAGCATGTGGCTCCAGGGGATAAGGTTTTCTTTAGGTGGAGTGTCTCCATCAATTCTGGGTTGGACATGGCCTTGTATGTCAGGCAGAGATCACCTCTGAGTAGGTGGTATGCAACCAAGTACAGCTGGAGTTTCTTCAGTCGAGCTGCATAGGGCATCTGTTTGAGGCCAGTGATCCTCTTGGTGAGGTACTTCTGTGGTCTTTCCAGCTGTTGCAGCTGTCTTGTAAGGTACATCCCAAATGGGGTGTTGTACTCTATGATGGGTCTGATGAGTGATGAGTAGAGGGGCACAATGACCTGTTTTGATCTGGATGTGAACCCTTTTGTGATTAGGTGTGCCACATAAAAGGATTTTCTAACCACTTTGGCAATGTGATTATCAAAGGTGAGATTACTATCTACTTGGATCCTCAGATCCCTTATTATATCTTCCATATTTAGGGGACTACCACCTATGTGGTAGTTTGTGGGGACTTTGTTTTTTCCAAAGGGGATGACTATGCATTTTTTGGCATTTAGCTTGAGGCCATGAATTTGACACCAGGTATCAATCTCAGTGAGACCCTTTTGGAGGATGTCTGTGTCAGCTGGAGAGTCAATTATAGCCCCTAGTTTGCAGTCGTCTGTGAACCTGGTCAGCCATAGTCCCCCTGTGCTTGCCTGTACCTCTGAGAAGTATATCCGAACAGGAGGGGTCTTAGAACTGAGCCCTGGGGAATGCCACTTGTAACCAGTTTAGAGTTGGATCCAGCTCCCACAAATCTCACCATGTAGGTTCTGTCAACGAGCCAGTTAGCAACCTATCTTGTGATGTAGGGGTTTATGTTCAGGCTGGTGAGTTTGTCTATAATACCAGAATTGGGAATGGTGTTGAAGACCTTTGCAAGGTCTAGGTAGGCTGTGTCTACCAACTTTCCCTCATCTATAGCCTTGGTAACTGTCTCAAAGAAGTCCACCAGGTTCAGGAGGCATGATCTGCCCTTAACAAAGCCGAACTGGGTAGGGTCCAGTGTTTGGGGGTTCCCAATGTCTCTGTTGATGAGTTCCATGATGATGAGCTCGATAGCCTTGTAGTCCAAGCTAGTCAGGCTTATACAGTGATAGTTCCTGGGGTCTTTTGTGGCTCTACCTTTTTGGAGAGGAATAACCATTGCTGTGCACCACTCTATGGGTACGTAGCCTGTGGAGATGGTGAGTTTGAACAGTGTGTTTAGGTGAGGGGTTAGTTCGTCTTTGAGCTCATGTAGGACACAGCCTGGGACACCGTCCAGTCCCATTGATGCTGTGTTTTTGGCTTAGGGGAGGGCTGTTTTAACCTGAGTGTATGTGATTTCAGGGACTCTACATTCTTCTGGTATGGTTATGGGCCCTTTTGGGGGTGGGGGGGTGACGTTTTCACTGAACCTGTCTGCCAGGATGTTGGTGATATCGGTTGGTTCAGTGTATTTTGTGCCATTCTGCACTAACTCTGAGCAGATCTGAGCATTGCCACTTAGATTCTTCACATAGCTAAAGAATTCCTTGTGATTATCTTTGGAGTCCTTTGCAATTTTTCTTTTGAAGCTCGCCTTGGATGATTTAATGAGGGATCGTAGCTTCTTGCTGATAATGATCAGGGATGTCTTCCCTGCTTGGGATTTTACTCTTTTCTGTACTAGTTTCCTCCTTCTATTGTATAGCTTGTTTATGGCAGGAGTCCACCAGACTGGTTTCCTTTTCTTGGAGGAGTGAGTCTTGGTTTTGCTTGGGATGGCACGATCCATGCATTCTTTTAGGTGCCCGTAGAATGCATTAGTAAGGGATTTTGCAGCTTGGACAGCATTATCCTTCAGCATGAGGGCTTTGAAACTTTCCACCTTGGTCTTAAGTAACGTGGTTTGCTTTTGAAAAGCTTTTCACAGTGGTTTCCTTGTCCGGAGGTGGGGGCGGAATGTGGATAGCCAAAGTGATTTGTTTATGGTCAGATCTAACCAGCAAGGGGTTGACCTCCGGTGTGGAACACTGGTCGCCCATGTTGGGGATGACCAGGTCCAATATGTTGTCACCTCTGGTGGGTGTGTTGACCATTTGAACCAGGGCATTTGAGTTTATAAATTCTGTGAAATGTTGGGCAAGGTAGTTAGTACTTGAGTAATTCTCCCAGTTAATGTTTGGGTAATTGAAATCACCCAATATTAGGGTGTTTGGTAGGACCTTTATCTTTCCCAGTGTTTCCAGAAATGCAGAATGGGGGTCCTGGAACATGGTGGATGATCTGTAGCAAGCTACAATTTGAGTTGCAGTTTTTCCCATTGTTAGTTGCGCGTGGATGATCTCCGAAGCATCGTGCTGTGCCACAAACCTGGAGGTGTGGGTATCCTTGATGAATATGGATACACCCCCGCCTTTTGTATTTCGGTTTGGGCTCTGTAGCCAAAATGTATGGTATGAGTTGTAGCATGGTAGTGCTGGGGTGCCCTCTGGAGCCTTAAACTAGCTTTCTGTTACTGCACATATATTGATTTTCTCCATACTGAGGAGTGCCTCAAGTGCGTGCATTTTGAGGTTTAGACTTCTGGCATTGAGTAGCATTACCCTCAGTTTTTTGTTACTTATGCTATTTACAGTGGTGGGTTTGTCTTTTGAGCCTTGCCTAAAAATGCACTATGGGAGTGGCAAGACCCTTGGCCAGTATTCAAAATCCTAAGGGTGACAGGTGCAAGCCGTCTCTAGCAAAGCAGCGTGACTTGTCAAGCATGTCATCCCAGATGGACAGACACTGGATCCCCTTTGAATGACACCAGGAACTTAGCCAATTTTTGAAATTGAGAATTTTTTCTTTATACCGTGCTATCATTCTTGGTGAGGGCAGGATGCTACTCAGGGTCAAGGTCATACCAGCCTGGGCTACATGATCTTCTATTTCTCTTTTCATGTAGTCCAGGGAGGTACAGCTCACGTCATTCACACCAACATGGACAATGACAGAGTCATATTTGTACTTGTTCTGGAGTGACCTGAGTGCTTGTGTTATTTGGCAGATCCTGGCACCCGACAGGCAGCTAACAGTAACCTTCTCCTTATTCAGCCTAGTGAGTGGGATGTCAGTGTGCCTGACTATAGAATTACTATTACTAGTATGTTGGTTATGTTATTTTGCCTTAAGGGCTGTGATTGCATGGCACACTGGTTTTGTGGAGTATATGTTTCATGGTTTGTGTTGAGGGGGTGGAGGTTGCTTGGATGTTTGCTTTGGAGGTCTCTGTTACTTTTGCAGATTTTTATTTAGAGCCTCCGAGTATGTTTTCATGTATTTATGTGTGTTTTTTGCTGGTGCTGGTTTAATGGGTCTATGTTTGACTGGTGGTGTGATGCAAGTATTTCCCTTTTCCTCTTGACTGTCTGATCCAGTCTTGGATTGAGAGAGCTTAGCCTCCATTTTGGCTGTATAATTGCATCTCTCGCATGTATTAGTGTTTGGTGGTAGGAGGAGAGGGTTGTCTGTGTATATGAGGCAGTTGTAACATTGCCTCAAAATGCCCAGATGCACCAGTTGGACTGGAGAGCACACATGAAACTGCCCTTTGGACATGCCTGGATAGGTACAGTGAACTGTTTTACTGGATGGCTGTTAAGGTCAAATAGCGAGCCTTGTCCTTCTGTACAGTACAGGAGGGTCTAGTGCTAGGGTTTATAAGTGCTTGCCATGAGTTTTGAGCAAGTGCCGGGCTGAGAAATGAATGGCTTGAGTGCTTAAGTTGAAAGTTTGTCTAGTTCCAAGGGAAAAATTGAAGAGAGACTTTGTGGAGCTGGGAATAGTTTTACCCTAGCTTACTGGTGCTTCCCAGTGTGCAAAATCGGACAAATGTGGTATTTATAGCAGGGAAATGAAAGAGATAGACATTAGCCCAAAATGGCCAATAAACTACAAATTTCTGGGCTGAAACCTCTCCTTCAGGGACAGATAGGCGGCTCAATGCTCCCCTCTCTCACAGGTGAACAGAGAAACTTCCTTTTATCCAAGTAAGGTATGGGCAAACACAGAGATTTGAAACACATCCTTGAATTCAGCACTAACCTGAAAACTGGACTATACTAGCTTAGAAAGGTGGGAAACAAGTATTTTTTTCAGAAAATATAGCAGATACAATAAATAAAAACACTTTAAATGCACAGAAAATGATACTTATTGTTATATATCTCAGATCAGAGTTGTAGTAATTGCCCCTAGTAATAAAGTAGGAAGAAACACAAATACAGTAAAAGCAGATGAATAAAGTGCAATTTTTATATATAAAACTAGAGAAAACGAACAAACTGATTTATCCAATTAACCAGAAAAAAGCTCAAAACTGAGCCCTGTTTCAGCAGTCTTAATCAGAAAAGTTCTAACTGCACACTCCTGCTACTAGGGTGCAGGAGTATCTTTTCCAAAAAAAGATGGCCTCGATCAGTACTCAAGTTATACAAACAAAGCTAGACTCAGCAGGCCTGAATCTGATCTATGCTACAGCAACAAGGTGCACCAATTTCAGAAAGTAACAGTTCAAATAAGCAGGCACAATAAGCCTGTGACCAGAAATTCCCAGCTCAGAAGGGCAGAATCCAGCTTCCCCTTCCACAAGAGTGCAGACCACAAACCCTCTTAATGTAGACTAACTGGCCTGAAGCCCAAGTGCTTAAGACAGAACTAATACACTTTTAGAACAGCAGACACTGGGCCTTCAATCAGTAATTCCCAACTTAGAAGGATATAAGCTACCTGTCCTGCCAGAACAGTGCAGACCACAAACCTTCTTAATGTAAAACAACCTGTATGAAGCCTGAGTGCTTAAACCAAAATACTTAGAATACAGTTACAATTTAATCAGGCTACTACCAAGCAGTAATAAATGCAGCAGAATAAATAAAATTTTGTACTTTTATGAAAAGCAAAATAAAGTAGGAGGAAACACAAATACATAAAAGCAGATGAATAAAGTGCAGTTTTTTTTAAGAGCAAGGAGAGAGGAAGGAAGAACCTAAGTGGGTTGGCCTTCTCAAATCTTCTCTCTGTATTAAGTAGAGTGAACACTAGACTAGAATATGATCTCACTGTACTCGCTTAAATGAGCAAATGAGATGGACCCATTAGGAGTGTTCTAATACAGACTTACAGGAGGGATGGGAATTCCAGAGCCACCAACACTAATACCAACACAAGAACAGGGAGGGTGGGTGCGGAACTAACTGCAGAGAGACACAGCACACTGTTGAATGAAACACACAATTAGGAAACAGAAACATGGTGCAAAACATACATGGATTGTTTACTCACTGGTGTGAGTAAGCACAAAATTGTCATTTTGTGAAATAACTCCCCTTCAACTATTTAAAAATATTGGCCATCACAATGTATTCCATAGTACCAGAATGCAAAAGTGCTCACCCACTTTTAATCTATCTTGGTCTTTTAAAAATAGTGGTTGTCCACTTAGCTAAAAGTTAAGGTACCCACTTTCATATCTAACTGTTTAGTGTAAACTGCAGTGTTTAGGATAAACCATTTTTCCTCTTACCTTTAAACATCTATTGTAAGACCACCAGTTATTGGAGACCACACATTCTGTCTCCCAGTAGTCATCTTGGAATTAGTGCATCTGTTTTCTCCTGGTGAAAGAAGGAGTACAAGGACATTATTTATTCAAAATTGCTGATCACCAGAAAACCTAATAACTGTTGTATAGGTGACAGCTTGGAATCTGTGCTTATATTCTGGTCCTAGTGAGAGAAGGAGCAAAGTGCATTGATTGCTAACAGTTTCTGGTTGAAGAGTGAGTCTCTGTGATTAACATTCCTGATTGGTCTGGTTACTCTTCAAGGCATCTACCAGAAAAAGGCAACAAGCCTGCAGACCCTTGCACCATCTAGGACAAGACTGTGGATCACCAAACAGGCTGTGGCCTGCTTCTCATCTTGGAATTGGTGCTAACATTTTGCTTCTGATGAGAGAAGAGGCAAAGAAGCATTGTATCCCAGCAGAGTAAAGCTGTGGTGAGGCCAGCATTAGTAGTAGCCAGGCAGTAGCCAATCATGCAACTCCCCTCTATTCATCATTCTTGACAAGCTAATTCTTTATTTTCAGTAAGTACTGCTGATTTGTTTCTAATTTCAGAATATCTGCCTAAATACTTCATCCTAAATTTTCAGGGTCTATGTATTAGTTTCCCCTCAAGTGTTTGGCAATCCTCTCTATAGACTCAGACATCTTGATTGACATTTTTCCTGTAAAAGCCCAATTGAACTTTCTCCAATACCTAGTTGCACACAAGATAACTAGTTTGCAGTGACAAACATTGTCCCCATAGTTGCAAACGAGGTACTCCTGAGAGTTATTGATATTCTCACTACAACTGTCTAATCAATAAAAAAGGTTATGTTGCCATGGATATGACCTTTCCTACTGTTCCTGTTACCAGCTTGGGGGATATGGGCATCCTGAGGCAATGCAAAAATTGCCTCATTTTCAATGACAACCAGTTAATTCTCAAACAAACTGATATGGTATGTGATAGATGTATTTACACAATGTCACTGGAGGCAAAGCTCTCACATAAAAGTACTCCTAATGTCAATAAAGTTGTCAGTTGTACACCCGCTGCATGCATCATGCACAATTCAAACCAGACATATCAACCAACATATGCTGAGGCACGTAAATGTAACCTTTCTAAACCACAAAGACCTCCTAGATGTAGTACACATAATAAATACCCTCAGCAGCCCCAAATGTGCTCTTTCAAAACAACACCCACATCAACACATACAGCTACATCTCATGGAGGCTCTAACTCTAAGCCCATAAGTTCAGCCACCACACAATCCAACATTCTAGTAATTGGATACTCCATCATGAGACAGATTGATGTCCCTCTCACCAGGCTGAGTAAGGAGAAAGTCACGGTCATTTACTTATGAGGGGCAAGGATCTGCCACATTATGCAGGCAGTCAGGTCACCACAATTACCAATATGACTCAGTCATAGTCCATGTGGGAGTAAAGGACCTGATACATACCTCCATAGACTAAATGAAGAGAGACATCATGGAGCTTTCAGAATATTTGTCTCAGGCTGGTATGAGGCTAGCAGTGAGCAGCATTTTACCTTCTCCAAGGATGATGCCACAATATGAACAAAAGATGGTTGACTTTAATAATTGACTTAGTTTCTGGTGTCATTCCAAGTGGGTGCAATATTTGTCATCATGGAAGGAGATGGTCAACAGGCCACATTTCTTTGCCAGGGATGGTTTGCATCTCCTCCTCTCTAGGCTTTGAATATTAGCTAAAACATTGTCTTCCCCCTACAGTGCCTTTTTTGGGCAAAGCCAAACTGAAAGTACTTCTGACATAGCAAATCAGAACCAAGAAAATCTAAAGGTATTACTGCTCAATGCAAGGAATCTTAACAAAAAACTCCACACCCTAGAAGCTCTCTTTACCCTAGAGAATGCTGATGTCTGTGCAGTCACTGAGATAGGGTTTAAAGTTGTAGAGAGCACACCAATAGTGCTAGGTTATAATGCCTTCCACACATTTAGGCCAGCTACTTCACAGGCAGGGACTAAAAGTGGAGGTGTCTCTATTTACATCAAAGATAAATATACTTCAAGGCTGATCAAACAGGACAATGCACTTGAGCTGCTCCATGTTCAAATCTCCATAGGCAAAATCCAATAGCACTTCCTTGCAACCTATAGGTCCCCCTCTATGATCCAGGAAACCCATAACATGTATTTAAACTTATTAGAAACACTAGCCACCCAACCAAATATCATATTCATGGGTGACTTTAATTACTCCACTAATAACTGGGAATCCAATACAGCACCACATGTACAAGCACAGAGATTCCTGGATTTTGTAAACACAAACTGCTGGACCAGATATTCAATACACCAACCAGGGATGCAACCATATAGGATATGGTCCTCACTAATATGGGATAGTGATGCACACCCCCTACTGTAATGCATTCCCTGGTAAGGTCAGATGACAAATAGTCTCCTTTGAAGTAAAAAATAAAACCTGGACCGACAGCTAAACCTAGAATATTCAGGAACTATTCTAAGGCTAGTCTCCTGCTATTAAGTGAGAACCTGACAAAATTTCAAGACCCCATAAACCCTGAGAACACTGTTGCTTATGCAGACCTGTTCACAGAACCCCTGTACAAGCATGTTAATAGCTGCATAGCGGCAACCATACCCACCAGGAAGAAGTACAGAACTAAGTCAAAAAACAAGCCACCCTGGTGGAATCACAGACTCAATAAGCTGTATAACAGGAGGAAAAAACGCATGGCACAAATTAGGAGGTACAACACCCAGCAGGATAACAGCACTCTCATCAAACTAAACAAACAATTCAGAGGACAAATAAAGTCTATCAAAGCCAAATTTGAGGTAAGTGTGGCCTCCCAGGCTAAAGACAACCACAAAGCTATGTACACAACCTCAAGGGCAATAAACAATTGTGCACAGAGCTCATTGTAAATGGAGCCACCTATACTGAGCCAGAAGACATAACAAACCTCCTGGCTGATTCAGCTCCAACATTTCCACTCTCTCCCCCTCAACCTTCTCTCAGGAAATATCATCAAATATAACTCCCTTTGCTATCATTAGGGAACAGGTCCTGAATGCTCTCTGGAAGACCAAGAACACTGCATCAATGGGCCAAGACAATATTCCAGCATACTTTCTAAATAGCATAAAATATGACCTATCAGGGCCTCTGGAATTACTATTTAACTGTAGCCTCCAAACAGTTTTCATGCCTTATGTATGGAGAAAGGCAACAGTTATCACTCCTGCAGAAAGGCGGGCCATCTACAGACCCTGAAACCTACAGTCATATAAGTCTCACTAGCCTTATATGTAAATCCATGGAAAGCATTATCATAGAAATGATCAATAGAGATATAGTAAACCTTGAGGCACTGGGCCCATCCCAGTTTGGTTTCATCAAGTGTAGATCATGCCTACTCAACCTGGTGGACTTCTTTGACAATGTCATTAAAGCAATGGATGAGGACAAAATCATTCACATTGCCTACTTCGACCTGACCAAGGCATTTGACTCAATACCCTACTCAGGCATTGTTGACAAACTCAATTGGTTAGGTACAAATGCATGTGTCACCCGGTGGATAGCCAACTGGCTCACAGACAGGACCCAATAAGTTAGAATTTGGGAGTCCACATCTACAAAGAGATTAGTCACAAGTGGAGTTCCTCAGTGATCAGCCCTTGGACTGCTGCTTTTTGGCATTTACTTCTCAGAAGTCAAGTCCAATGTCAGTGGTATCTGACTGACTACATTTGCAGATTATTGCAAATTAGGAGCTATCATTAAATCTTACACAGACACAAATATTCTACAGGAGGGGTGGACACAAACAAACTGGTGTCAGAGCCATGGACTAAAACTAAATACCAAGAAATTCATAATAATATCCTTTGGTAAATCATCCTTCCCTGGTAACTACCATACTGACACAAACCCCTTAGAGTTGACCCAGTAGTCAGGGACTTAGGGACACACATAGAAAGTAATCTAGCCTTTCTCCATCATGTGTCTACAGTGGTGAAGAAAACATTCTGTGTTGCGCAACTTATAAACAAAGGTATGGCATCTAAGTCCAAGGAAGTCATGATTCCACTGTATTTGGCATTCATCATACCTATCACTGAGTACAGTGCCCCAACCAGGATTATCCAACAATTGGAATGTCCACAGAGGTTCCTAACTAAAAGAATGCAGGGTGTAAGTAAAATGTCCTATTCAGACTGCCTCAAAGCCCTATCCCTGTATTCTGTCTCTCACAGGCTTTTAAGGGGAGATCTATGCCTGGCATACAGGGCATTGTCAGAGCCCAATCTGATGGACTTCCTCCATATCCACAAAACAAACAGCACCAGAATTACCTGTTCTAAAGACTTAAACCTTGCCTGTGATACAAATAGGACCCGCTGGAGAGATAGGCATGTATCCTAGAGACTACCAAGTCTATGGAACAGGCTCCCCATTCATGTGAAGAAGAGGTCCTCCCTTATCCAATTTAAGTGCAACTTGGACTATTGGATGGGAAACCAGAAATTTATCCCTGATTTGGCACCTATGTCTCTAATGGACATAGGTAACCTGTAAATGGTTCATCTCCCAGGCCAAGCTTAACAGGTATTAGGGGTATCATAACTTGTCAGAGATTTGGGATGCATGGCTAGGCTTTTGTCATCATTAGCCTAGTAAACACCTATGAACCTATGTGCACAGCCAGCATATATATATATATATATATATATATATATATATATATATATATATATATATATATATATATGTAGATGTGATGACACTGTGGCATGCAACACTGACATTTTTTTTCCATTCTAAAGGACTTGCTACCCTGTAAACTCACAGTGGTAGTGACGGCATGAAATTTGGAATGGGGCCTCTTGTGTAAACTGGTTGACAAAAAAGTCAAGCAGCCAGCATTCATATGGATGCCTTACACATTTATGTTGAGTTGTTAATATGCCAATTATTTTCAACTATAACTTAGGCTTATTTGCAAGTAATTTGTCATGTTAACATCCCTTGAATAACATACATTTATTAGCAATATATAGTAAGAAGAACAAGCAGAGGTAAACTTAAAATATAGATCAGCAATGCAGCATGGTTAATGGCTGACATCACACCACCATAAAATTGAAATGCAATACAGCACCTTAGAACAACTAGACAATCACAGCCACAGTGACAGCATGTGGTATCTACAGTTTTAGGGAATGCCACTCACACATTATTGTTCATCAACTAATATATCACTGTCACTACTTGCATTTGTATTATTCTTATCAGGCACCTGAAGAATTCAAACATTGTAATGATGATGTTTAATATAATATCTAACAAGTAGGCATAACAGAAGAACATGACTGGCCTTCTGGACAATTACAAAAAAAAAAAAAAAAACAGTATGCAATTTTAAGCAAGCTATTAATGGGTGATTATACTGTAGTGCAAAATATGTTTCTATGTTTAATTTTTTTTCTCCCTTTATAGTTTCCCTCCACCTCCCACATTGTTGACTTTCTCTTATCCAAATATAACCTTACTTTGAACCTTTTTCATTATGGAACCTATTTGTAGTTGTCTTTTTATTTTTGTTAAATTGCTTAATATCTCTGTAAATATTACCTTACCCAGACCATTCTCTTAAATATGTAACCTATGTGTATTTTTCTTTTGACTTTGTTAATTGCTAAATATTACTGTATACTGCATTTTAAATGTTTATCTGCTTGGAGCTTTTCTCCCCGGGCCTCTGCTGAAAATTGATATTTATCCAGTTGGACTTTCCCGGTTAACAAATGTAAAATAAATAAATAAATAAATGTTGAGCTCAAGTAAATGACAGAAATTATCATCCAACAGCATTCAGAATGCTGTGACAACAGGCATACATTCAATGACAGAATAAGCTGACTATACACAACATGTCAGCAAGCACCACCAGCTGCTCACCCAGCAGTCATAGCACAATCAGTTTACACATGAAGCATTATAAATAAAAGCACAATGACAGTTACAGATGCCTGTCATTTAGGTTGTGACTAAAGAAAATATATATATAGTTATCAAAAATAACCTGCTCAACTGAAAGGATAATTTTTAAATCTATAATGTTATTCGCAAGAAATCAATGACTACAGCATTTACATTGCAGATGCATTATATGTAGTCTGACATGAATATTAGCTTGCTGGAAGCCACAATCAAAACTGATTTTTTTTATCCATGTTATGAATGTTTCTGGGAAAATAAATATTGACAGCTAGAAAACATTCCTTTCTCCTTCTGCTGCTTTTCCTGCTTGTGTATATCTTCAATGCATAGAGCTCATTTATAGGCCCAGCCTTCAACACCAGCAGAAAGGAAAAAAGGATGTATTTCTGCCATGGAAAGATTGTGTCAAGTTAATACATGATATTTGCTATACACAAAATAACAGTGAAATATTGTGAGCATCACCTGTCATCTACCCTTAATATTTTATTGTTTTCTTTAACTGTTTCTATTAATTTTAACATATAAATAAACTTTTAACATTTAAACTATATATATAGAAGTAAAACATTTAAACAATTAAAATAAAGAATAACTAAAACAACTATTTAGAAAGTGTTTACTATATATCTAAAATTCTAAATATTCTTGAAATATTGAAAAAAGAAGAAATTCTTGTTACTACCAAGTTTTTGACAATTTATTTAGCAGTTCTTTAAGTTTCATACAAGTGTTGTAATAAGTGGGAAGTCTGGTTGTTCTAATCTTGATTTTTAGAAGTTAGTAATGACACATATGTTGTAATATTTAGGAATTCTTTCATCGCTGCAGTTTGTTCATTCTTCTAGTTCTTAATAATTATTTTTCTTGCAATTGATACGATACTCTGTGGGGGTGGGTCTTTACTTTATTTACACAATCAGGTATTGGCGTGTTGAATAAGATTAATGAGTTGGTTAGAGTAAATTTATCATTAAATAAAGCCTGTAAAAACATTAATATTAACCCAAAATGGTTTAATAACTTTACAAGCAATCTGCTTTAATATTTATCTAACACCTCTAACAACCTACTTTTTTCTTATACATTAATTCTGTGTGGAGTTATGAAGCATTTATGCATAAATTTCCAAGTAAACAATCTCCACTTTATAGGGGATATAGCTTGTTTTGAATATGTCAACATGCATTTTTTATCTTCTTTACTTGGATAATAATTTGTTGTTTTGAAATAATCCCAATAACTTTCATTGAAATATTCTGATACATTTTTAATAATTGCATATATTCTGGATAAAAGTCATTTTCCAATATTTTCTGATACATTCATATAATTAAGAAATCAATTAATTTTAGTATCGTATTTTTGTTGATGTTTCCATTAAATTGATTTTATTTTCTGCTGAATATCTACAATTCTGAATATCTAACCACATTTCATTGCCTAAATTAAATTTAGTAGTCATATATTCCACAGTTTGTAAATTTACACTGTCCATCAGTTGATATCAATATATCAAATTATTCTTATTAAATGTATTCATTTTATATAAATTAAAAGTGCATATATTGTTTTGTGTATATGCTACAGGAAATAATACAAAAAACATGCCTTATATCCTGAATTTTTCTAAAAGTACTTAACATTAAAGAAATATACAAAAAATGAATCATAATGTTTCTATTTTCTAGTATGTAATCTTTTAATATCCATAGAAGATTATTATTTGTTATTATATTTTACCATATGCATATTATCTGATTTAGTCTCAGACATATGCTTTACTGTATGTCTTTCCATTTAACATTGTAATTTTTATTTAACCATAAGGAGATTGTTTGTATAATTGACAATAATAAATATAGCTCTATATCTGGCATAGCTATTCCATCTAAAGTCCATTTTCTTATGTAATGATATAATCCCAGTCTAGATTACCAAAAAATTTAAGAATTAAGAAATTAAATTATTTTACACGTTTTAGGAGGAGGTAGTGAAAGGGATTGTACTATATATAACATTTTTGGTAAAATAATAATTTTTATTAATGAAAGCTTCACTTCCATGGTAAAAAAAAAACGTGTTGCATTTGTTAATAAAATTATTAATAATAATGAGATTATTTTTATAATTTTCTTCATTTATATTCTTAATGTTTTCTATTAAAGCTATTCCTAGATATGTAATTTTTGGTATGCCTCAGCCTCTACATATTTATAGACCATCTTTCTTTCATATCATTAATACTGTTATTTATAAGTAAAATGTTCATTTTGTTTTCATTAAAAACAAGTCCACATTTGTTTCCTGAAAAGATTATGTTGCATTGAATACAGCCTTAAGGAAGTTTTTATTGTCATTTAAAGTCAGAAGGATATCATCATCAAACAATAATATTATAGAATTTAGTTTATTTTTTTTTTACCTTTAATATCTATTCTTCATTTTATATAATTTGCAAATGGTTCCATAATTAAAGTAAATAATAGTGGTGATAATGGGCAACCCTGCATAGTTCATGTGACAACAGGAAGTACTGCCAGCTATGCCAAGGAGAAGTAGGGCAGTGGATGTGTGACTTGTGCAAGCACAGCTAGCTGGAATTCTGTAAATAATTATATTTCATTTGTGAATATCAAACTGATTTATACAAGATGCTTGTGTTACAAATGTATTAGAACTGTATGTCATGTTTATATCAAACTGATTTGTAGAGATGTTTGTGTTGAAAAGGTATTTGTAAAGCGCTTGTGCTTGAAATGTATCCACAGTGTGTCCTACTAGAGAGAACAGAAATGTACATGCACTATTGTAACTGTTTAAATGTATATACTTTACAGAGGAAACTGGCAGGCAGGGGGTTAACCTCAGTCCAACAAACTTTAACAATATCAAATCCAAAAAGAAACGATGGCAGAATAGCACAAAAACGAAGTTTAATTCACAAAGTAAAATCCACAAGATAAAAATCCAATAAAACACGCGTGCTGCTTTGCTCAAAACTTTAACAATATCTTTATGGGCTAGGCCATACAGATGCTATTTCATAGGTTTTGATACAGCCAGAGACACAAAGGCTGCACTTGGAAGCTTTCTGCATTGTCTTTCGGGTGAATGAATAAGTACTCTGGAAACATGGAGATATGAAATAATTTTATGACTTCCAGCACCTGCAACAGATCTGAGCAAAAGCCCTTGTGCCTATATTTTAGAGGGCGGTGCTAAATCCTGTAACATTCCAGCAATAGGGGTTTGCATGGCAAGTAGAAGTCAGATGACCAGAAGTGATGTAATTCTGCAATCTATCCCAGAAGTAATATTTTAGATATTCTCCTGGATTCAATAAACTACGTGCAGGAATAGTGCTATTCCTGCATGGAGTGAATCGTGTCGATGTAGCCATAGCTTTAACAGTGGAGCGCCTTGCATTTTCATGAAGGTGTACTGCTGCTAATGCTAAATAGACACAAACACTACTGAGTGCAGGGGGCATTTTAAAGTAGTGCACACATATCTAAAATGCCCCCTGCACTCAGAAAGTGTCATGCAGCACTTTTTAAGAGCATTTCAGTGTCTGTGGGCACTGAAATAAAATAAAATGAGTATCTCAGTATCCACAGACACTGAAATATCTAGGGAAGCAATGCAGAGGGTGTGTGACAGGTTCCATCACACACCCTCTGCATTGTAAAATTGCTGTATGGCCATAGCCCTTTACTGTACAGGTTTCTGCAGAATGCCCAGATTGCGCCTCACATACCTCTCAACTTCCTAGAGCCAGAAAGCTGTACAAAGCCATAAATAATGGGTGGACAAAGGTACAAAAATAGGGACACTTTTTAAATATTGACTTAAAAACCCAGAATGTAGATATAATAAAAGGTTTGCAGTACCATGGACTTCCTGAAGGGTATGAAGACTGAAATCCAACTGTCGGCCATTGGTACAAGTGCTTTACAGCCATAGCCCTCCATTGTACAGGTTTCCACTGAATGCCCAGATGCCTGCCTAACATACCTCTCAACCTCCTAGAACCAGAAAGCTGTACAAAGCCATAAATAATGGGTGGACAAAGGTACAAAAATAAGGACACGTTTTAAATATTGACTTACAAACCCAGAAAGTTGATAGAATAAAAGGTTTGTAGTAGCATGGACTTCCTGAAGGGTATGAAAACTGAAACCCAACTGTTTGTCATTGTGCAAGAGCTGTATGGCCATACCCCTCCACTGTAGAGGTTTCCACAGAATACCCAGATGCCTGCCTCACATACCTCTCAACCTCCTAGAGCCAGAAAGCTGTAAAAAGCCATAAATAATGGGGGGACAAAGGCCCACAGATAGGAACACCTCTTAAATATTGCACATACAAACTTGGAAAGCTGATTGAATAACTGGTTTAGCATGTGCATGGATTTTCTGAAGGGTATGAAGTCTCAAACACAAATGTCTGTCATTATTCCCTGACATAAACCCTGAGTTTCACTCAAGAAAGAAAGAGGTCATCCAAGAAGAAAGAGGTAATTTTCTCCCTCTACTCTTCCCTCATTAGGCCAATCATCAAGCGCAATGCCCCTTTTGACATGTACTTCACTAGACACCTGCAACAACTGGAGAGGCTCCAAAGTACCTCACAAAGAGGATCCTAGGCCTTAAACACTTGTCCTATATGGACAGACTCAAAAAACTCCAACTATTCTCTGTCTCATATTGCCTACTTAGAGGCAATTTCTGCTTGACTTACAAAGCCATGTCTGACCCACCTCTGCTAGAAATGCTACATCTAAAGAAATCTCAATCCCTCTGCACCACATGCTCCAGAGACCTCAACTTCATTACCTTAATCAACAGAATGTGCTGGAGGGACAGATTTACAACCCAGAAACATCCCATGTTATGGAATAGACCTCCCATACATGTCAAACAAAGCACCTCACTGGCCCCGTTCAAGAGAAATCGTGATGAGTGGATGGGAAATAGAAAATCCACCCCAGGATCACTCCAGTGGCTTTATTTGACAGAGACACTGGGAACTAAAGTCAAGTGTCATGATGCCAGGGTAATCCTATGGGCTAGGCTTGTAAAGGTTCCAGGGCCATTAGCCTAGTACCCACCTATGAACCTATGAACCTATGAGTGATCTGCCAGTGATTTGTCCCTATGTGTCCCCTTACACTTTCCCTTACTGTGACTGATGAGGAGTACAGCTACATGGAAATAAAGTGGGTGTATTAATCTATTTTATTTTACATTCTAACATATGTTTAAGCATTAGCTGAGCGGGTTTTCATGTTAGGGCCGTCTGCTCAGCATTGCTTAAACATCCCATAGGAGATAAATAAAAATATACAGCTAACATCCTAATGACATCATAGTGTAGTGGTTAGAGTCCTGGCTTTGCATCCAGATGTTCACTGTTCGAGTACCAATACATGCACTTTATTTTTACATGGGAAAACATTGTTAAAATAATTTTTTAATGTTAAATTATGTAGTAATCAATATTATTCACCCAGGATAGTGTAGCAGGTCCAAAATGGAAGCGTGAGTGCATACAACATGTGAAATCACCCATGTATGCATGTGTCCCATACAGTATAGTCACACACTAAGGTAATGTAATGAAAGCAAATAGGGGGATGTCATGTAAAGTAAATCATATACACTTAATAATGTGTCAGTAATGATGAATTAATCTACAATTTTGTTATTTTATTAAAATAAAAACTGAGCAATGGTAAACAGTGCTCAGCTCTACTTAGTTGGGTGTAAGTGGGAGTAAACGGTGCTAAGTGAAGCTAAGAGGGCTCAAACATCTGTTAGCATCACTTAGCTTCAAGCAAAACCACACACACCTGCTTACAACTGCTTAAAAGTGCTTTAATCACTCTGTCTCCATCAGCCCTTGATCTGCCCAGCAATAAAATAATCAGCACTTCCAAGTCTCAAACCAAGGATGTTGGCACTACAATCGCAGCAACATAGCACTACGCCATCAGAGATGTGGGAATTTCCATACATATATATATATATATATATATATATATCTGTGTGTGTGTGTGTGTGTGTGTGTGTGTGTATATATATATATATATATTATATATATATATATATATATATATATATATATATATATATATATATATATATACATATATATATATATATATATATATATATATATATATATTTATAGTCTTGCTGCAAGACATCTGCAAAAAGCCTGACAAAGTAGGGGATAAAGGGCAAACAATAGTGACATCTTTGAAATATGGCTGTTCTACTTATAGTAGTCTGCTAGAGTAGCATGGTTTGATTTAACATATAATTCCTGATAGATTCCAGTTCTGAAACACAAATGAATGTCATCATTTACTGATGTCAATGCTGAGATCATCCCTATGATTTGTCAGAAACCCACATTTGCTATGGGGAACAGACCAAACATATGAGCCACGCATCTGGACAGTGGCTAGACATCTGGACAGTGGAGAGGTATGACTGCAGTCATGTAAAAAGAAGAGAAAAAAATAGTGAGAGCTACTAACCATTTCACTCAGCACCTTCTGAACCACAGTAAGACCAACACGACACTACCCAAAATCAGGTCTGGGGAATTACCTATGTATTTCTAAATATATCATGCACTACAGAGATGGAACTTTAGGGAAAAACAGATATTGTTGCTGAAATGTCCATCCACTACCATTCACACCACAGTCACAGCATTATACAAGTACCCCAAATGAATTCTAGAGTAGAACAACTGTTTGAACAAACATATCCTGATTGCCAGTCGCACACTACACTGACATATACTGGCCCAAATCACAGTCTACTGAGAATCCTGAGATGTTACAGGACATTTCTCAGTCTTCCCCTACAAACGTATACTCCTGATAGACCACCAGCAAATGTAGAAGCATGCACAGTCAGATAGAAAAGGATCTATGACACTCACATCTGCTACTCTCCCTACTCAGCCCAACAAACATTTACACACAGCACTGCTACACAATCTTGGCAGCTGTTAGCAATGGCAGACATACATAACTCTCAACTGTACAGATTTCCTCAGAATGTCCAATGTGTGGGACCATATTTATGGCCACTGCCGCATACCACTTCAAGGAGTCTGTTGAGTCACTGGGATGATATCAGGAATGCAGTCACTATATAATGATATACCATGCCTCTGAACCTCTAACTGCAAGACATCTGAGCAAAGCATGACAAACTTGGGGGACAGGGGGCCAAAAAGAGGGACATATCTCACATAATTGTGTTACAAACTGAAACAGTTGCCAGTGTTACAGGGTTTGTTGTAACATAACATCACCTGAAGGATATGATGTCTGAAGCACTAATGGATGTCAACATGTACTAATTACAATCCTCACATTATCCTACTGATTTCTCAAAAACAGATATTGACTGAGGAACAGACCAAACATAACAGGCAAACCACTGGGCAGTCTGTAGACATCTGGACAGTTGAGAAGTATGTCAGGGCTAGATCACTGTCATGTCAAGTCACACAGAAAATGCATGTCCAGACAAACCCGGTTAATCTAGAAATCCTCTATGTGTACAACAGCAATACTGACTTACAATCTGTACCCAAGTCTGGAGCTTTGTCCCCCATGCTGTTGGTCAGTACAGCAGTAAAGTCAGCTCTTACAGTACATGCATATGCACTTGGTGACATTGTATAGATCACTCCAATAGCCTTGGTCTTGACCACAATTGCCATTCTGCTATTAGGCCCATCACACAGTAGGATTTGTCATGCTTCATTGTGGGACTTACAGTACCAGTGAAAGAGATGGATTGCAGCAGGCAGAAGTACCATAAGGTCTGCCCTGAAAGGTCCATAGGTATCACAGCTGTGCCAGACCGTACCAGGAGTAGTGTGTGTGTGTGTGTGTGTGTGTGTGTGTGTGTGTGTGTGTGTGTGTGTGTGTGTGTGTGTGTGTGTGTGTGTGTGTGTGTATCAGCAAACATACTACTGCAGGGCATTAATTTACATATGTTGTCTTCCCCTCACAGGTGAACACAGAGGTTGGTGTTCTTCCCCCTCACAAGCTGATGTCAGTGTCTTACTGGACTCCCATGATGATGGTGGTCATAATGAGGCACAGATGGGGATGTCGGTGCCTGAATCCATGCCATTGTTTGGTATCCCACTTTCACCCACCATGTCGCCGCACACAGTCAGTATACTCACACATACCCAGTCCCCAGCAGCCATGGATAATGGACAGGTTAAGGGTGGTGGCATGGAACAGGCTAGTATGTTGAGTATGGTGAGTGTGAGTGTAGACACCAGCCATAGGCAGAGAGCAGGCAAAGTCACACACAGGCAGATGGACAGGGGTTCTCAACAGAGGACTGCTGCCTGTCATGCCACTGTTGCAAGTGCCACAGCAGGTGTCACCAGACGCATGTTATGTCAACACCAGACAGATGCTCAGGGTCATGAATGCAGCAATCCCTGCCATGCGTGACAACCTCCACGGCATTTGGGATGCATACATCATCTTACTGATGTCATGTATAGACAGTGAGGTGAGACACTGTCACTGCTCAACAGTGCAATTTCTGTGCTTGAGCATGTGGTGGGAATAGGGCATCAGCCAGGTGTATGTAGGTCAGCAACAGCTGTGAGGCCACGTGGCTGTGCACATTCACAGTGCCGTAGTAGCAGTACCAACAGCATACCATATCAGGCCATAGGCATGTTGTCCTGGCCAGTCACATCAGGGATACAGATCCAACAGACCACAGTCACAATCCGAGAGTAGTACTGCATCTGTCCTTGGGCCTTTCAGTGCCAGTGAGACTCCTGGCAGAACCAGTTACCACATCCCTGCCAAGAGACAGTGAACTGTACATCCTGCCATGTATGGTCCAATGCTGTCCAACATAGTCCTATGTTGGGCATCCATAATGCTTGATGGTGTGCAGACAAACACTTACACATCCCTATCACAGGCCAGTCACCACCAGACACACACAGCTCCTCTGCATGGCCCAGTTGAACATCACCCCTTCAGGCACACACACATATACACACACACACACACACACACGATGTTAGCCATATGGCCCAGCTTAGGCCTCTGATAATCCAACACCACACCCCATGCATGTGATGATACTTGTGCCACAACCCTGTTATCCATACCATTGATGCACGGACATGCTCATATGGGTCTGATGCACTGGGTGACTATAGTATGGTGTAGCATTGTCATGCTGTGTAAGGTGCTGTCTGCTGGCAGTAGTTATGGGTACACATCGAGATGTATGTACTTTGTTAGCCATGATGCACTACTGGTGTTAGTACTGCTCACTGACTGTAGTGTCATGTATTGTATTCTAGTTGTGTTCCAGGTGTCTGTGTGTCCGCAGGCTGTGGGCCTGTTGACAGTAGCAATGATGAGTAAGGAGGAGTGGGAACACAGTGCTCTTTTCATAGCCAAGATACAGCTGTATATGTACATGTTTACCAGGTGTGTTTACATGTAACAGTGTGTGAGGGACATTTGTGGCAGACAGTGTGACCTTGCATACATACTCTTGACCCAGCCATGTAGCCTTCATACATGCCATCTGGGTATTCTGTAGGACGCAGGCTCATACATACAGAGGAGGTTATTTGAATACTGGCACTAGGCCCTCACAATCCTAGGCATTACTTCAACTGCAACAGATTCAGATATCAGCACCTGTTGCCTCTGCTATTTCTGACATATCTACTTGACCATCATGCAGCTGATGAGGGTATGTCTGGTACTGTGTATGACAGGTTTGGGGTATGTATTCCTGACACAGGTCAGCCTGTGTTAGTCTAACCTGACAATCACCAACATGTGTGTCTGCCATCTTGTATGCATGTCTTGCCTCTTGTGCTGGTAGTGCACACAGAGTCATAGTTCCATACATGAGGCAGCTGGTGAAAGGCTGAGCACAGCCCTTACCTGCACAGTCTTATGGACGATAGTGCTAGAAACATAATACAGATAGCACAGCAGTATTGTAGTGTGGCACTGTCTGCCAATACTATTGAAGTGGGTGACAATTGCAGGGCTGTTAGGATTGCCAATGGTGGGTTCAGAGGCCCTTAACATGTTAGAGCCATCACACACACACACACACACACACACACACACACACACACACACACACACACACACACACACACACACCGCTGCACGGGGACATGCATTGAGACACACATGCACATGGAGGTGGCACTTAGAGTAGATGACCTACCCATCTATTAATGTACAATACACAGTGACAGGACCATTGAACCACAGTGGTTTTCTGTTAGAAACTGTGTAACTGTGCTTATACGGTGGATGACATCTATATGGGATAACACTAGGTTGGCAATGGGGGAGTTCAAAGGCTGGACGAGGCACACAAAATTGTATAGCCATCACATGCACACACTGAAGACAGCCACAGGGCCTGTGCATAGAGAAACACATACACAGTTGCCAATAGACATATTAGTAACCCTACATATCCACTTGTATGTACTATAGTGCTGCTTACACGTGACATGCTCCACATAGATTAAATGCCTGGGACATAACACACAACCTCTTACAACAGATAATCTTGCAAATGCCTTCACAGATGGTGGGATAACCTACCAGCCATAGCGATTGGTCTCGTCTACTGCTCCTACAAACCTGCAGAAGTGACAGAGTGACAAACTTTGCATCAGCATGATGTGTCATTCAGGTATGATGTCTGATGCTGGCATGTGTGTCAGTATGGTAACTGTGACATATTTGGCAAGAATATCACAGGAATGCTCATTGTCAGGGGACACAGACCACATATAGTTTGCAAACATGTGGATATCCCATGTACATCTGTACAGATGACTGGTATGGCCTGTATAGTGTTACATGGTGCATGTGTGGCAGATGCTATTAATAGGGTCTTTAAAGTGATGTCATGGGTAAGGGGTCAACAAGCCTTAAAATGATATAACCTACAAACACATCAGCCACAGGAGATATGGTTCACACACACTACTATAGTCGGTATTGAGATTAGAACTCCTGCCTATCTAAGTATTTCCACTATAGTATTGTGCAGCTATTGCACATGCCACAGAGCTTAGAGGGCTGACAAGTGTATACGGGTACATCTAAGGTGAATGACATGAACAGGCCCTGTAAAGAAGGGCAATGGGATCTGTACTGGGTGGTACACACCTCAAAATGATATGACCCACATCTCCAGAGGATATTATTCACACACACGCACACACGCACACACACACACACACACACACACACACACACACACACACACACACACACACACACACACACACACACACACATATACACACACACACACACACAGTATCATAGCAGCCAGTATTGAATTTAGAACCCCTACCTATCTAGTTATGTGTACTAAAGTATTATACAGTTATCGCACATGCCATGGAGTTTATAGGATTTAACAGTGTCATGAGGTATGTCTAGAGTGATTGCACCAAGAGCCCTGGTAAAGTATGGCAATGAAAAATGTACTGGGTGGGAAGACATCAAAATTCATTACCCTACAAACATACACACTTAAACACACCTTCACACACACGTTTGGCACAATTGATTGTAGAACCCTTGCCTGTCTAGTTATCTGTTAGTTATTACATGTGCCACAGAGCTTATATTGCTGAGTGCTGTCTACAGGTACTTCTAAGGGCATTGACATCAGCAGGACTGCTAACGTAGGGCACTGGGAAGTGTTGCAGGTGGGAAAGTTCTCCAAATAATTAAGCCTACAGGCATACATATACATACTTATAAACTCTTGTACATACACTTATACACACACACACACACTCACACACACACACACACACACACACACACACACACACACACACACACACACACACACACACACACACACACACACACACACACACACACATTTGCCAGAAGTGAGAATAGATCCCTGACAACTGTTACATAGTTATTGCATGTGCCACTCACATTCACACTCTTATATTTGCCAAGACTGAGATTAGAACCCCTACCTATTTTGTTGTTTCTACTGTAGTGTTACGCAGTTATCACACATGCTATAGAGCTTATAGGGCTGACAGGTGTCCAATGGTACTTCTAATGTGAATGACAGCAGCAGATCTTGTGAAGTAGGGCAATGGGAAGTGTACTGAGTAGGAACAGCCTCCCAATACTCAGACCTACAGAAACAAACACACACAAGAACAGAGGAAGGTGATGTGATATTATAACCCCCACCTCAGTACTATTACACAATGGAGCTCACCTTCATGCTGGCATGTGTGACTGGTTACAACCGGTATGCCACTGTTCACGGCAGGACATCACTGTATGCCATTAGGGTATCCGTGTGTGTGACTCACTCTATGTGTGTCCACCTGTGTCTCTCGCTTGATCACTATCTGTCTCTCTCTTCCCCAAGTATATGTGTGTGTCTGCTTGACATATTATCCATTGCCCATATATATGTCTGTGTATCACATGCATCAGATGCAGATATATCACATATGGGCCACCTACAACTAGCTGAGGGTACTCCTGTCTGATGGGTGTGTAGGGACAGTTAGGGTGTACATAACTGTCTGTATGCAAAGACATATATGTACAATACAATTATGTAGTCTCATGTGGGTTCCCACATGGCCTGTGATTCTCTAAGTGTAGAAGCATGCCCAGTGTAACCTTCTATAGTGAGAGTGGGATTCCATTCCAGCGATAGGTGTACTCTGGTCCGGGGTTTTATGTGCTACAACCATACATCTCAAAAGTAAACAGGACTTTCTTAGTGGTACTGGCTTTGTTTTAGCAGACATTTTCTGACATATCTGAAGTCTGCCACTGCAATGTACTGTGTCATTACCTAGTGACAGACATCCTCAGATTAACACAGTGCTTTACCAGAGGAATACAAGATGTATGATGTGCAGACCAATATTATGAGCCCAACTATACACATTCTTGACCAAAACTGCCAGTTGAGAGGTATGGCTACAGCTGGTTGACTGATGAAGCTGTGTAAACAGTCCAGCTACTTAGTGATATACTGTCTGGGGATCTCCTTCTTGAGTGGTATTTGTCTTAACTGAAAAGTCATATCCTGGTGTGTCCATACCTCTCTACTGTACATTTTTGGCAGATTCTCCAGGTGTTTGTCTAGAAGTTTTATCCAGTCTACATAAACTTGTGTTTTTATGACATGTTAGTTGCATATAATTGACGACTGACATTAAAAAATAATGACAGACATTAGTGTTTCAGAATTTATAACCTTCGGACAATTCCTGCTAATGCAAAACCCCCTATGCTACCAACTTTCTCCGTATGTAAGAGCAATATTTACAACACTTGCCTATCATTGTGCCTTTGTCCCACTTTTATTTATGACCTTGTCCAGATGTCTTGCTGTCAGAGGTTCAGAGGTATGGGTGTGGGTACATAGTGCATTCTACTGTGCAGAAATGTCCATTATATGTGTAATATATTCCACATAGCACTGTGACTTCCATGTATGTCAGTGTCAGGGCAGTACAGAGTAATGTGGTGAACCAGTGAGAGACAGTTGTGTATGCTATGCCGTTAGTAGGCTATTGGCCCTGCCGCCCTTATAATCCATGCAGATGACAGTGTAGCCCATCTTACAACATGTCAGCACACAGAGCCCCTGCCCAGCAGGGAGACAGGTGGGATTACAAGACTGTATTTTGTGTTTCTCATGCAGTTATACAGGGTGGACATCACTAGGGGTATTGAGGCACTTGGCTTGCTGTTGATAGGAAGTGTATTCCACAGATGGGGGAGTGTGTGGTACACATATCTGTCACACCAACAAGCCGTACTGATATCACAGCCCAGGTTGATGCTGTGCCTGCAGGTTGATGGAGTGGGCCTTGAGTTCCAGATGTGCAATAGTCTCATCAAGGCAGGGTCTGGATTGCTTTGTATGCCAGACAAGGGCCACTTCAGCAGAGTCTGTATGGAACAGGGTAGAGGGACAGTGCCATTAGCCTAGCTGTGTAGGGTAGGTGTTTGGGGTTTGGGGTAAGGCCTTAGTGTTTGCAAGACCCTGGTGTGTGGAGTCTACTTGGTCTGTGGTGTGTAGGTTTGTGGATTTCTCATGTGATTTTGCCTTTGAGGTGTCCATTGTTTGTGTTTTGTTTTGTTGTGGACTTCCACTTACATGGCTGTGTGTTGTGTATTTGCAGGTGATGTTTACTGACTCCTTACACTGCATGGCACCTATGTTACTGCACAATCTGTTCTAGTGTGCACATTCTCCATTTGTCTGGCCAGTGGTTTCCCTTCCCCTCATGTGTGTCTCTTTGTCCTTCTGCAGTCCAGTCACAGGCTTTGGCCACAGAGGTTGCTGTTATGTATTTGTAATTCTGATGTGGGCAGGGTATATGCCATTACATCGCACACCGGTTTGTGGACTTCACACCTCTGAGTGTACCTATTTGGCAGGTTGTCCATCACTGTACCACTCCATTTGCTATGGTCCTTAGTTTGTGTTGCTATATGTTATTATGAGGCCACATGTGGCCTAACTGTCATACCATCACAGACTGACATCTGTACAGGCCCAAATATGACAGTCAGACTATGGCCCACACATGGGGACAGGGTGTTAACAATGTTCTGCCAAACATAGACAGTTGGAAGACCGGTTTGGTAATTGCTTGTTTGCTCTTATGGGTTTGATGTCTGCTTCCCCACTGTCTGCCATTGCTGTTTTGACTTGACCTTTTCTTGTTTTGCAAATATTTGGCAGACAAATGCAATGTTAGGAAAAGCAGAACAGATAAATTATGCATACTTGTGCTCCTTCTGTGACACCTTGTGTCATTACAGGGGTCAGTGACATCTTGACAGTGCTGACACAGGAAGGTGGCAGCCTTTTATGCACTGGCAGTACTCTGACCTCAAGTATCTGCTGTCCTACAAGGCACCATACCTCTTAACTTCTGAGAGCCAGACATCTGGACAAAGCCATATGTGATTGGCGGACAGAGGCCTATATAGGGACCATTTTTAAGTATTGGCCTTACAAACCTAGAAAGGTGATTCAATAACAGGTGTTTCATTAGCATGCATGTTTCTATAGGGTATGAAGTTTGACACTACATCTGTCATTATATTAATTTATCACCCTAGTCTTACGTGATTTGCCAATGAATTACAAGACAGCCCTATTTCATGTTATACAGACCACAATTATAATGCAAACCTATGGACATTCTGCAATATGTCTGTATAGTTGAAAGGTATGGTAGGCACTGTCTAGGTTACTCCAAGCTGTGTGCTGTCTATATGTGTGGCTCCCTGTCCATGATATGTACAGCTTTCCTGCACTAACAGCTATTGACATCTGGACAGTATGTACAACTCCAACCGTAGGTGTACCTGACATGCAGAATACTTGACACTGCAGTTCTTGGAACATGGCCCTTTTAAAGACAGTACTGTACCTAGGTCACTACAACACAACAGCCGGGAGTAAGTGCTGACCACATCCTGACAGTATTAACCACACATATACATAGCTCATTGACCCCTCCATACTGTGGACATGGAACAAGTTATCATGTTGATTGGACAGCCATGACAATGTGAGCTCTGCTGCTATTTCCTTGCAAACATACATATTACTGTAAACTGTACACATTTGCACAGACTGTGCTGATATTTGCTTTACATTTTGGTTCCATTTATCATAGTATTGTGCCCTGTCTTGGAGGATGGAGGCATACTGCAAGACCTGCTGTGCTATCACTGTGTAAGTCTGTGGGGGGCTATTTCATCATTGTCACTATTTGTGGGCCCTTGCCAGACATTTCTTTATGGTTTTCTACAGCTGACTTGCTGGGATGGGCTGAGGGGAGAGTATGGGACCCCCACGCTAACATCCATGCCTGTGACCTATGATCCCCCCAGTTACTTGGCTCCCCACATATACTGCAGTTGGAATTCAGCACCTTGAATACTATTGCATAGTGTGGGGAAGCCGGTATTGTGCAAACATTTCCTAGTGTCCCACATAGCTGACTGTTGTCTGCTACTATCCCCGTAGGCCACCCCATTCCCTTGCATGCATGCAGTGATACCATAGATATGCTACCAGAACATACTAATCCATTCATTTATTGTTAAGAAGACTGACTTACCTTGTGCCTACAGCAGCTGTGAGGGCAGTGCTTGAAGGCTGCATATGTCAGATGCATGCAGTACACTGCCTATACATGGTAAGTTACAGGTAGTGTGTTGAGTGTGTCATCCATTTTACTGTGTGTGCGAGTCAGAGAGAGTTGTCAGTCCCTGGGTTCCTACAGTGTCAATGTGTGTGCTATGCATTGTCTCTTTGCCAAGGCCTGGGCATACTGGGTATGCCTCTGTCTGTCTACAGGGCCTGGCTTAGAGGGTTCCTCCTCTGAGTCCCTCTGTGCCTGTGGGGACCTTGGCAATGGTGGGGGCTGTGTGGCCCTTCCCGGTGCTGTTCCTGCTGCAGCTGTTTCCACAGGATCATATTGTGTAGCATGGCACATACTATGAACATGTTTGCACATGTGGTTGGAGAGTACTGCAAGGCTCCACCAGATATGTCAAGGTAACAGAACTATGACTTGAGCATCCCAAACATACCCACTTTAATGATCCTGGTTTGTGTGTGTGCCTCATTATGGTGTTCTTGAGTGGGTGTGTGTGCATTTCAGATGGGTGTTATCATCCACAGCTCCAGTGCATAGTCAGCATCCCCCACCAGATGACGATATGGGATGTCTCCCCTGGCAAATCCCTGATACAGCTGTGAGGAATGCCAGATGTGGGAGTTGTGATAGCTTCCAGGGCTGCTAGTACACACATTAATGATAATGCCCTGGGCATTGTACACAACCTGGCAGTTAATGGAGTGAAAGCCCTTGCTGTTTAGGTAGACCCTACCCTGTTCACTGGGTGGTGCTTTGATGTGGATGTGTGTGCAGTCTATGGCACCCAGTACCTCTGGGTTGTCTGCTACATGGTGGAAGAGTCCCATATTGCTGGCCCTCTCCTCATGGGTGCTGGGGAAGTAAATGTGCTCACCGGCATGTGGTGGCATGGCATCCAGGAACTGGTGGAGTACCCTGAATGCAGTTGCCTGTGAGTCCCCCATGATGTCCCCAGTAGGTCTTTGGAAAGTACCTGTAGCTAGTATTCGTAAGGTTGCACATACCTTGGTATCCACTGAGATGGGTTCCACTCTTTTGGCTCTGAGTCTGTGATGAGGCCAGCACACGATGATGAGTTGCTGAAGTATGTCCTGTCCACCCTGTAGCGCACTACTATAGCCAGATCATGTAGGTCCTGGTACGTTACCCTGGGTCTGAACACTCTTCTCCTCCTCCTCAGTCTGGAGTAGTTGCCAGGATTATCCTTCTTAATTCCCACAGCCTCTAGCATATACTGATGTATCAAAGCGACAGCAGCCTCTAACATTTTGTCAGTTAAAATTCCCCCAAACGTGTACATCAATGGTGCAGAGTTTGTGTGAAAAATCAGACTGAAAGGTGTTTGCATAGTATATACTGTTGTGCTGCAGATTGCTGCCTGTATGATTGGCTGGCTATTATATATTCCACCTGCCTGCTATACTATTTGTACTTGATTGCTTTTATTCTGCTATTTCCTTTTTTTTTACCTTCCAGTTTCCGCCCCTTTTAAGCCCCGAGGCACACAGTGCAAACCCAGTGCCCAAATATAAACAGTTCTACTATTTCTGTGTTTTTTTTTTTGTTTTAGACCCGGTGCATGCCATGCAAACCCGTTTAGCTAAAGTAAACAGTTTGCAGCAGAAACGGCCCTCCCCTGGATGCAAAATTCTCTTCATTTCATGGAATAAGTCAATACAGCCTCTGACATACCCCCTTGCTTAGCTGTGCTTAGCTAAGCTCAAGTAGGAGCCGTGGAGCTCCAGTGTGCTTATACCAAGCATGACACACCCCCTTTTCAAGTCAGCTGCTTCTCCTGCTTATACCACTGCCTTATAGCTCCTACGTGCTTAGGTGCAGCCAGAGAATGGTCTCCCATTTAGTGATTCAGTAAAACCTGCTCATTTGCATACTCCATTGCCTTAGTCTCTTGTTACACCACTACATCAGAGCCTTCCTCCTTAGCAACCAGTGTTACCTGTTAATGTTGCCATAGACTATAATGACAAAATGCAGATTTCACTTAAAATTGTCTTTTCACATTTTCTTTTATTTTCAGCACAATCCCATTTGCATGCCTCTGCGCTATGCTTAAATATCTGAAAACAACCAAAAAAAACTTTGATTTTCATATTTTTTCAACATGTTTCCATGCCAATGGTCATATTTTTGGCCATTGGCATGCCTAATGATTGTAATACATACTTTTCTTTGAGCTGTTATGCCCTCGTTTTCATTTTTACAGAAATGTACTCGGTTAGTAACCGAATACATTTCTGCAACTGAGTCTGTTCTTGCATGGATGCCTGCCTGCTTACTGAATCACTAATTCACCTAATTTGCATGGTTTTCACCAGCAAATGAGGTAATTAACATAATTCAATGGTGCCTATGTAAGAATAGTGCTACCAGGCTCGTGCACACTCCCAGCCTTGTTTACTGGATCGCTCGGTGGCCATATTCCATGCAGGAGCTGCTGCACTATTCCTGCAAGGAAAAAAAACAGCTTACTGAATCCCAGGGATTATTTTGAAGAGTCTCTTAGTGAGACAGGGCATTCTGTATTCTGTCTTGGGCCTGAGAACAAGAAGGACCATTCACCACAACATTTGTCTTACTCTATTAAGTAAGTAGGGAATAGTAATTAACTGAGATTCAGTCAGGAATATAATAAAGTTTAGTTTAGATATTGTTTTCGTTATTTTTCTGAGTTTGTTCTTCAGTGCTATTTTAAATACTGCCTGTAATTTTGAACTCTGATGTCACTGTGAATATATACTTAGCATTTTTTTGTTCTCTTATTATTTATTACTAAATATAATTAAACATTTCATTGTGGCTGATCTTTGTAGAGATATTTAAGTTGTGAGACTATTTGCATATTTATTTGGTGACACTGTGTGGGCCACTCCTAATGGCCTTCTTATTGGTCAAACTACCATTTGCATTAATATTAAATTCACTCAGTATACTGGGTATGCTTATAATGGTCTTAAGGTTGCTGGCAGGAGTGTCTGGTGGTGATGGTAACTACCTTATAGTTTGGGCTGAATGGGACATAAGTTAATAAACCTGTGCCAGCCTTTTCCATGTGGGTGTGTGTGAGTGTGTAAATCAAATCTTAAAGAGAGTGTGTGTGTCAGCTACTTGAGCAGGGACATAAAGCACTGGTTGGATAGCTAGGGTGCTGGAGGTCTTGGCTTGGACACTCAGCTGAGATCTCAACTGTATAGCTGTCCCAGTGGGGAGTTTAACTGTGGATCTGGAAAAAGAGGGAAAACCAGCCCCAGACAGACAGCTGCATCTGGAGATACTGTGTGTGTGTATACCTTTTATCCTCTCAGTGAAAGTTCCCCACAGGTGCTAGTGGTGAGGATTGAGGCTCCTTGATTACTGGTCCAGATGTGGGGCATCACATATTGGTTGGCAGTGGTGGGATTGCCACATCATGTCTTTGTAAAAGTGGTGTAGATACTGAACTTCTGTAGCCTGTAATCAGTTGTCACTAAAGAAGGTGTTTGTACTCTCAAACAGCCACATGTGAACATTCAGAGTTTTATACCACAATAGTTTTATTTATTTTCTTTTGTTAGTTTAATTAGTCAGGGAGAGCAGGCAATGATGTCAGCAGAGGATTATGGCAAGCTGACAAGAAGCCAGTTGGATGAGATGTGCCAAGCTGGGTCTATATTGGAAGAGTGAATGCTTATGTTGTTGAATACGGCATGATCGACACATATTAAGTGAATGCTCAATTTACTGATAGCTCAGAATGCGGAAAATCACATAATCAAATTGTTCTGGTTGGCCAACACCATTCCACCCATTGCTGAAAAGAAAACACTACCTAAATCATTAACAGTGTAGTCTCACTATACAGTGCAATGGGTTTAAACACACACCACATTACTATACACTACACTATGAAAGAAAATAATGTTATAAAAGTGACTGTGTTTAAAGTGTATATCGACAAAAGCTCACCCTATTTGCATCCAGTTTATGAAACATACATGGTCTGCACTACGCTTTCAACAGCATTGCTATATGACTATATATGCACTTAACTTAACCCTACTTCTAACACTAAGATGTAGGTTGACTTTATTACTATATATGCACTTACCTTAAGCTGTACTCTACCCCTAAGGTCAGTATCTATTGCACATTTATGCTAGTGAGCTATACCGGATAAGGCAATATCCAGTGCATCACAAATGATATGTACAAAGCCTGTTATTTATACGTGCACTACATGAGGATAATATCACTTATTTAAATATAAATTATGCAAAGATTCAGTACGACTTTTAATTGAAAACCCTTTAATAATTTAAATGACTGATTCAACTTAACAGTACACTTAAATTCTATTACTCTATGACTAGTATTCAAATTACGTTGGTTTGCACTGATGTAGTCATGTCAGTCACCCTGTACATTGTTTGGCCAACTAAAATATTTCAACATATGCTGTTATGACCTTTGAGGCATTCGATGTGTAGCGCATTCACTTAATATGTGTCAATCATGTCGAATTCGACAATGTAAGCATTCACGCTTCCAATATAGACCCGCCAAGCCAATTAGTGGGGCATACAAACCTGACTATTTGGGAAATTATTTCAACCGTAGTCACAGCTGCATCACAGACCAGCAACCAGGAAGGCAACCAGATTGACACTGGGGATGTACAGCTCAGAAACAGGACAGTTCAACTTTTCCTTAGAGGACTTAAAAATCTGCCTGAAGTTAAAGAGACTTGAACTGGAGTCCAAACGTTTGGAATAAGAATCATTAGAAAGACTGTGGCATTTGGAGATTGAAGCAAAATCAACAGAGAGCCTGTGGCATTTGGAGGCTGAAGAAAATGAGAAATGATGGTGATTGGAAGTCAAAGAAAATGAGAGGCAGAGGCAACATAAAAAGGAAATGTTGACTCTTTGAAAGGGTCATGGAAGTAATAGGGAATGGAGTAACCATACCCCAGAAGCAATAAAGGTCAGTAAACTTCTTCTTCAATACCAAGAAGTGATAATCTTGATAGTTTTGTTCATATATTTGAAAGACTATGCAAACAGTATAATGGTGACTGAGGGCTCTGGATACAGTTCATGACTCCTTTAGTCCATGGTAGAGCTGTATCTGCTGTTTCTAAATTGTCTGATATTGATTGTGTAGACTACAACAAAGTAAAGAAATGTTTATTAGAGTGTTTTAAGGTAACACTTGAAGATTATAGAAAAAGTTTCATGTGCATAGACACAAGGCAGATGAAAGTGTGTGTGATTATATTGCTGAGTTAAGCACTTATTTTCATAGGTGGGTAAGTGGGTATCAGGTCTCCACTTTTGAAGGTATAGCAGACCTTTTGGTGAGGAAACAAGCCCTTAGCACTTTGCCTGAGGGCATGACAATCTGGTTGGCAGATAGGGAATGCAACCCTGCAGATGAGCTGGGGAAAAAAGGGGATCTCTACTTAACAAGCAGGGCATCACTACAAAGGAAAGGGATACCCAGTGCTGCACATGGATATAAGGAATCCCATGGTGGGCAGCCTAAGCCACCCCAACAGAGTCCACCAGTAACAGGGGAAGCCACTAGTTCAGGTACATGGCCAGGATCAGGGCTTAAATGTTTTAAATATAACCAGTAGGGCCATGACTCATATAGATGTCCATGGAGGCAAGGTGGGGAACAAAAGGTAGGGGAACCAGCAAGTACGAATAACAGTATCCCAGTGGTAAGTTTTCTGAAAACAACAAGGGTACCAAACTACCACAAGAGGTCATTTCCTATCTTAGTAGAAGGGAAACCAGTCACTGCTAAGAAAGACACAGCCTCTGACCTAACCATTGTGAAGCCTGCAATGGATAAAGAGGAGCACTACTTGCTTGGGCAGTCCACTCCAGTCAGAGCTTTAGGAGAGACCCTATTCCAAATATTTTTGGCTAAGGTTCACTTTGACTTGGAGGGTGGAAAAAGATCCAAGCAAGTAGGTGGTTTGAGGATATCCTAGCAGATGTCCTAATATATAATGATTTTAAAAATGCAGTGCCTTGTGTGCATGCAGTTACATGCAGTCAGGCTTGGAGACAGACATGTGGATCAGGTAGCCTAGGGGGACCCAGTCAGACTGCACACTTGAAGCCAGGACTGGTCAGGGGACTACTTCATGGAGGGAGCTACACTGTAATAGTGAGACTGAAGGTGAGCAATAGCTGCTAGTGGGTACTGATGTTTGTTCCCTTGGATCGAGGAACTGCAAAGGTTAGAGGTGAGTAGTAGTACCCACGCTGACAGTGAGGCACCACTATCAGAGGATACCAGACATCCCATGGAAGGGGAGCTGAGAAGGGTTACAAAGAGAGAGCTGAGATAGGTTCAGCTCACAGGATCTACGTTACAAGGCTTGAGGGAGGTAGCTATGGAGGCACTTGATTCTCAAGAAAAAGGGGATTCTGTATGCTGGAATAAATTGTTACTGTATAGAGAATGGACTCCTGAGGGGGGGCTAGAGGGTGAGAGAATACAGCAGTTGGTAGTGGTCAGTTCCTACCATCTGGCACTTATAGCCATAGCTCATGACATTCACTTTGTAAGTCATATGGACATAAAGTATATCAAGAGACATATTATGCAGAACATTTTTTTTTGCTTGGAATTTCCAGGGATGTAACAGGGTACTGCAGGACCTGTGAGCAGTGCCTCAAAACGTAGGCAAGGCAGGAGACAAGCTCAAAGCTCCTTTGGTGCCTTTGCCTTTAGTTGAGGAGCCATTTCAGGTGGTAGCTATGGATATTGTGGGGTCTCTGAGTACCCCAAGTTCCATAGGGACGAAGTATATTCTAGTGGAAGTAGATTATTCTACCAGATTCCCTGAAGCAGTGTCTCTGTCCTCCGTTGAGACAGAAAAGGTGTTAAATGCTTTGTTAGAGATTTTCAGCAGGGTAGGTTTCCCCAGAGAAATATTGACTGACAGAGGTGCCAATTTCATGTCAGACTTGCTTGTTTGTCTGTGGAAACACTGTGGGTTGAAGCACCTACAGACCACCTCCTACCATCCCTAGACTAATGGTCTTGTGGAGAGGTGCAACTCTACACTAAAGAACATGCTATGGGTATTTGCAGAACAGTTTAAGAGGGGGTGGGACAAATATTTGCCCATCTGCTGTTTGCATACATAGAGGTACCCAAGGAATCCACAGGTTTTTCACCCTTTGAGTTGCTGTATGTGCATCAGGTAAGGGGACCTCTAGATTTCATTTGTGATGATTGGGAAGGTGAGTGTGAATCCCACAAGAAGTCTGTTGTAGTATATGTCCTAAACCTCTGGACAAGGCTCAGGTAACTCATAGACTTGGCCCAGGAGAACCTAGCAGAAGCCCAACAGCAGAAAAAGGTACGGTATGACAGGAATGCTCAGGTCAGAGAGTATGGTGTGGGGCAGCATGTTATGGTTGTCATTCCTGTTAGACAAAAAAAGCTGCACTCAGCTTGGGATGGAACTTTCAAAGCGGTAAGTAAGGTGATGTGAACTACATATTAGAGATGCTAGGCAGGAGGCAGGGGCACAGATTGTACCACTTTAACATGATGAATCCTTACCATGACAGGGAGGCCCTTGTGCTGAGTATTTGCTGTAGGGTCAAGAGTCTGAGGGGGATCTGTGGCTACAGGGAGACAGCCAGCGAAATCCAAAGTTACTATAGTGGAGCCTAGGGTTACAGGTATATGATATGACAGTGAAACACTGTAAAATGGTAAGCAATGCAAAGGCAGATGGAATCTCCAGACAAGATATGGGGTAATGTATCCCCAGATAGTCTCATTCCTCTCAACCAACATTTCTTAAGGTGCACTTGAAAAACTAGCTTGAGTCTTCGAAAGGGGTTGTGTGTGACAATAAGAAGCACTGCCAGCTATGCCAGGGAGAAATAGGGCAGTGTATGTATGACTTCTGCCAACACAGGTAGTTGGAATTCTGCAAATAATTATATGTCATTTGTGAATATCAAACTGATTTATACAAAAGATACTTGTGTTACAAATGTATTAGAACTGTATATCATGTGTATATCAAACTGATTTGCACAGATGTTTGTGCTCAAAAGGTATTTGTAAAGTGCTTGTGTTTGAAATGTATCCACAGTGTGCCCTACTGGAGAGAACAGAAATGTACATGTACTATTGTAACAATTTAAATGTATATATTTTAACAGAGGAAACTGGCAGACAGGGGTTTAACCTCACTCCAGCAAACTTTAAAATATATCTGTAATTAACTCACTTTATGTGCTAGGCCATAACGATGCTATTTCATATTACAGCCAGAGACACAAAGTCAGTACTAGGAAGCTTTCTGCATTGTCTTTGGGGTGAACTAATTACTACTCTGGAAATGTGGGCATATAACATTTTCTATGACTTCCAGCACCATGCCACAGATCTGAGCAAAAGCCCATGTGTGGGTATTTTTACAGGGAGGTCATAAATCCTGCTACCTTCCAGCAATGGGGGTTTGCATGGGAACTAGAATTCAGATGACCAGATGTGATGTAATTCTGCAAGCTACTCAAGAAGAATTATTTTAAGTATTATTTTGAGAAGTCTCTTAGTGAAACAGAGCATTCTGTATTCTGTTTTGGGCCTGACAACAAGAAGGATCATTCAACACATCATCTTCCTTGCTTTATTAAGTAAGTAGGGATTATAATTCTCTTAGATTCAGTCAGGAATATACTAAAGCTTAGTTTAGATATTCCCTGGGATTCATGAAGATTGCACCAGGCGCAGGCATAGCGTAGGCAGTATAATGCCAAATATGGCAGCCGAGTGATTCAGGTACGATCCAATTCCACATGCACTACCAGCGTATGCCAGATCTGCACAGCTCTTGGCTCATGTATGCTAATCACCCCATGCGCAGTAGTGCAGCATGCAAATGAAGGTACATAGCGATTCATGAAGTGGTGCAGGTGTAGCGTAAGCATACAGAAATGTAAACCAAAAAAAAAAAAACAGTTTACATTTTTCCAAACAGAACATCGGAGCAATGAAAGTGAACCAAACATACATATTACAAAGTTAACATATGCCAATAGCTAAATATACAGCCAATGGCATAAAAAAACATGCACAACACATAAAAAATAACATTTAATGTCATGGCAACACTAACGCAAAGTACAACCGCAGGGCATGTGTGCACAAAAGGGAATACAAGGAAAATATATACAGATGTCATAAAATTGCAAAGTAACACAAATCATGATTTCACCATAGTAGTCAATGGTATCCATGCTACATCACAACCAAGCTGCACGGGTTGCTGAGGGTCTGTGATAATGTTCAGCGTGGTAACTATGAATTAGTAGTCAATGCCATGCAAATGAGACAAGTAATACTGAATTTCAAACGTCCCACCGGCCTAAGGATATACCATACAGTGCAGCGGTACAACATCGAGGAGTGGTCTGGAGGTATACATGACATCAGCAGTGGGGTGTGCCACCATAGCTGTAAGCACGTTGGAGCATTGCAAATCCTGGTTGCCTGTTTCTAAGCAAAGCTGCAGGATAGGGGTGTAGATGTAGCCACTGCTTTGCTTAGCTGAGAGCACACATGGTGCCCGAAAGCGCATGTGTACGTGGATGACAACGTGCTCGAAACCCGGTAAATGGCCACATGCGGTGCACACCACAGCTGAAACAGGAAGGTTACGAGAAGACAATAAAGAAATGCTGGAGTAGGGTAATTGGAGTACAATTGAATAATTAACACATATTAACTCACAGTGGGCCATTGACGGCAGCTAACAAGGCTGCTAGTAGCAACCTGGAGAACAGGATAGGGGAGGTGTCGGATTACAAAGAAAAGAGAATTGTCACCGCAGAGCAAAGCAAACCTGCAGTAGATTGGCTATAGAACACATTTTGCAACACAATCCTGGTTTGGGAAAGTACAAAACAAGAAAGCAGGCTGCTGGATGCATGCCCGACAATGTGAGGGGAATCATTAAGAAAAGTGAAGGCAAGGGCAAGACGTGATCCACGGCAGCTAAATGTAATTCAACACCAAAGGCACCACAATAGCAGTACCTGTGGTGAAACACATAAGTAAGATACCCTGCAGCTCTGATTGTTCATACACACCCTATGACATCATGAGTGTTCATAGCACAATAGTATAAAGTGTGAAGGCCCCTCACACACACTCGTGTATTCCCAAACACTGCACCATCGGTGTAAACAGATGGGGAACTTTTACAATGTACTTATTGGGAGCTGCCATAGCTGTGATTCATCACCATGTGTTGGAGACTGAAGGTGGTGTGGAGGATGATACTGACAACCACCACAGACCTCGGAGGAGGAGAAGAGTGTTCAGACTAAGGGTAACCTGCCAGGGGCTACATGCTCTGGAGATAGTAGAGCGTTACAGGGTGGACAGAGACATCATACAGCAAATTGTTGAGCTGTGCCGGCCACGTCTCAGATCCAGAAACAACAGAGGGGAACCCATCCCACTGGACACAAAGGTATGTGTAAACTTGACAATACTAGCCACAGGTACCTTTCAAAGGCCAACTGGAGATATCATGGGGATCTCACAGGCATCAGCATCCAGGGTACTCCACCAGTTCCTGGATGCCATGTTACCACATGCCAATGAGCATATATACTTCCCCCGAACTCAGGAGGAGTTGGCCAACAATATGCGTTTCTTCCACCATGTGGCAGACTACCCAGAGGTACTGGGTGCAACAGACTGCATGCACATACATATCAAGTCACCACACAGTGAGCATGGTAGGCGCTACATAAACCGCAAGGGATACCAATCCATTGACTGCCAGGTCATGTGTAATGCCCAGGGCATTATCATGGATTTGTGTGCTGGCAGCCCTGGAAGCTACCATGACTCCCACATCTGGCATGCCTCACAGCTGTGTCAGGTATTTGTCAGGGGGGACATCCCATATGGCCAGCTTGTGGGGGATGCTGGCTATGCACTGGAGCCGTGGATGATGACTCCCATCAGAAATGCACACACACCCATGCAAGAACGCCATAATGAGGCACACGCACAAACCAGAATCATCATAGAGCATTTCTTTGGGATGCTGAAATCATGGTTCCGTTGCTTGGACATATCTGATGGAGCCTTGCAGTACTCTCTAGGCACGTGTGCCCACATCTTCATAGTATATGCCATGCCACATAATATGATCCTGCGGAAACAGCTGCAGCAGGGACATAATGGTGAAGGCCCTCACAGCCCACCACAATTGCCAAGGGCGTCACAGGCACAGAGGGATTCAGACCACGAACACCCTGTGCCAGCCCCAGTAGGCAGATGGAAGCATGCCCAATATGCCCATGCCTTGGCAAAGAGGGAATGTATAGCACATACACTGACAGTGTAGGCCCCTATGGACTAACACACTTCTCCACCTGCACACACAGTAAAATGGATGGCACACATGCACGACCACCTGTAAATTGTTATGTATAGGTGGTCTACTGTGTGAATCCTACATAGGCAGCACTCAACTATTGCACACACAATAGCTATTGGTACAAGGTAAGTCAAAACCTGAACAGTAAAAGAAGCTAACAGCATGTGTTGATACTGTATGTATAAGTTCCTAGGTACATCAGTAGGTACATGCCTGATTGTCAGAGGCCATTCATCAGCCTAGGCAAAATGTGTCTGCTGTCGCCACCCCATCGATTAACTAACTGTCCCTCTGTGGACAGAGCCAATTGCGGGATCCCTGGGGTGCAACCACTGTTCCCCACCCACTCTGCAAGGATTCCCTGGTGTGTTAATGAGGGGCTCCATATAATGTAATCAGGAATGTAGTTCCAAAGCATGGGGAGTACCCATGACTGGTATCTGTCACCCCAGCATTCTCCAGTTATGGTTGTGGCAAGGTGTAGCACATGACAGTGTGTGGCTCACTGTGACATGGATTCCCATAACTGGAGCACATCCATTAAGCATCACTTGGACATATCATTAATAGGTATCATCCATATGTAAACTACCTGAATTACACATTTGTTTGCAGTATGGAGGAACAGCCATAGTACAGTCCACATACAAAACACCATAACACTTGTATATATCCCAGATGCCCCATTGGTAAAGCCACTGACTGTGTTGTGCATGTTCCCGGTTCCACGACCTGCAAGGGCTGTTACATAATTCCGATGGCACGAATAATGGATGTTGGATGCAGGTCATTAGAGCACGTTTAAGCACATGTCAGCAGGTTTATGCACCGGCAAGTGACTGTAAACGTCATTTAAACATGACTACACGGATATGCACAAAACAGGATATCGCGCAGATCACGGTCTAAGATGGTCAGAACAGCTAAAATCTGCATTATTCACCCTTGTCCTAATAGTGCCTGCTTTGAGAGGTAAAACGACCACTGCCAGGAGTAGAACACACAACCATGTACACAATCACCTACCACTAAGCTACCTGAGATGTACCAATGGCAGGTGTGTATTACCCAATGAAAGTTGTGTTCACTCTCCCTCTCTCTCTCTCTATATATATATATATATATATAGAGAGAGAGAGAGATAGAAAGGGTGATAGATATATGTCGATATATACAGATATACATATATCTGCAAATATATAGATAGGTTAACAACATGTACACAACCATGGAGGTACAAATAAATAGGATACTACCAAATACCGAATGCTTTACATACCGACACTCGTAATCACAAGGCTTAAAGACTGAAAAACCACAGTACAGGAACACTAGAACCGTGTGTACTATTATCACAATGTTAAGGGATATTTAGTTATTGCTGCTGGTGCTGCAGTCCAGGTAGGTACTGTGTTTAAGTGTGTTTCTGATTGCTGTAGTGTAAGTGTGTGTTCTGAGTGCAGTGTGTGTTTCCATGGGACTGTAATGTGTGTGTGTGTGTGTGTGTGTGTGTGTGTGTGTGTGTGTGTGTGTGTGTGTGTGTGTGTGTCTGTTCGTGCTAACTCGGAGGTAGATTATTACAGTAGGTGTGGTCATAGCTGGCCTTAGGCATAGGTCAACTAAGCAGCCGCCTAGGGCACCACTTTAGTGTGGGCACTTTACCAGTATTTATTTGGTGTAGGTAGACCAGGATGGGGGCACTAGGTGGTGTCGTGGGGGGAGCCATCGTGCCCTTTGCCTAGGGCACCAGTAGACCTAAGACCACTCCTGGGTGTGGTGTGGCATGGGGTGTGTATGGGGCATGGCCACCTGGCCATATGTAGTGTTGGATGGTTTGTTTGGATGTGATGGGTAGCTGTGTTTCTGTGTGTGCGTGTGTGTGTTCTGTGTTTGTGTTAGTTCCGGGAGTTTGACTGTTGCGAGTTCGAGTGTTCAGTATTCTGGGGTTTGGGAGCCTGTGAACAGTAATGTGGTTGTTGGACATATGTGTGTTCTTGAATCCATGGGTATGCCGTATACAGCAGTTGAAGTATTCAAATATGTGCACAACATGGACCGAACATTATGAACAAAGGATATGGAGACTATATTATAGCAATAACCCACGCCTGGGTGTGGGTAATGCTGGATTTATCCACAGTTGTCTTTGTTTGGCCACTTGGGCTTTGTCCTCGTGAACAAAGCACACCAACTGTGGGTAAATCCACCATTACCCACACCCAGGCATGTGGTATTGCTATAATACACTATTACAAATATGTGCTATGGACATGAGCTAAACATGGGGTTAACACCTGTCCCACATTGCGAGGGGCAGTCCCTCTATGTGCGGTAGTGTCCTGACCAAAATGAGGAAAAATACCAATGTCCTACAATCTCAAGACGTTCTGCATGTTCCATAGTTAATATAATGGTTGCATAAAATAGTCATCTGTATCTAACATACCTACATGTAACAAGAAACAAGATAAGCAAGTAAACCGCTACAAGAATATAAGCTTGTATATAGGCATATATGTAAAGTTCTGTACTTTCTACTGACCGTGGGTATGTGTCAGCCTCTAAAATCCGATGTGTGTCCTGCAAATGTCCTACTATGGCTATTTGAAAAGGTGGCAACCCAAGCCAGAGGTTCAGTCACCAACACAACTCCAATGAGTGCAAATATCTGTTACAGAAATACAATAGACAGCTTTCATGTAGCAACATTTCATTACATACTGATGTATTTCCGGAGGGACTGAAGGATCTACATCACCTGCATGCTATACAGGAACCAATTAACAATGGCTTAATGAATAAGCCTGCAATAACCATAGCATTAGTCTACTAAATGATAGGTCTTCAATTAGGGAAGGAGCCCTCACACACATATGGAATATGTATAAATGCAGTCCCCACAAACCTTTATCTGCTATGTATACTCACCTACATCTCCTCCACACCCGAAACAATTGCAATACAGACTGTAATAACATCACAAACATCCAATCACTCAATGACATCTGCAGAAGCCTTAACATACCTTGTGAGAGACACACTATAATGGCGCTATGTGAAATCGTTGCTGTTGTACAATGGAGCAGACGCCGATGTTACAGGTTTTGTTTGCAATAGTCTCATATCAGACGGTTGAGATAACAGCTACACTCACATGTAGAACTACATCCTCTAGCCGTTACACACAATTCTCGGAGGACATGAAGTTAAATATCTCTGTGTCTCCATATAGCAGTTGCAATTCATCACAAACAACACATCCAGGCCGTCTTCCTCGAAGGTAGGGCAAAGGGACAACACCCAAGTGGAGTATTCAATTATACCCCACTGTTGCCATGTAATGGCTAATGGAGTAGCTGCATAGTTGATGTGCATGTAATCATCTACTCCGGAACACCAACTGGTGGCAGGATACTACATGTTACTGGTATCTACGTATAAAAGGATGGCTTGTCATACATTCAAACTGTATGCACATACGAGAAAACCGTTAAAACAGAAAAGGAATAAGACTGATATTTTCGTAAACTCGGACTACTAAGAAGGTATGTAGAACACTCAGTATGTTAGTGTATGTAGTGCCTGTTCTGTATTAATGAAAGTGTACACAATGCATATAGTGGGAAAAGGTATTATGTAGTGATGTATTGTTGAGCATAGCAACGCTTGTAGAAATTGTGTGTACTGCTGTGGGCCACAAGGTAAACACCTCATACACCACAAGGGATGCTACATAGGGGCTTTAAACACAACAATTGCACTCCAGCCACTGTCAGTGGCAGGGTTTGTCCAACAAGTATGTGCCATAACAGGGGATAGTATATGTTGATATACTGTAACAGTAGGCATATGTATGGGCATATAACTGAGAAAAACATGTCTAAGGTGGTCCTGCTGTGCAATTATGATTTGCATTATGGGATATTGTTGCAAAAATGTGAAATGTACAGTATTGTAGGTAGATATGTCTAACTTTTTACATAGCATTACTGTTATATTATGCAAACATCAGGTATGTCTATTGGCATGTACAATACACAATAACAGGATACATATGACTTGTAGTCACCACACAGTGTAATATGATAGCTAATTGAAATAGAAGAGCTACTCAATTATCCATGCACAAAGGACATGTAATAGCTTCATAGGTTCATAGTTAGGCACTATGCTGTCTGGCCAAGTCCATTCATAAGCCCAACTACAGTGTTTTCACTTGCTGCACCTCCCTAGGTTAGTGTCCTGTGCCTGTGAACTTGCAAAGCTATTTGTTTCCTGCACCTGTGTACAGTAGGGCCACTGCAGTGATCCCTGGCTAGCATGTCTGTCTCCCATCCACCCATCGAGGTATCTCTTGAAGAGTGCTAGTGAGGGTCCCTGCCTGATGTACATAGGAATCATGTTCCAAAGCATGGTGAGTGTCCGGTTCAGGAATGTATCCCTCCAGCATGTCCTAGTCATCGTTGCATTTGGGTACATATCTCAGAGCATGTGGCTCTCAGTGGCTTTTGCTTATGTGGAGCATATCCACCAATATTGTTTTGGACATGGGCCTTGTATGTTCAGCAGAGATCACCTCTGAGTATGCTGTATGCAAATGAATACAGTGGGGTTTCTGTAGTTGGGCTGCATACGTCATCCTTCGGAGGTCAGTAATCCTCTTGGTGTGTTAATGTTGTGGCATTTAAAGCCTTTGCTGTTGTCTCGTAAGGTACATCCCAAATGAGGTGTAGTACCCTTTAATGTGTTTCATAAGTCAGGAGTAGAGAGGTACAATGGCTGCCTTTGTTCCAGCTACAAACCCATTACAGAGTAGGGTGGCCACGTAGAAGGATATCCACTCCACCTTGGCAATATGGTTATCAAAGGAGTGGGTGCTATCTACTTGTGTTCCAAGACCCCTTATAATGTCTTATGTATGTAGGGGACTACCACCTATGTGATAGTCAGCGGGTGATTGGTGTAATCCAAAGGGGATGTCTATGCACTTTGTGGCATGCAGTTTGAGGCCATGTTATTGACACCAGGTATCCGTCACAGTGACACCCTTATGAAGGGTGTCTGTATCAGCTGGTGAATCAATCATGGCCCCTAGTTTGCAGTCGTCTGCAAACCTATTCAGGGTAAGTCCTTCTGTGCTACCCTGTACCTCAGAGAAGCATATACCGAACATGAGGGGCCCTATGACTAAGAACTGGGGTAAGCCAATTGTAACTGATTTACAGTAGGAACTAGGGTATGCTACCCTCACTGTGTGGGTCCTGTCCGTGAGCCACTTTGCATAACATCTCATGACATAGGGGTTGATGTGCAGGTGGATGTGTATGTTGACAATACCAGAATGGGGAACGGTGTAGAAAGCCATTGAGAGGACAAGGTAGGCTGTGTGGACCTCCTTACCCTCATCTACTACCTTGGTAACTGTCTCAAAGGACTTCACCAGGTTTAGGAGTCATGGTCTGGCCCTAACAAATCCAAACTAGGTGGTATCAAAGGTTTAGAGGCCACCAATGTCTCTGTGAATGATATCCATGATGATGTGCTCCATAGCCTTGCAGAACAGTCTAGTCAGGCATATAGGGCAATAGTTCCTCTGGTCCATTGTGGCGCCACCTTTGTGGAGTGTGATAACTGTTGCTGTGCACCATTCAGGGGCCACAATGCCTGATACAAGGCTATTAGTGAATTTGGTGCCCAAGTGGGGAGCCATTTCGTTCTGAAGTTTCTGTGAATCACACCCTGGGATGTTGTATGGTCACATGGGTTCTGTGCTCCTGGCTTTAGAAAGTGCAGCTTGGAACTGCATAGTTGTGACCACAGAGACTATGCATTGTTCCTGTATAGATTTGGGCCCTTTGGGGTGAGAGAGGGGTGTAAAGTTAGCAGTGAACCTATCTGACAGGATGTTGCCAATATAAGTCGGTTCTGTAATGTTCATGCCTAACCGCTGTATGTTAGAGCAGATGTGGGTATCGCCATCGAGAGTAGTGACATACCTCCAGAACGCTTTGTGGTTGTCCTTGGAATGAGTCACAGTAATGTTTACATAGCTAGCTTTGGATGATGTGATAAGGGATCTCAGATTTCTACTGAGGCTGACCAGGGAGTTACCTCACCCATGGGATTGTACTCTACTTTGCAAAAGTCTCCTCCTTCTGTTGTACATTATGTCTATGGCAGTGGACCCCCAGAGTGGCGTCCATTTTCTGGTGGGTACCATCATGGCTCTGTTTGGGATAGCATGATCCATGCAGTCGTGGAAGTGCTAATTAAGTGCAGTTGTGTATGATTCAGCATTTGTAACTACATTGTCCATCTGCACGGGTGTCATGACGTTTACTTCTGCTGTCATAAGAAGCCTGAAGTTGGCTTTGTAGAAATATTGTACTGTGTTTTCCATGAAGGGTGTGGTACCGGGATGTGGATAACAAGGGTGAGTAGCATACATTCGGATCTGACCAACGAGGGGATAACCCCAGGTGTGGAACATCAGTCACACATGTTGGTAATGTCACGGTCTAGGATATTGTTGGCCCTGGTGGTGGTGTGGATAGGTTGATCCAGCCGATTGGAGGTTATGAATCCCAGAAAGCGTTGGCCTAATGTGTCGATGCATGAGTAGGTATCCCAGTTAAGAAGTGAGGGCCGTTAACTGTGGGGTATGGTGTGGAATCCGTAGCAAGCTACAATTTGTATAGCAGTTATGGCCACAGTTAGTTGCACTTGGATTACCTCTGATGCATTGTGCTAAGCAACCAGCCTGGAGGTGTGTACACCCTTGGGAAATACGGACACACCTCCGCAGTGGGTGTTCCGGTCCTGGTTACATGACTGAAAGGTGTGGTCTGAGTAATAGCCTGTTAGTGCAGGCATGCTCTCAGGAGCCAAGAAGCAGGTCTCAGTCACTGCAGAGATATCGAAGTGGTCCATTACAAGGAGTGCCTCGGGTGAGTGCATTTGAGATGAAGATGTCAAGCATTGAGTAACATTGCCCTCAGGTTTTGCTGCCTGCTCCTGTTATGGTGGTGAATATGTTATTTGAACCATGCCTAAAACAGGCACTATAGGAGCAGCAAGAGCCTTAGACGTTATCCGTAATCCCAGGGCTGACAGGTGCAGGTCATCAGTGCCAAAGCATCGTGTTCTGTCGACCATCTCATTCAAAGCAGACAGATACTGGATACCCTTGGAATGACACCAGAAGCATAGCCAGCTGTTGAAGTGAATAATTCAGTCGTTGTACTGTGTTATCAGTCTGGACAAATGCAGAATGCTTCTCAGGGTTAGGATGATACCTGCCAGGGCTACAAGATCGGAGAGCTATTGCATGTCTCTGTACATGTAGTCCAGGAAGTTACATCTCAGGGCATTCACACTAACATGGAGAATGACAGTCATATTGTACCTGTTGAGGAGTGACCTGAGTGCATAGGTTATGTTGCGGATTCTGTTACCTGACAGCCAGCTGAAAGTGACTATCACCTTGTGTAGCCTGCTGAGTGGGACATCTGTGTGACCGCCTATAGAGTCACCTATGACTAGTGTGTTGGGTATGTTATATCACCCTATTGGCTGTAGTTGGTGGGCACACTTGCATCTGTGGGCTATAAGTAATTGGTGTTGTGTTGGGTGATGGGGGCTGCCTGCGTTTCTGCTTCGTTGTCCTCTGTTGCCTACACAGAGTAGCGTTGAGAGGCTCCACAAATGTTGTAGTCTTACTATGTGTGGCCTGTGGTGGTGGAGATCTAGTGAGACTATGTGATGAGTGTGGTGTGGTGCAAATGTTTAACATCCCCACATGATTGTCAGGTTCAGTCTGGGTTGGAGAAAGCATTACCTCCAGCATGCTACATATGTGCATCTCCCACAGGTTGTAGTGTAGTATGTTAGGAGGGGAGCATTGACTGTGTACATGAGACAATTTCTATATTGCCTCATGATGCCCATATTCATCATATAGACAGGCGATAACACTGGGAATTGACACAGTCTAAACAAGTATAAGGAGCTTTAACCAGAGGTCAGCAGTGCTTAACACAGTGTAAACCCATGCACAACCGCTCCCAACTGCTGCAATGTGCCTTACCCACTCTGTATCCAAAGGCCTTGTTCTGGCCGCAAACAAAAAACCATCCTTTGCAAGTGTTGGTAGTAACACCCTGTGCACACAGCTGATCTGAATTACCAATACACCATGGTATATATACAGACAATAGACAGTACCACACACATACCATACAGCACAGTCATCCAACAGTATAGCAATGTACTGGCAGATATATCCGGACCAATGGTGTTTGCAGACCTGGCTGTCTTGTGTTTAAGTGTGTGAGCATGCCCAATATGACCGTTTATGCATGTTGTCGACTGACATTACTGTCATAACTTCATGTGTTTGAGCATGCCCAGTATGGTCAACTGGATCGCATGTGTTACATGTCCAGGTAGTCAGTACTGTGGTGCCGACCCCTGCATTGTACACTGACAGGTGGCATGCTATGTCTGCAGGGTATCCATCGGTCATGTGGCATTGACTGTTGCTACATTTCTGCACAACATGGGGGGACATCCAACTGTATCCACATTCCTACACAGCACCGAGGGTGGTGTACATGACTTTTACATGTGTACGTTGGAAGGGGGGGCACAGCTGACAGTTGTACACTTTTGCTACTACTGTACTGGTATGTCAGGTACTCCATTTCAGTGTGTGGACCTACCTAATGTGTTGACTAGAGGCATACCAGTGTACTTCAGATCCTAGCTTTAATTACCAGCATATTGGTTTCAGACGTCCTAGCCTTCACAACTTACATCCAACTGCCTGGCCTGCTGTAGTCTGTGTGTGTCTGTGGGGGGGGGGTGGTCATCCATTGGGCATATCCAGAGGCCATTGTATAGCATTTGTCTGTATTGGTCTACACCTGTTCAGCTGTTTGGGACTTGTGTGGGCTGTATGGACACACATGATGTTCAGCCCATAACCTGCAGTGGGTTAGGACACCCTATGTACTACTGGCTTCCATTGTGACCCTGGTATGTGCTATGGATATCATGGTGCCACTATGGATGTGTACTGTCCACTGCCCTCACATTTGGCCACCAAATTCCCTTGCATGCTCACATCCATACCATAGCTGCAGGTAAAAACACATTCTAATACAACTGCCAATTGGTAGGGTGATTGACTTACCTTGAGGGTGTGCCAGACCTGAGGATGGTGCTGGAGGGCTGCCTATGTCGGATGCACACAGTGCACTTCCTATACATGGCTGAGCACAGGTAGTGTCATGTTTGGCATCCCTTTTACTGTCTGTGCGAGCCAGAGAGGGTGAAATTCCCTGGGTACCTACTGTGTCAGTGCATATGCCATGCGTTGCCTCTTTGCCAAGGGCAGGTCATACTGTGCATGCCTCCTTTCACCTACTGGGTCCAGCTCAGGTAGTTCCTCCGAGTCACACTGTGCCTGTACAGGCCTTGGCATTGGTGGGGGGCTGTGTGGCCCTGCCCCATGCTGTTCCTGCTGCAACTGTTTCCACAGGATCATATTGTGTAGCATAGCACATACCATAACAATGTGGGTGCATGTAGCTGGTGAATACTGCAAGGCTCCACCGGATGTGTCCAGACACTGGAACCATGACCTGAACATCCCAAACACATGCTCAATTATATGTCTTGCCTGTGCGTGTGCCTCATTATGGCATAGTTGTTCAGGTGTGTGTGTATTGCTGATGGGTGTCATCAGCTATGGCTCCAGTGGTTACACAGCATCCCCCACTAGTTGACTGTAGGGGATGTCCATACTGGCAAAGGTGGGGTACAGCTGCGTCAGATGCCATATATCGGAATCTTCATAGCTTCCAGGACAAACAGCACACACATTCAGTATAATGCCCTGGCCATTGCATACGACCTTGCAGTTGATGGAGGGGATGCCCCTGCGGTTAATGTAGGCCCTACCCCGCTCACTGGGTGGTGCTTTGATGCATATGTGAGTGCAGGGTATAGCACCCACTACGCCAGGGTAGTCTGCCATTTGGTGGAAGAGACGCATATTGCTGGTCAACACCTCACGTGTGTTGAGGACATGTACGTGCTCACTGTCATGTGGTGACATGACATCTAGGAACTGGTGCAATACTCTGGATGCAGATGCCTGTGAGATCCCCATGATATCCCCAGTTGTGCTTTGGGAGGTACCTGTGGCTAGTATACCTAGGCCTACACATACCTTGGTGTCCACTTGGATGGATTTCCCTCGGCCTGTTTGATGTGTCAGGTGTGGCTGGCACAGCTCAAAAATCTGCTGTAGGAGGTCTCTGTCCACCCCATAGTACTCCACTATCTCCAGCTCATGTAGCCCCTGTACATTACCCTGGGTCTGTAAAGTCTTCTCTGTCTGCTCACTGAGGGTTGTTCGGCAGCATTCACATCCTCACCACCCTCAGCCTCCTGCACATGTTGGTCTATGTTGCCTGCTGCAGCCCTTCTCATTTGGTTGGATTGTTTCGAGAAATGTCCCCGCATGTATACACTGGTGGTGTAGAGTGTGGAAAAAACCTGTGTGTATGGTGCTTGTTCACTTTATAGTAGTGTTCTGGGCCGAGCTGGGCATGTAATCTGCTGATTGCGCTAATTATCACCTGTTTGCACAGCTTGTTCACCTTGACTACTCCACTATTGCTGTTGTCCCTCCCAATTTCACTAGGCAGGTATAGATGCAGCCCTAGCTTAGGTGTGCTAAGGCAGGAGCAATCCCGAGACACAGGGCTCCAATGTACGCACAGTATGCCTGACACCCCCCCCCCGATGCTTTCACCTAAATTCGAGTCCTGCACCTGGCTATCTATACACATACACTCTTGGGATCTGCATCAAACCCTGGGGATAAACGTGATTCACTATTTTCAACCTCATTTGCTTAGTATTGTCTTCTAATGCATAGTTATATGACCCATACTGATCCTCCAAAATAATAACCACTGCTTACTGTCGCACAGACCCGCACACACAACTGGTAAAAGGTGCCTTACTATCACCGTATTCGATATCTCTTGTTCTTCCCAGCAACAAAATAACCAGTCTCTACACGACTCGATCCCGGGACCCTGCACACCACAGACAATGTGCTTTACCACTAAGCCATGGCAGATATACATACATCTGAGGTGATCACGTACAGATCATCCAGCACAGGCATTCAGTAGTATCGGATATGTATTCCATCATGTAGATATATGTGTGCTAATATCCACATATATATATATATATATATATATATATATATATATATATATATATATATATATATATATATATATACACACACACACACACATATATACATATACACACACATATGTAGATATAGAATATACATCACAACAGTGGAACACATGACACCAAAGCATTAGACAAGAATGAAAAGGAAACCACATGTGCTTCCTGCATTATGTACTGGTGTTACTATCAAGGCAAGTATGTTTTGTTGCATCACATGGGTCAGACTGTATTAAGGGTAAGAGTAGGGCTGCTGATATTTACTCACCAGACCTATTGGCGAATGTATGTGTATGTCTTGCCAACCCAGTCTCTTGGGTGATTGTGACATTTGTGGACACTATATAGGAAAACAACAAAACATGCTAAACACATCCTGGAGCTAGCCACTCACAGATACCAACACATATGATATGACTGCCAAACACACACACCTGTCATGCCTTGGAATAGAGTACCTACCTGTCTATTATATCACACTACAGCATTACACAGGTACAGAATGCGCTATAGAGATTACTGACTCCAGCACTCCTAGAGGCATACTTCTAGGTGGGTGACATCATCAGCAATAGAAAAGACACCAATAGGGATTGTATGGAGAGTGAGCAGTCTAAAGCATTGTGCTGTCCCCAGGCAGATGGAAACACACACACACAATTGGCAGGGCTTTGATTAGAACATACACCTAACTACCTTATCACACTATAGCATTACGCAGTTTCAGAATGCACTACCGAGATTACTGGATCACAGCACTCCCAGAGGCATACTTGTAGGTGGGTGACATCATCAGCAATGGAAAAGACGCCTATTGGGATTGTATGGAGAGTGAGCAGTCTAAAAGCATTACTCTGTCTTCAGGCAGATGGAAATGCACACACACACAATTGGCAGGGCTGGGATTAAAACATAGACCTGACTACCTTATCACACTACAGCATTATGCAGCTACAGAATGTGCTGCCGAGACTACTGGATCATAGTATTCCCAGAGGCATACTTCTCGGTGGGTGACATCATCAGCAATGGAAAAGACGCCGATAGGGATTGTATGTAGAGTGAGCAGTCTAAAAGCATTACTCTGTCACCAGGCAGATGGAAACACACACATACACACAACTGGCAGGGTTGGGATTAGAACATAGACCTAACTACCTTATCACACTATAGCATTACGCAGTTACAGAATGCGCTACCGAGATTACTGGATCACAGCATTCCCAGAGGCATACTTCTAGGTGGGTGACATCATCACCAATGGAAAAGATGCCGATGGGGATTGTATGGAGAGTGAGCAATCTAAAAGCATTACTCTGTCCCCAGGCAGATGGAAACGCACACACACACACACAATTGGCTGGGCTGGGATTAGAACATAGACCTAACTACCTTATTACACTACAGCATTACACAGTTACAGAACGTACTACCGAGATTACTGGATCACAGCACTCCCAGAGGCATATTTTTAGGTAGGTGACATCATCAGCAATGGAAAAGATACCGATAGGGATTGTATGGAGAGTGAGCAGTTTAAAAGCATTACTCTGTCCCCAGGCAAATGGAAATACACACACAATTGGCAGGGTTGGGATTAGAACATAGACCTAACTACCTTATCACACTACCGCATTAAGCGGTTACAGAACAGGCTACTGAGATTACTGGATCACAGTACTCCCAGAGGCATACTTCTAGGTAGGTGACATCATCAACAATGGAACAGATGCTGATAGGGATTGTATGGAGTGTGAGCAGTCTAAAAGCATATTAGTGTCTCAAGGCAGATGGAGACAAACACATGCCAGTGGTGTGAACAGGACAACTGCCTATCAACGGACCACTATTGCAACACTACATAGATACGAGAGGTGCCACAGACACTACACCTTACAAGACAGTCAATATGACATTCTAGGAATGCGGACATCGACATGGATGCTGGCAGTTACGGTGTACATACCTGTGAACCAGTGTGTTCAATGTAGGAATCCATCCTGAAGTGGGGTATGGCCATCTGTTGCCTGGATGCCCATACACATAGAGGCACATAACCGACACAAGGTGTTACTGGGCATGCTCACACACTTAGTAGCACACATCCGTTTGGAATGCACTATGTGTCCAGCTACACAGCGGCATACTGGGCATGCTTGCACACTTAGTAGCGAAGGGCTGTCTTGTATGCACTCTGATTCTAAACATGGAAGGGCAGCGAAGGGCTGTCTTGTATGCACTCTGATTCTAAACACGGAAGGGCACAGTGTGTCGATAGTCATCATGGTTAGCATGAATGCTGCACTACATATATCTGACACCAGTCTTCTACACGTCTGCTGCTATCCATCACCTTAGCTGTACCAATCTAAACCTGGCACACTTATACCAACCATGGTGATGTCCTGCCAGGAGTGGCTGCTTCGCCCATATAATACCATTCATAGACGAATGTCCTGAGACCAGGTAAACACCCTGACACCTAGAGGACAACTGCATTGTATGTGTATGCTAAACAGTGCTAGATGTGTAGTGTTTGTAATCACAGCTGCCAATCTAGATCCAACAATGGGGAATACTGACATCTGTGCAGTGAGGAACACCTGGCATAAGGCTCAGTTGTGCACAATAGCACTACCACCGTATACCTCAGATACAGACATGTGGGCCATAACACCATTACGGACCACTCCAGGTGGTAGTGTCCCCACATACATGAAGGTCACTCACATGTACTGACCAGTTCACTCTCAAAAGCCATCACAGATGTGTCAGGTGCAGATCACAGTGTCAGAAGTCACATTCTAGGATGTAGCCCTCAGACATCACCATGTCCTTGGACCAGCAACACACTTACTGTGAGCACCGCTGGGGTATGAACACACCGCTACACACTGCCCACTCTCCCCATCTCGGGACACCTGTCGTACATTTTGTCAACCCATGTGTTATTACACTTGCACAACCTACTGTTCCGTGTACAGCTACAGCCTGGCCGCGTTAATCATTACAGTTTGACTAACAGAGTAAGTTTTGTCGTTCCACAAGGAACCCCATGATCCATGGTTAAAGTGTAGACCTTGTAGATCTCTCCCACTGGTACTTTCCTGCTGGTGGTCTGGAAAGCAGCGGTGTATTTAGCTTTCTTGCGTGTCTTTATGTCTCACCGGCCTAGCTGGGGTGGTGAGGGAGGTAGATGTTAGTTGACTGGACCTCCCACTAACATATACCCAGTCTGAACATATGTTACCCGTAACTGCTGTACTGTAACCTAGGTATGTACATGTTATATCTACAGTAACATATATATAGATATATATATATATATATATATATATATATATATATGTGTGTGTGTGTGTGTGTGTGTGTGTGTATATATATATATATATATATATATATATATATATATATATATTATGTACATATATATATATATATATATATATATATATATATATATATATATATATATTTATATATATATTTATGTATATGTTGTCACTAGCCATTAGGTGTATTAAGCCACCTGTCCACCTCATATCACTAGTTCTGGAAGGGTTTAGTTAGGACTGTGTTACCTTCTGATTCGTAATCACGGACGTCCATGATAATCGGGTACAGGGCACTGATATATTCCCTATGTGTTCCCCCAGTGGTTTACGGACTATCCCGTAGATATGCTCTTCAGGTTTGGGAGGTATGAGCGTCTGCAGTGCCCACATAGGAATATTAATTACTTCCACTGGGCGGGCCTAATACATCTCTACCAACCAACACCTGCACACTTAGGCCCATTATTGCATAAGCATGATTCACCTACCTGACACCCCTTTACAGCACTCATGACACATACTTACTGTGAGCGCAGCTGGGGTATGAACACACCCATACACACTGCCCACTGTCCCTGTCTCGGGACACATGTCCTACGTTTTGTCAACCCATGTGTTATTACACTTGCACAACCTACTGTTTCGTTTACGGCTACATTCTGGTCACGTCAATCATTACAGGTTGCCTAACAGAGTAATTTTTTGCGTCCCACAAGGGACCGCATGATCCATGTTTAAAGTGTAGACCTAGCAGATCTCTCCCACTGGTACTTTTCTGCCAGTGGTCTGGAAAGCAGTGGTGTATTTACCTTTCTTGCGTGTGTGTATGTCTCACCAGCCTAGTTGAGGTGGTATGGGAGGTAGATGTTAGTTGATTGGACCTCCCACTAACATATGCCCGGTCTAAACATATGTTACTAGTAATTGCTGTACCGTAACCTAGGTATGTACATGTTATATCTACAGTAACATACACATATATATATATATATATATATATATATATATATATATATATATATATATATATCAGATACAAAACGACAGTCACCACCCAATGTTCCAACAGCTTAGAAACAAAGTCTATAAGCATAAAAAAGCTGAGCGAACACCACGGCTATAAAAAAAAAAAGATTTATTCAGTCTAAAATGGACAAGCGCTTTCACGTAACTAAAGTACGCTTCTTCAGATCCTTAGTTAAAACACTGTGATACTAACATTTATATACAATCACATGACCATAATCAATCAATCAATTAAGACATCAATTAAAAAATGCATCAATTAAAGGAAACCTTCTATCCTAGTCATTTCATTGATCTTGCATCTAGCACAGGTTTAATATTAATACTACTATTGAGCCCTGGTGGTGAGTGTGCCCTTAACCTGAAAATCCACTTTAATTCTATCCTTAACAGAAAGTTATTATTATCTCCCTGTCTTAAGTTGTTGCTAACTTGTTGCAGTACTCTAAAATTGAAACTATGTCCTGCCTGCTCTATAATATGTTTCACTAAAGCATTTAGCATATTTCTATTTCTAATTTCATATTTATGTTGGTAAATCCTATCCCTTAACCGTTTTATAGTTTTTCCTACATAAAAACTTTCGCAATTATTGCAGCAAGCTAGAGAGATAATATTTTCAATATCACATGTGGCAAAAAGTCTTGGTTCAAAAATAAAATTAATATCCAAATGCTGATAAATCTGTTCTTTACTTATTTCATGACACATCTTGCATTTACCACATGGGTATGTCCCACATCGTCCACTAGATGTCTCTATTCCATTACTTCTATTCTGTGTTCCACATAATAACCGCTTAAGATTTTTATTATTCCTATAAGAAAAACTTGGTTTTGTACCTATGAGATCCCTGGTCTCATCATCTATAGTCAGGACTTGCCAATTCCTTCTTATAATATCTGTTATTATACCATTATCTACAGTATAGCTCATATTAAACCTTAATTTATTCATCTTTTTTTCTCTAACATCTCTCTTTGTATTGAGTGGAATAGATAAAGAATTTCCTTCATTACACTCACTATCTAAGCTCTCTTTCACTAGTCTTATCTCACTATCCTTATAACCTCTCTCTACTAATAAATTCTCCAATTTTTTTATTTCTGTTTGTTCATCATAAGGAGAGCTGCAGATTCTTCTTATTCTCTTTATCTGCCCCTTTGTGATGTTTTTAAAAACGTGACCTGGATGCATACTATGTCGTTCTAGTAGACTATTCTTCCAACTATCCTTGCGATACAGGGTGGTACTGATCTCTCCATCTCTCCCCCTGTATATGGTAACATCCAAAAAGTCAATTTTATTATGGGACCAATTCATTGTAAATTTCAAAAAAGAGGTTGTTGTTTCTAAGTATCTAACAAAATCATTTAATGAATCTATGTCCCCTTCCCAAAAGAGAAGGATGTCATCTACAAAACGTTTAAACAAAATAATGTTCTCACTGTATTGATGTCCCTTTAGGAACTGTTCCTCCCAGAAATATACTACCAAATTAGCATATGAGTTGGCACATGATGTTCCCATTGCCACTCCCCATTGCTGTAAAAATAGCTGTTTATCAAACAAGAAGATATTGTTAGAAAGTACTATTTCCAGAAGAGAGCAAATCAAAATAATGTCATTGCTCTTCATTCCCTTCATAACAAGTATATTCCTTATTGCTTCTAACCCATATTCATTGGGAATCACAGTAAATAGGCTTTGTACATTTAAAGTAGCCATTAAATATTCCTTTCTTTTTACCATTGGTTTCTCATTATTTAAAGAAAGCAAAAGATCTGTAGTATCTTTTAATATATTGGGAATATCCCTTACTATCATTCCCAATTTACTTTCTATATATAAAGAGATTGGTTCTGTTAACCACCCTCCACCATCTACTTTAGGTCTCAGCAGCGGTTTCAATAAGGATTTGTGTATTTTTGGTAGACCTTTTATGCAGGGTATCGTGGGTTTCTCAACTAGCAGATATTCATAGAACTCTTCATCTATCTGCCTTGTCATCAGTAAATTTAATATAATTCTCTTTCTATTCCACTCAATACAAAGAGAGATGTTAGAGAAAAAAAGACGAATAAATTAAGGTTTAGTATAAGCTATACTGTAGATAATGGTATAATAACAGATATTATAAGAAGGAATTGGCAAGTCCTGACTATAGATGATGAGACCAGGGATCTCATAGGTACAAAACCAAGTTTTTCTTATAGGAATAATAAAAATCTTGTTATATGGAACACAGAATAGAAGTAATGGAATAGAGACATCTGGTGGACGTGTGGGACATACCCATGAGTGGATTTATGTGACACATACTATGGTAAAGATGTGTCATGAAATAAGTAAAAACAGATTTATCAGCATTTGATATTAATTTTTTTTTTTTGAACAAGACTTTTGCCCACATGTGATAATGAAAATAATTGTTTTATGTAGGAAAACTATAAAACGGATAGGATTTACCAACATAAATATGAAATTAGAAATAGAAATATGCTAAAATAACTGGTGAAATATAATAGAGCAAAGTGACATAGTTTCAATTTTGCAGCAACAACTTAAGACAGGGAGATAATAATAACTTTCTGTTAGGATAGAATTAAAGTGGATTTTCAGGTTAAGGGCACACCACCACCTGGCTCAATCATGCAAGATCAATGAAATGACTAGGATAGAAGGTTTCTCTTGATGCATTTTTAATTGATGTCTTAATTGATTGATTGATTATGGTCATGTGATTGTATATAAATGTTAGTATCACAGTGTTTTAACTAAGGATCTGAAGAAGCGTGTCCATTTTGACAGAAATAAATTTTTTTATTTTTTATAGCCATGGTGTTCGCTCAGCTTTTTTATGCTTATAGACTTTGTTTCTAAGCTGTTGGAACATTGGGTGGTGACTGTTGTTTTGTATCTGATATTTTTGGCTTGCCTTGCCTTAACTTACAACCACCTCATTCCAAGATGTCGGTTGTCTAGGGAGTACCCTATACTAGTCGCTCCTCATATGTCAGCACTTATCTCTAATTTTTAAAATAGTAGATTAAGGTGTTTTCCACAGAAGTTTGCTCAGAAAGATAAATGGAAAGTCAACGCTAAAATTTGGACTCTTTATTGTCAAAAATAAAGAGAATTTTAAACATTAACAGAAACGAACTTCATTTGGCCTTCAAATCACAAGCCACGTGCCTACAACAGACTTTCTCAGTGATCCTGTTCCCGCGAATGCAACTTTGCTTAGGTATGGCTGGTAACTCCGACAATATGGAGACTCAGGCCACAAAGGCCAAATTTTCCTCACTGCTCTTGCCTGATAAAGATACAGGCTCAAAAAGACTTAGAACAAATAAACAAGGCGTTGAAAATCCAAAAATGAGCGCCAAGGAAAAAAATGAATCAAACTTTCACCTTGAAGAGTTAAAACAAGCCTTAGAACCTATACATACTGCCGTAAAAAGCTTTGCTGACCAACTCACTGACTTTGGTAAATCCCTAAATCATATAACCGAAAGGTTAGATAGTCTGGAAGGGAAGAATCACACTAATGAAATTCAAATTGAAACTTTAAAAAAAGATTTATGTGCCAAAGATGCTCTCATAACTGCAATCCAAGATAAACTGTTCGACCTTGAGGCAGAAAGTCTCAATAATATAATAATAAGAGGATTGCCAGAATCCTATGATAGTCACGACTTACTAAAAACTGTTAAACAGATTTTTTTAGCACTTCTAAATCTAGATGGCAAGTCTGAGAGTCTGGTTCTAGAGAGAGCACATAGAGCCTTGCGATCTCGTCAAGATGCCTCGATGCCTAGGATTATATACACTAAAATCCTGAATTTTCAAGATGCACAGAGAATACTGGCAGCAGCCAAAAAGCAAAAACAATTTATGTGGAACCAGCATAGACTTTCATTCTCACAAGATTTACCTCCACTGATTAAAGTAAACAGACAAAAACTAGCTCCCTATTGTTCTGATTTAATTAAAAGAAATATTAGGTTCCAGATGCGTTATCCAAACACGCTATCCTTCACACATAACGATAAGAGATATCAAGTAAGTACTTCGCAAGAAGCTAAAGATATCTTTATAAAATTGTTTAAAGAAGTGCCTACTGGAATAGCTACTGTTAAATAATATTCCATTCAGTTGATTATTATAGACACCTACACTTTAAGCAACCTATTCTTCGCATTTAGCTATATTGCTTGGTCATGGCCTCAAATGTTTATATAAGACTCTCTTTAAAACTACGAATGAAAAATGAAAAGTTTTTAAACTGTGTCCTTTGGGTCTTTTTTCTTTGTTCATTTTAGAGTACTGACACTTTGCTTAAAGGACTGTTGTCAACTTCTCTGGAACCTTAGTTAAACGTTCACGACTGAGTCGAAGTTTATTCTTCTATACATCAGTCTAATATGAGTGTTGTGGAGGTTGGCGAGACTAAATGTTTTTTTTTTTTTTTTTTCCTTTTTATTTTTTCTCTATTGACTCTGAATGTGTATTTACATTACAAGTCTTACTCTTAAGACAGCTAGATTCCTTTTATCTGGAAGCTATATATACCCTAAGGAATCTTTTTTTTTTTTTCTACTCCAGAGAAAAAGATAGAGATAAATACCAAAGATGGTTTCTTGGGGATTGTTGTTTGAGTGGTAATTTTCAATACCATTCGCACAACCGGAAATATGTAATAACATTATTTGCTCTCTAATAGTCCTTCGGCTTAATGTAACTGGTGAGACAGACATATATATTGTTGAGTTGTTTGTTCAAGATATTTCGTTGATATATGCCGAATGATAGAGGCATAGTGCAGATAGAACATCATCACACAGTTCTTGAAGCGCTGTGTTCACGGAAGCATTGCCATGCTTTTTTCCATGAATAATTACAGTATCAAACATTTGCTGTGACTTTTTTCTTCCAAGAATGTAGACACAACAAAAATATCTACTGTGGGATTACATTTCATGATATATTTTATTGTAACAACTTACTGTGCCTTTTGGTTACTGTATTTGATCGGGTGGGTTATATATCATAATTATAAATTCTTTATTTGAACTCTTGACAGTTTCTTATGGAAGGCGAGCTTGTAGATGAGTTACCCTTTGTTTAAATAATCTATGCACAGTTTTCATTGTGTATAGTATGATACTGTAAGTATGTAATGTAAGATATGTTAAACACACATATAATTCATTAAGTTACATGCGATGTATGTTGAACTTAAAAGCTTACTTATTTAATTACTTATTAAACTCAACATTTTAGTAATTTCATTAGCTACTGCATATAACACCTGCTCTTTAGCAAAGCGTTAATAAAATATTTAATTCTTCATAGACTATATAGGAGTAGAGTAATATTAGTATTACAGTCCCTGATTATGATTGTCATCTTGTTTTCAATATTTTTGTATATATGTATAGTTTGTTTATACATACTGTTATTCCTTTTTAGGACTCCATTTAGATTTAATCTAGTTAGTTTGTTTATTTTGTTAACCAATAATAGACATTCAATTCAACTGTATATTTCTTCTCTAATAAGGGGTGGGTGGGTAGGCACCGGGTTGATTGGGAAGGAATATGGAGTGCTAAATATAATAATATTTTTGAGAGGCTTAAATAGTAGGTGGATATATTGCAACAAGACTTTGATCTCAATCTTTCTGCAATGTGTTGTCAATATTAATTACCCATTACTTATTTGGTTACTTTTAGATATCCAGAATAATGACTTTGTATATTTATTCATGGAATGTAAGAGGGATACATAACAAAGATAAGAGATCCCTACTTTTTCATCTGGTGTATAAATCTCAAAATAACATTTGCTTTCTACAAGAAACTCATTTACCCAGGGAAGATTGGGATAAAGAAAATAAAAAGAAATGGGTCAAGAAAATAATAGCTGCTGGTAATAGTTCTAACTCAAGGGGGGTGGCTATTATAATCAAAAACAATTTTCAAGGCTCCATTTCAGATGAGAATTATGATATAAATGGAAGATGGTGCTACTTTACCTCTCATCTTCAGGATTTAGATAAACCACTTGTTTTTTTTAATCTTTATGGTCCCTGTAACAATCAACACATTTTTTTTTACAGATATATAACATTTTATCCTCTTTTAAAGACCATTATATTATTGTGGGAGGAGACTGGAATGCTATTATTAACCCTGATACTGACCGTACTAGTAGATCGCTCTCATATAATCACCAAGCATCTATAGCTCTGGAAGAATTGATGTTAGATTTGAATCTTATAGACCCTTTCTCCTTTGCAAGTTGTATTGCTAGAAAAGATATATACACGTACTATTCTAAATGCTATAATTCATGGTCAAGATTGGATTTTTTCCTTATTTCCAACTCTCTCTCACACTTGAAAGTTGATTATTCCATAGAACCTAGATTCTTTTCAGACCATTCTAGAATATCCCTTAGATTTGATTTGGATCTCAATATACCACACAGACATACATACAATAATTGGACGCTAAATAATAATCTCCTCTTAAATTCTGACATTCATAAATTAATTACTGAAATTATTAGGGAAGCATACTTTAATCTGGACACAATGAATATTCCATATGATATACAATGGGCGTCTTGTAAAGCAAACCTTAGAGGCATGCTAATTAATAAGGCTTCATTTCTTAAAAAACAATATAAAAACAAAGAATCTTTATTAAAACTAAAAATTCAAACTTTGGAAAGTCAATACAGACTAAATGCTAACTCCTCTTCTTACCAACAATTGTTAGATTCCCAGAAAGAATTATGTCTACCACACCAACATAATCTCTCTATAGTTGAACAAAGACTTTTAGCTATCCATTCTGAATGGGCACAAGTTCCCTCTAGAGTTTTAGCGAGAATAATTAAAAATAACCAAACTCTTCCCAAAATACCACCCATACAATACAAAAATAGGTTATTTAATACTGATTTGGAAATCTTACAACTCTTCACGTCTTTGTTTTCAGATTTATACTCTAAGGGAAATGCTCCTTTGAATAAGCAACATATGGACAGTTTTCTAACTTCTATTAAATTCCCTAAACTGAGTGAACAACAAAGGAATATACTTTCGGCACCATTAAGTTCGCAAGAAGTGTCAGAAGCTATTGACAGATTAAAATCTAGTAAATCCCCAGGCCCAGATGGTTTTACACCTGAATTTTTTAAAACTCATAAAACTGCTCTTATACCCTTTCTTCTCAAAACCTTTAATTACATAAGAATTTATGGTATTACAGATCTACATTGGAATACCTCAAAAACCATCCTAATTTTGAAAAATAATAAAGATAAATCGGATCCTGATAATTATAGGCCGATTTCCCTAATTAACACTGATATAAAAATTTTAGCCTCTTTACTTGCAAACAGACTTAAAAAGGTCTTACCATCTTTAATTTCTTCTGACCAAGCAGGTTTTATGTCTCATAGACATGTATGGGATAATACTTTGACACTAGAATCTCTTATACAATTCATTAAAATAGATAAGAATCCATTATATGCTCTGATTCTTGATGCGTCGAAGGCTTTTGACAGAGTTGTATGGGATTTTCTTTTTCAAACTATGGCCTGTTTTCATATACCCAGCACCTATATAGATTTGATTAAAATCCTGTACAAGGATTCCTTTACTTTCCTATACATCAATAGAAATACATCCAAACCTATAAAGATCTCATATGGTACAAGGCAAGGATGTCCTCTATCCCCTTTTCTTTTTAATTTGTATATGGAACCGTTGCTTTTGTACATAACACAAAACACCTTTCACAGGATACCCAGGATTTATAACACCAATGTATATTTATCTGCTTTTGCGGATGATCTGGTAATATACTTCCAAACACCTGGTACAGACCTGGTTAAATTGATTAACTCTGTCACCATATATTCTCAAGTTTCTGGATATAAGATCAATTCACAAAAAACACATATTTTTCCTATAAACCCACAAGCCCATAAATTATATTTATTCCCAGACTCTTCTTTCCAAATTACGCATGCAATCAAATATTTGGGGATTCAAGTTCAACATAATGGTCTTTCCACATTTCAGAATAATTTAAATAACATTTGGTCATTAATAATGTTAGACTTAAATAGATGGAAATTATTAAATTTATCACTTTTATCTAAAGTGGCGATAGTTAAAATGAATATACTTCCCAGAGTCTTATTTCAATTCAATTCCTCAGACCAATTTATCCCTAAATCTTTCTTTTCCAAAATTAATAAAGAATTAGCCAGATTTATTTGGTTTCCCAAATCTGTTAGGATTTCATACACCAAGCTAATCTTTCCTAAAAATAAAGGTGGCCTAAGTCTTCCGGATTTTTATCTCTACTATTTAATTATTTCTGCTAATAAACTTCTTGCTATTTCCAACTTAGATTTTAAGAGATTTAATAAATATCCTAATTGGACCAAATTATGGTACCAAGTCATTTTAAACAAAAATATTAATCCGTCCACTCTCCCTTTTCTCTCCATGGATTCTATTAATAACCTAAAAATTCCTAAATCCCTAAAACAAAAAGTTAATTCCTTTCAAGAATTATTAAAACTCATTAACATTAAGGACACCTTCCAGTTACTACAACCTCTTCATTTAAATCCTAATATTAGATTAAATAATGTGCCTATTAATCTCTCAAACTTCCCTCTTATTAAAGATCTCAATATCTGGGATCTAATACAATACAAAGATGAAACTCTCACTAATGTATGTAAAATTTTTAAAGCAGATATTAAATATACTACTATTTTAAGACAATTGAGAGAATTAATCACTGCTAAATTTGCTCATATTAAAACAGATAAACTAGATTTCATAAATGTTGAAAAAGTGATACAGACTTTAAATCTTCCAGAGAAAATGTTATCTAAATCATATAATTTTTTTACACAGATAATTCATGAATCAGATTGCCTTTTTTCTAAATACTGGGACAAGCATAATTTTCAATTATCTGCAAGTCAGAAACTCACAGCTATCAAGAATACTTTGGACTACTCTCCCCTTAAAAAGCTCTTTTACACTCAATTAATGACAAATAATAATGTGTATTATACTCCCTCTAAATTAAATAAATTTAATCCTAGCAAATCTGCTTCATGTTCCTGTTGCTCCTTTCCAAATGCTGATCTTTTACATGTTCTATGGTCTTGTTATCACTCACACAAACTTTGGACCTCTTTAAAAGTGCGTTTACAAAAGATGGGATATCACAAATCCACCTTATCTTGGGAACTAGCGTTACTTCACATATCTAATACTCATTTATCTAAACTAGATACACAAGTAATAGTTCACATATATTCCCTTATAAAACTTTACATCACACAAAACTGGATAGACCGCACTAAACTGAATTGGAACAACTTTAAGAATCTAGCTTTTACATATATTTCAGCACAGAAAATATTAGTCAAAAGTCCCAAGAAGCGGGCCCAAACTAACAAAGTTATAGAAAAAGTCTTGTTTATCATAAATACTGATTAATAGGTTAACATACCTGTTGAGATTCTTAGTTCTGTTATATATATATATTTTTTTTTGCATAATTACACCTACTTTTAATTATATTTATACTTACTCTGTTTTGCCTCCAGGTTAACATATGTACATATTGTTTATAGTTACTGCATGTGTGTAACCTTTCTCAAAGAGGGAAAATTACTGTTTTTTTTCTTTTTTTTTTTTTCCATATATATAAGCCTTACCTACAACAGTATCTTTTAACTTATATGATACATCATGCAGTTTGGTTTTTTTTTTTTTGTTGTTGATGTTTGTCTGTATCTCTAAATTTTAAACTCAATAAAAAGTTTTTTGAAAAAAAAAAATACAACCACCTCCACATGGCAGAAGTAAGAGACATTGAGTTGGAATATGTACCTGGATCTAAAACATCTGCGAAGAAAGCTATAGTACGATGGGACAATGTCATTTCTCTAGATGCAGAGAATCCACTTCTAGCCCTAAGAATTGATAATGTCGAGTCAACTCCAATTTTAAATGTAGGCGCCAATTTTCAAGAATTTTTATTGGCGGTAAGAAGTATTGAAAATGATTTATACAAATACAAGAGATTGGTTTGGCAAAGATTACACATGGAAGCATGCTTACACTTTTGTGTGGTCCCTAGAGGCATGAGAGTGTTATGCATGCCTTCTTATGGTGATGCACATCCTGAACTACTAAGTGGCAAAGTTTGAACCTGGATTTGAGTTTTCGATATATTCAACTATTAATAGACTATTTTTCACCAATTGAAAATGAACTTAAACAACGTATTCTCAGCAAGCATAGAGACATTCTGACACAATATAAAGGTGCCGTTTTTGACAACATATAAAACAATATGTATGTCAATATAACTTGCTATGAGAATAAATTGAAGCAGACGAAAGAACGTAAAATACAGAGAGACTACCAGGATTTTGTTGCTGGTGAAGTTTTCTCTTGGTCGAAAAACTCTGAGAGACAATTAATTCCAAATGCAGAAGTGTCTATAGGAACAATTACTGCAGTAGTACAAGAAGGGACTGTCAACAATATTAGTGAGGATTATTTGCAGAATGAGTTAACTGAAAACGTAATCAATGACTCAATGCAGAATATAGCCACTAGACAGAATGATAGTAAGAGCAATCCACTAGGTGGCTTAATGAAAACGGGAGTGAATTTCACTCCGCTACCCAATCAGGATACAATCTCTCAGACTGGGTCCACACCTCCACCTAACCAGGAAGCCAGAAAGCAGACGGAAATGGGAGCTAGACCGAAACAGGTTGTACCACACACGATTGAGCATTTTTTACCGCTAATGGTCAGACAAAAAGTATATCATCAACGGTCGGTAAGCAGGGGAAGAAGAAAGAGAAAGAATTCCATGGAGATGGAGAATATGAGCCGAAGGGTGAGACGGTGATGGGACTAATTGTTAACTTGTCTAATTATACATTGAATGAACATGAGAGAAGTGTCCTAAACAAAGGACTAACTTTTATACCTACATCGAGAGTAAATGTAAGTGACTTGTTGACAGATTTAAGATTGTTTGGTCGGAGTATATCTCTGAAATTATTTTTTAAAGACTCTAATGATAAAACACCTTGCAGTAACAGACTGAAAAAGAAGAGTAGCTTCACTCCGAAGCCACCTACACATGTTGAGTTGTTTATGAAAATGTGTGAAAGGGATATTTATGACAAACTGTATGGTACAAAAGGCAAAGGTTATAACAATATTACTAAAGAAGAGAGGATGGCATTAATGTCTTTAAAAATAATACAGCTATAAATATTAGACCCGCCGATAAAGGCGGAGCAATAGTTGTGATGAATGCGAATGATTATTTTGACTCTATGAGCCATATGTTAAGTGATGATAAAGTATATAAACCATTACGCCAGAGTGACTATAATAATGTTATTAAGACAGTAAAGGATAGTCTTTATGATTTACTGATGACAAGGCAGATAGATGAAGAGCTCTACGAATATCTGCTAGTTGAGAAAACCACGATACCCTGCATAAAAGGTCTACCAAAAATACACAAATCCTTATTGAAACTGCCGCTGAGACCTATAGTAGATGGTGGAGGGTGGTTTACAGAACCAATCTCTGTATATATAGAAAGTAAGTTGGGAATGATAGTAAGGGATATTCCCAATATATTAAAAGATACTACAGATCTTTTGCTTTCTTTAAATAATGAGAAACCAATGGTAAAAAGAAAGGAATATTTAATGGCTACTTTAGATGTACAAAGCCTATTTACTGTGATTCCCAATGAATATGGGTTAGAAGCAATAAGGAATATACTTGTTATGAAGGGAATGAAGAGCAATGACATTATTTTGATTTGCTCTCTTATGGAAATAGTACTTTCTAACAATATCTTCTTGTTTGATAAACAGCTATTTTTACAGCAATGGGGAGTGGCAATGGGAACATCATGTGCCAACTCATATGCTAATTTGGTAGTATATTTCTGGGAGGAACAGTTCCTAAAGGGACATCAGTACAGTGAGAACATTATTTTGTTTAAACGTTTTGTAGATGACATCCTTCTCTTTTGGGAAGGGGACATAGATTCATTAAATGATTTTGTTAGATATCTAGAAACAACAACCTGTTTTTTGAAATTTACAATGAATTGTTCCCATAATAAAATTGACTTTTTGGATGTTACCATATACAGGGGGAGAGATGGAGAGATCAGTACCACCCTGTATCACAAGGATAGTTGGAAGAATAGTCTACTAGAACGACATAGTATGCATCCAGGTCACGTTTTTAAAAACATCACAAAGGGGCAGATAAAGAGAATAAGAAGAATCTGCAGCTCTCCTTATGATGAACAAACAGAAATAAAAAAATTGGAGAATTTATTAGTAGAGAGAGGTTATAAGGATAGTGAGATAAGATTAGTGAAAGAGAGCTTAGATAGTGAGTGCAAGGAAGGAAATTCTTTATCTATTCCACTCAATACAAAGAGAGATGTTAGAGAAAAAAAGACGAATAAATGAAGGTTTAATATGAGCTATACTGTAGATAATGGTATAACAACAGATATTATAAGAAGGAATTGGCAAGTCCTGACTATAGATGATGAGACGAGGGATCTCATAGGTACAAAACCAAGTTTTTCTTATAGGAACAACAAAAATCTTAAGCGGTTATTATGTGGAACACAGAATAGAAGTAATGGAATAGAGACATCTAGTGGACGATGTGGACATACCCATGTGGGAAATGCAAGATGTGTCATGAAATAAGTAAAGAACAGATTTATCAGCATTCAGATATTAATTTTATTTTTGAACCAAGATTTTTTGCCACGTGATAGTGAAAATATTATCTATCTAGCTTGCTGCAATAATTGCGAAAGTTTTTATGTAGGAAAAACTATAAAACGGTTAAGGGATAGGATTTACCAACATAAATATGAAATTAGAAATAGAAATATGCTAAATGCTTTAGCGAAACATATTATAGAGCAGGCAGGACATAGTTTCAATTTTAGAGTACTGCAACAAGTTAGCAACAACTTAAGACAGGGAGATAATAATAAATTTCTGTTAAGGATAGAATTAAAGTGGATTTTCAGGTTAAGGGCACACTCACCACCAGGGCTCAATAGTAGTATTAATATTAAACCTGTGCTAGATGCAAGATCAATGAAATGACTAGGGTAGAAGGTTTCCTTTAATTGATGCATTTTTTAATTGATTTCTTGATTAATTGATTATGGTCATGTGATTGTATATAAATGTTCGTATCACAGTGTTTTAACTAAGGATCTGAAGAAGCGTACTTTAGTTACCTGAAAGCGCTTGTCCATTTTAGACTGAATAAATCTTTTTATTTTTTATACCCATGGTGTGCGCTCAGCTTTTTTATACTTATATATATATATATATATATATATATATATATATATATATAGACATATGTATATATATATATATATATATAAATATATATATATATATATATATATATATATATATATATATATATATATATATATATATATATATATATATATCTTTGTTTGTATATGTCTGTGTATCTATCTATATATATATATATATACATATGTATATATATATATATATATATATATATATATATATATATATATATACATACATATATATATATATATATATATATACACACACACACACATATATATATATATATATATATATATATATATATATATATATATATATATGTTTTCATTAGTCATTACGTGTATTCCGCCACCAGTCCACCTAATATCACTAGTTCTGGAAGAGTTTAGATAGGACTGTGTTAGATTCTGATTCGTAATCATGGACGTCCATGATAATCAGGTATAGGGTACAGGGCACTGATATATTCCCTATGTGTTCCCCCAATGGTTTACGGACTATCCAGCAGATATTCACCTACCTGACTCCCCTTTACAGCACTCATGACACATACTTACTGTGAGCACAGCTGGGGTATGAACACACCACTACACACTGCCCACTCTCCCCGTCTCAGGACACATGTCATACGTTTTGTCAATCCATGTGTTATTACACTTGCTCCACCTACTGTTCTGTGTACAGCTACATCCTGCTCACATCGATTTCCATGGGTTCGCCTGTATGGCGAATTTTTGAAGTCCCGCAAGGGACCCCGTTATCCATGTTTAAAGTGTAGACCTTGCAGATCTCTCCCACTGATACTTTCCTGCCGGTGGTCTGGAAAGCAGCGGTGTATTTACCTTTATTGTGTGTCTGTATGTCTGACCGGCCTAGCTGGGTGGTTTGGGAGGTAAACGTTTGTTTATTGGACCTCCCAGTAACATATACCCAGTCAGGGTGTTCATGTGGTGATTCGGCATTAGGCTTATCCGACTGGAGACTGGAACCGCCCTGTACCCATTCAAATGTCAGACTTAGCACATGGACAGAGTTGGTCCCAATTTTAACATTCTACCTGTGTTTACAGATACTGCGGTTAGGACACCTCTGACCCGATTATTATGCTGGCACTACATAATATAGGGTGGGGGGTGGTTCCACTGGTGTTTCCCTTCACATTCATTACGGACGCTTTTACTGTAACCATGTTCATTCATTCATTCATATATATAGATATACATATATATATATATATATATGTATATATATATATATATATATATATATATATATATATATATATATATATATATATATATATATATATATATATATATATATATATATATATATATATATATATATATATATATATATATATATATATATATATATATATATATATATCTGCCTGTACATACACCTACATACCTATTTACATTTCCCATACAGTTGAATGTACACCACGCATCTCCGCTCCCTTTACCTCCCTATATCCGATGGATATTATTCTGGCCATCACTTATGACTTCACTACAGGTACTCAATAGTACTGTCAACAAATGTGACAGTTGGTGTACATATGTGTTCGGACCTCTCAAACACTCAGGGACTAATTTCAACAGTGACAGTGACAAGGCAAGGAGAAATCAGGGACAATCATGGACACTTCTACAATATTAGTACTATTAACTTGAAATGTGTTGACAGATTCAGAACATATGTATTAATACTTATTTTCTGAAGTTAAAAACGTCTGTTACTCTTAATTATTGTCATTATTCATTCAAGTGTCATTCAGCACCTTTCCTCCAAAGGTCACTGGTTTTATGAGTGATTAAGAGGCTGGCCTGTTATTGTGCGAATGCTCTGACCATTGGTAGGGTTGCCACATTTTCATATGTCCAAGATGGGATATATTCTGGACACACCAGATTGTTTAAGCCAACACATACCCATGGTCAGTACAGGGTTTAGAACATTAATTATTTTCCTAGATGAGAGCTTATTCCTGTAGCACTTTAGTTGTTTATTCTGTTTCTTGTATGATTTATGTATTTTACATCCAGAAATAACTGTTTTAGGCAACTGTTACATGAAATATGGTACATAGTTATTTCCTACAATCACAGTACATTTGCCATTGGTATCATTCTTGGTCATGAAACACCTACCCATACAGGGACTGTCCCTCACAAAGTGGGACAGGAGGTACCCTGCTTACGTCATCACCTTAATCACCCTATATCCAAGTGCCACTATGCGAATGTGTACAGTATATTTTCTCGATAATTCATGTGGGGAGATGTGCATCACGGGCAGGTGTTTGATCCCGGTTAGTAGGTTCTGCATGACCAGCAGGAGGCTGAGCAGTCTCGTGAACCACTACTGCACATACAACTTGTGTCCAGTTGTCTACAGGACTGGACATCATGTTGTGATACCAAGTCTGATATTTACACAGGATACTTATCCCATGAGGGATATCCAAAAATTGAACAAGCAAACGACCTTCGATTTTTTTGGACTTACGAAAATGTGATAGGGTTTTATATGCAAGGGATACATAGTTTGCAATCCCGGCACTGCCTAGGGTGACACTGCCTACTAGATATGAGTAGTGATTACTATGTGGAGATATGGCTGTGCCAAGATAGTAGCCCAAGTATGGCTGGATTTGGTGGACGTTTAGGAATGGGGGTGGGTTGTGTGCTGTAGAGGGGATGATGGGTATTCAATTATGCATCCAGGTGTGTTGCAGTTGGATGGCTCAGTTCCATCCAGACCATTATGTGGGTATGTGCCAGTGACATTTCTGTACATGTGTATCGCACATTTTAATATTCATATGTTTGTGTGATTGTGTTCTACAGTATGGCCTGTCAGGTTGTATTGTGGATGTGTATGTTTGCTCTTTGTCTTTCTTCCTGATTCACCCACTGCTCCCTCATACACCTCCAGCTCACCTATTGTGCATCCAACACAGTCTCGCATTTGCGGATTATTACATTACTCACCCCCCCACACCTATATTCCACACACTCCATCCATCCCTTCTTTGGTTGATGGCCCATGACATGGTCAAGGGAACACATTGCATACACTTCATATCTCTTTTACCTGTATGGTTGTGAGGACTACCCTAGCATTTTTTGCCTTCCACATGCTGTACATCACGCACATAGTTACACGCAAATGCTTATCTTTCATGACATGGTAGGTACACCTGGGTAATACCCCGTTCATCTTTGACACATCCTGACAAGAATGGCTTGGACCGCAAATGGGCAGATTTTGGCCGAATGCTCTGACCACTGGTAGGGTTGCCACCTTTTCATATGGCCAGGATGGGATATATTCCGGACACAAATCAGATTCTACAGGACAACACATACCCACAGTCAGTACAACGGCTAGTATTTTTGTTTTATGCCGACATGTTAGCTTATTGTTGTAGCAGTTTATATGCTCCTTCTGTTTTGTTTACTTGCTTATTCTATTTCTTGTGATGTGGTATATTACATACAGGAATAACTATTGTATGTGACTATTACATGTGATGTGGGACATAATTATGTCATACGGTCACAGGATATTTTACATTTATAATGGTTTTGGTATGGACACAACTGCCCAGATGTGTACTGTCCCTCACAATGTGGGACAGGTGGTAACCCTGACCATTGGGCTAGACTTAGCTATTGGTAGCGCGCTAACACAATGCGTTTCGCTTCCACTTGGTATAACTATCAACACTGCATTAGAATATGGGCACATGGTTTTAAATGTCATTTGTTCGTGGGATGGTGACTCGATATTCGCTAACGTGCATTTGTGTTTGCTTCTTAATTTTGTGTTCACAAGAACTGTCTTGCATGCTTGGCATATGTTTCAGTATCCACGGAAACTGACAGGTGTGATTACTATTGCAGGCAGACTGTAATATTCAGCATTTTAGGTCGCACATCAACAGCCAACATTTCCACACCTCCGTGCAGCGCTTCGACACACCCCATGCACTTGTGCTCGTTTCCTATGCACGTGGATGTGGCGGCAGCACGCCTTCATTAATATGCATGTGGTACTACTGCGCCATCTGCACACTGCACGGTCAGCGCAAGCCTAACACCAGCCTTGGGCCGAGCTTTATGAATCCCGGGGATTGTGTTTTTTATTTGTATAATTCTGTCTTTCAATGTTATTTTAAATATTTCCTGTCATTTTGAACTCTGATGTCACTGTGAGTATATTCTTAGTGTTTTCTTGTTCTTTTATTATTTATTATTAAATATATTTAAACCTTTCAATGTGGCTGATCTTTGTAGAGAAATTTAAGTTTTGAGAGTATTTGCATATTTATTTGCAGACACTGTGTGGCCACTCCCAAGAGCATTGCTCTTGATCAGACTGCCATTTGTATTAATATTAATTTCACTCATATATTGAGTACCCTTGTAAGTGCCTTAAGGTAGCTGGCAGGAGTGTTTGGTTGTGGTGGTAACTACCTTATAGACTGGGCAGAAGGGGACATAGCTAGTAAACTTGTGCCAACCTTTCCCAGGTGTGTGTGCATGTGTGTGTAAATCAAATCTCCAAGAGTATGTCTGCCAGCTAATTGAGCAGGGAAACAAAGTAGTGGTTGGACTGAGAAGGTGCTGGATTTCTTGGCTTAGACACTCAGCTGTGATCTCATATCGATAGCTGTGCCAATGGGAAGTCTTATTGTTTATCTTGAGAAAGAGGGAGAAACCAGGCCCAGACTGAGTGTGTTCCATGGGTGTTCTTAAGGGAAATTGTGCTTGATTGTGCTTGATGCAGAGAGCTGCAGCTGGAGATACTGTGTGTGTACCTGTTATCCTCTCAGAGAACATTCCACACCAGTGCCAGTAGTGAGGATTGAGGCTCGCTCTTTGATTACTGGCCCAGAGGTGGAGTGTCAAATATTGGGTGCCAGTTGTGAGGATTGAGGATCCTTGATTACTGGCCCAGAGGTGGGGCATCACACTTCCTTTAGAAATCAAAATTGATTATGATATTTTTGATTTGAGCCTAATTTTATGTAAGCAAAAGAGTTTTCATAAAGTAAATTAATGAGTTGTGAGAAGTAATTTGAGAAATTGTACTCCTCTAAAACCATTAATAAATACTTTCAATTAACATAATCAAAAGCACTGTTTATGTCTAAATGTAACAATATTAAATTATCTTTTTCATTACTTGCAAAATCTATTATGGTTAATATTCTTTTAATGTTATTATTGCATCACAATAGCCACAGTTAGTGTTGTCACCTCACAGCAAGAGGTTTTCCGGTTCTATTCTCAGCTGGGGCACCTTCTGTGCCTCCCTGCAGTCATCTGGATTTCCTTCGGGTGCTCCAGTTTCCTCCCACATTCCAAAGAAATGCAGTAGTTGGATTGGACAGTCTAAATTGGCCATAGGTGTGAGTGTATGTGCAAATGATTTGTATGGAAGACCTACCATGGCAGGGATAGCCACCTGGTGGTGTAAAGCTTGGCTTGAGATGATTATCACTGTTGAAGTGTACCCTGACCCCATGTGTAAAATGTGAAAAAGGGGTCAAGGATGGATGGATGGATTATTTTAATATTATCATAAGTATTCCTGTTTATTATCAATCTAGTTTGATCCTTATTAATCAGATCTGGAAGAAATTGTTGAAATCCATAAGCATATATAGCAATGAATATCTTATAATCAATGTCTAAGAGTGAAACTGGGCTATATGAGGGACACTCTGCTGGATTTTTATCTGTCTTTAAAATTGGGGAGTTGGGTGCGCATTCCCAAGACTGAGGAACTTTTGTTAAATCTTTAACTATTAAAAAAAACTTTATGTAAAATATGTAAAGCTTCTTTAGGTAATAGTTAATATAATTCTAATATTATTCCATCATTACCAGGTGCTTTGTTATGTTTTAATTTATTAATTTGATTAAGTTCAGCATTAATATGGGTTTATCTATTAACTTATTTTGATCTTCAGTCAACTTGTTTTAGTATTTTTTAATAAACTTTTAATGATTTTTTTGTAAATCCATTGTTGGATTATATTGATTAATTTTATTATAATGAGCTATAAATATTTTTTAAAAGTCCTCTATTTCTGTTACTTTTTTTGGTGAATACAATTCATTAATGTGATTAGATTTTATGAGCATTTTTTGTTCTGGAATCTAATTTATGCATGGATCTTGAATTTACAGAATAGTTAATGAATTTAATTTTCTCTTAGTTTATCATAGTTTTATAATTTAAGATCTGTAAATATTTTAGTTCATTAATTTCTTTTATCACATTGTCTTGTCCTTTTTGATTTTTTTGTTGGGGTTTATCATCTTTTCTGTAAATCTGTTAGATTGTTATCCTGTTTCTTTTTCTTAGCATATTACTTCTTTATTTTACCATTAATATATGATTTTAGTGTATCCCATACATAAATCTTTGATATATCCTCTGAGTAATTCAGTTTAATAAAGGTTTGAATCTCTTTATTAAAACATTCTTTGAAATCCTTTAAATTATATATGCTGTTATCCTTTTTATAGGACTGTTATTGTTAAGGTATTGTGATAAGAGAGTGGATATGAAACTACTTTTACTTTGCTCAGTCTATATAGTAAGTTATTAGAAATATATACTCTGTTCTTGACTGTGCTCCATGTCTATGTGAAAAGTGAGTTAAAAGTGAATTGGTGTCTAAAAACTCATTACTATATTTAGTCTGAAATGAATCTATGAACTTTCATAATGCTTTGCTGAAGCTGATTGTGACATCTGGCTAATATCCCACCACTGCCACCAATCAAAATGTGATGTCTGGCTATTTTCCCACCGGACTTCAAACAATAATGAGACATCCCCCAGTTAAAACCAGGTCAGTAATTAAGGGGTCTCAATCATCACTACCGACTCCAATTTGAAAGCATCACAGAAAACACAGAGCACACAAGAGTAAAATTCCACCCTTTCTCTTAAGAGAACAACAGGAACATGCACTATTTTCCTGGGACTGGACTATATACCTCTGTCCATGCTAAATGTAATCCCTTATTATACATGTCACAGCAATGGGTTCCACTTTAAGCCCTCTGACTCACTCACACTCAAAATAAATTTAAATCTCACACACTCAAACACTTATGGGAAACCTGACACGGATTTCCAGCTGTGTCTCCTCCCCAGTGCAAATGGTATACGCTGCCACCAGAGTCAGATAGGTCTACACTCCCTTCAAAGGATGATTGATTATTAAAAATTAAACACCAAAATAAATAATACTTATGACCAGAAGCAGCCAGGCATTTGAGTTGATTTGGGGAGTATCAAACAATTATAAGCACTCTCTAAACTCTAAACAACACACTGGTTGTCCATTCAAAATTTAAAGTAATGAAAAACATTTAATAATAATAAGCAAAATTATTGCAAGAATGTAAATCAATAACTTTCAATAAACAGCAGAATTCAATCACCAGAAATATGAAATTAAACTGTAGGATAGAAGTCCATCATCTTAGAAAATCTCTATCTAATAACTAAACTTTCTTAATCTAACTAGAGAATAGTGTCCCTGATCTAATCTAAAACATAACAGCAAGGCAAAGTCAGGCTTACAGTTTTTGTTGAGTCCTTTTTCTTGGGTATCACTGTACAGTACTGTAAATGACTACAACTCTTCACTAACTGTTCAGTAATTGACTTATTGTGCCAGTCTCTTTTATATTTCAGGTTAACAGTCTCAACTGTCTTATTTTAAAAATAACAGTCATAGCTGTTTGAGAAAATTATTTTTCCTGTCAATCACCTGTTCAAAAAATCATCTAGCTAGCAGAAACATTCTAATGACATGACCACTGTTCAGCTGATTTTCCACCATTTGTACTTTAGAATCTCCCTCACAAACATGTGCAATTAGAAATGAATCAAACACTTACAGATTCTTTAAACATTTTGTATAAACAGGGAGTACTCAACATTCTAAAAACTTATTTACATTTTCACAATTAGACATACTGACATATAATACAAGTTAATCTGAGAATATACACAAATCTCCTGCCAGGCATGCTAACACAGATGACAGTGTTTCATTTTCTTCACACTGATATTCTTTGTTTTCTAGTAGTATTACAGTCTTCATCCCTTAATATATAATTAAAGCCTTCCACTAAAATAATACTACCTTTTGAAAGCTGTATTATCTGTTCTAATTGATGTTTTTAATTGTTTTAACACCAATACCTGGTATCCAGTAAGCATTAATAAAAGCATATGGTTTTCTATTCATTTCCATTGTTACTGAACAAAACATGCCTTTATCATCATTATATATATTTAATATATTGGTTATGGGTAAAGAGTTACTCCATAAAATAACTACCCCCACTCTTTTTCTCTTCATACTGAGAACTACTTAATATTGTATAATGTTTTGTATTAATTCTATTTATATCATCTTGTAATAAATGACTTTCTTGTAAAAAAAAAATAATCTGTGAGGCAAATAAATTTAAAAACTTACTTAAATTACTTTTCTTGCAACAATTATTTAAACCATTAATATTAATGGATATACACTTTAATTGTGTCATGTAATAACTGTGACCAATAAAGAAATACATATCATACTTTCAAATCCATTGGTATTAATAGTACCATTCTTGTATATCTTATACTTCTTATAATCTGTTATGAATGTGTGTATTTTAATATTATTAAATATATACATATTAACAAGAATAGTAGACACTAATAATAAATAGAAAGTTATATTAAAATTTAAACATGAAATTATTTTAACCTTCTTTCCCTTCATGGACTCTAATACTCCTAGTTTGAATAGTAAAACCATCCAAACTAACCAACCCATGGAATCAAGAAAAAAAATCAAAGATATTCTCCGCTATTTAAAAGGAAAAAATATATAAGCTATTTATAATAATGACACACCTAAACAGAATTATATAACTTCAAAATATTTTGAATTATACGTCAATATGTAAATTTCTCGCATATACTTGTTTATTCTGAATGTTTATTTGTCTAACTCTGTGTATTTAACAATAGTTGAATTATCATTTCTGTATGTAATTCTATGCCATAACTCATACTTTAATGTGTCATTTATTTACTGACACCAATACAATACAATATATATATATATATATATATATATATATATATATATATATATATATATATATATATATATTCAATATGCATATATAAATAAAACAGATGAGCTAGCATTTTCCCTTTCTTTCCTTCTTCTCCTCCTTCTTCCCTCTTCCTCCCTATTTCTCCTCTCTTCTTTTTTGCATTAACACACTTTTTTTCAATTTATCATGTTAAGAAATGCAGTCTGTAATAGTAAGAAGAAAACAGCTAATCAGTCTTTAAATCATTGACACGATTGCTTGTGTTACTGCTTTCCTCATCCAAACCATCTCTGCTGTTAGAATTTCAGTTTTCCAAAATAAAAACTTGTTTAAGAATGTATCCAATCCTCCTTTTTTATGGATATGCTAAGAAAGGATCATTTGTAATTAATGTTAATCGGGTAAAATTGTAAGCTAAACAGAGTATTTAAACAAGAAATAATTTTTTTCTTTTAATTTCTTCATTCTTTCATTAGTTTTCTGCCTGCCTTTTCAAGGAGCTGTTGTTCCATCCCATACCTTCTACGTGTTCTGTTATATTTTTGTTTTTAAGAATGTCATAGCATTGTCAGGTTCATCAAAGGTTTATTTTCATCTGGAAGAAATATTTTAAGTCTAACTTGAAACAACGGGTGAAATTTGATCTGTCACTTCTTTAATTACTTAACTAAAGGATGAAAACTTTTCTCTTAGACATCACTACAGCTGAGTAGTCATTGCCAAATCTTATTATTTTCTCCCCAAGATTGATTTTGTCCAGGTTGTTTTCAGATAGTTCTTTGTCTTGTGAAGAAAGAAATCTCACGATAGTAGATCTCACAGGTGGATTATATTTAGATAAAGATGAAATAACCAAATATCTTTCAGTTTTTTCAATTTCATATGACATTGCCTATGGTAAATCAAGAATCTTAGAGAGCCACAATGTTAAGAAGTTTGTCATATTTTCACTTTCTATGTTTTCAGGCAAACCAAAGATACAGATGTTATTTCTCCTAGACCTATTTACTAAGTCATCTATTTTGTTCAGATATAATGTATTTTGTCTCAATAAAAATCACAGTTGTTTTCTTCTTCTGTTAATCTTCATTCTATGTCATTTAAAGCAACTTATAGCCCTGATATCTGAGTTTTCTGTTGGTTGACAGACTCCTGTATTTGTTCCATTTGTTTCTAACAATTTTCTTTAAAATTGTCCAGTCTGTTATATATTTTTCCATTTTCAATGATAGTTTTTGAATGTTGGTTAAGACAGTCTGGAAATCTTTTCTTATGGATGACTCCTGAGCATTTATTTTTGTGTGACTCATTCTGCTATCCAAGTAAAGGATTTTCTAAGCACTAGTTTGACAGGAAAATTTAGTTTTATATAAATAATTTGTTAATGTTATCCTTCAGAACCACCCAAGATAGTAACTTAAGTAAAAATAAAAAAGACAAGATAACTTAGAAATATAATTTTCTGTCAGAAATTAAATAAAATAGCAGAACTAAAAAAAAAATAAATAAATAAGAAACTGCTGCTAGCCTGTCAGCATCCTGGCCATGACCCCCATATTTAGTTATTGTTGTGGCATTCTCAATACTGAACATATGAGGAATACTCTGAATAAACTAGATGAACTAAGATTCAAATCTACAGCTCCCTTTTATATTTACACTATAACCCTGACATCTACCTGCCTAGCTAATCCATCTTGGCTGTGATTGCATGGATTGATGGAAGTTTAAAAAAAAAAAAACAAATTAACTGTATGACTATGCAGGAAAGAATTTAACACATTGGTTTGTGCTTCTAAATCACAGGACGGTTAAAAGAAAAGTACAACTTACACCTTGTGCTATGCATTTTAACCACAAAAGCGTCCAATGTTGAGTGTATGTCAGCTTATTGCTCACAACAATAACAAAACAGCTTTAACACTTCAGAGTTAAAAGCCTCAATAGAACCCACGGATGCACTTGACAGACATAACTACACATTATAGGAATTAATCTTCATCACTATTTAATACACCACCAAGTAAGTTAGTTAAGAGGGCAGTTGATGTTAAACAAGAATGAATTATGGCATAATATTGGGACACTCAAAATGTATACATAACCTTTGAATCTATTATCCAGCATGTACACTTACAGCTGTATTGACATAGGTAGGCTGTTTCAAGAAACTTTGCAAATAACAGAGATACTTGTAGTCATCTGAGACCTACGTGCTATAGGCGGTAATGCACCACATACATACTAGATGTGTAAAGCTAAACTACAAAACGTAACAAGCAAGTATCTCTCATATCTGTTTTTAAATAGGAAATACAGAAATAGCTAAATATCATCCAACAAACTCAATATGAAGAATCAAATCCACTTATCTTCATGAAACATTAACACTGGCCTATTGCTTAACATTTTGAGTTAATTGAGACTTCACATCCATCCATTATACAGAAGTACAGTGGGATGTTTCTAGAATCTTATGGATAATAGAGACCTTTGTGGCCATCCAAGATCTAAGCACTGTAGGTGTTAATGCACCACATATATATTAGATGTGTAAAATGCTGTAATGCATAACTTACCAAACAAGTACACATCTCACAAATCTGTTACAACAAAGGAAAAATGAACTGGTAAAGCAACTTCATAAATTGTGTACACTGAGAATCAAACCCACGCATATGCATGGAATACTCACATTTTTGGATTGCTTAACATTTTGAGTTAATGGGCTGCACTCTTTTCTTAATGTTAATGTATTTCAGCCACACTAACCTGCTTTGATCTTGCATTCATGGAAGTGAGTACAAGAAACATGAATATTACAATAATGCACTTTCTGTAATATAGAGCTTATAATGCATGTATACATTACTCAGCATTCACACATACAGACATATGCTGTGATCCTTCTCAAAACATTATGGATAATGGTGAAATGAGTAGTAATCTGCATCCTAAGCATTATAGATGTCAGTGAACAATGGCCATGCAAGATGTGTAAAAGCTGTACTATATGAATTGACAAACAAACACATGTTTTGCTCAATATTACCTACATAACCACCTGAACCCACACATAGAAGATCACCAAACACTTTAACTCATTGCTTAACCATTTGAGCTAATTGATAGAATATTCCACTAGTGATTCTAAAAAGAAAATATGTGTAATATCATTCACAATTATATGCATGATGTACATATTAATGTACAATCATAATCAAACTTTATTCAGACTGTGTACACTGGTCCAGTATACTTGTGGATAACCTCAGACGGCACTGGAACAGTAATGGCATCTACATTTGCATTACTCTAATCTGTACAGACACCCATTAAATGCAATTGAAATGGTCGCATAAACACACACACACACGCACACACACACACACACACACACACACATATATATATATATATATATATATATATATATATATATATATATATATATATATATATATATATATATATATATAATGAATTTATTATAATGCAGGTGTTAAGGTGTGGATAATAAAAGTAATTGCAGACATTCTCTGGCTAGCATTGGGCGTCTGAGAACCTTTAGTGAAGCGCCTCTGCAGCCCTCTGATGCAGGTTATCATAGCATTGACGGATATGCATGCCAGACTGATAGATCCCAGTCCATCTGCCATGCTCCCTCATACTCTAGTTCCATATTTCAATCTTGCTAAAGTTCCTTGGGCATGCTCGCATCCTCTACTCATGTCCAGCATTGACAGTAATATCCAATATACAAGTCCCCAAAAATGTATAAATCACAAAATAAAACAAACAGCAGAAAAAAATAAGAAACAGACAAGTAGACAGAAATGTAATAAAAAAAATACGTACAATTATTTCAAGTCAGTAACAGCTCAATTTTTAAGCATTCATTGCAATAATACTACAGAAGTCTGTGCACATGAATGTGTGTGTTTCCTAACCCCCATAAAATATATGACCAATGGCTTTACCAGAATCACTGAAACACTGCAGGTGTACCGCATCATTTGCAATCATTTAGCAACTTACTAAAAGAAACATATATGTCTGTTTGTCAATACATACCATGAAAATTCAATAGCAATAGCTACTATAAGTATAACTGAAACTGTTTTTTTTTACTATTTGGTTTGGCAAAAAGTGGGAAAAATGTGACTCTTCACTTGCACAGTAGAAGTCATATAGCTCCACATCCTGCCTATGTGGTGTAGATAAACCCCCTAGGACACATTGACTATGTTAATTAGGTCTCAGTGTATTATTATTCCTGTTTTATTCCATCTGCTTGACATGCTATGCATGTAAACATATTGTTAGCTCCTGCAATATGTGCACATGCCTGAGTAGTAAAAAAAGTGACAATTAAGACTTTTGGTTAGGCAATGCCTTGCAAGTGTGACTCACCAGCAGTTCTGCTTGTTCTATTACTTGTTTAGCATCCCTGCCAGTAAGAAGTGCACTTAAAGAGGGTGAGTCTGAGAGAAAAGCCTTACTGAGTAGGTTTAATTTACATTGACTGACTTAGGAAAGAACCTCAATACCCAGTTTAATTAATTTGTAAGAAGATTAGTCTCTGACAATGTTTAGTTATCCTTTGTTGATCAGGTTAGTACCATTAGAATGGTAGCCCCTTTTCAGGGGAAACCTAAGGTGGTATTTATATTACTAGGGGAAATTTGGCCAGGACATCAGGTAACTTCCCCTACTCTTGGTAGTGGGGAAAGGATTTGTCTGTTATACATCCTGACTTCCTGTTTCCTGTCCAGGTGTGGAAGCAGCCAGGAGGAACAGGAAGAAAATATGGCTGATTCAGCTTTGGCTGAAAATGAAGTGAAGGTTGATGAAAATGTCATTGAAATGGTAGAATTCTACCAGAAGTTTTTTCTGATAATGTGGGTGCTGAAAAAACAGTGACATTGGAAGAAAAGGAGATTGTAGCTGTAACAGAGATGGATTCAGAAGAAAACTTTCAGATGAGATTGTTTGAAGAAGAGACAGTTACCTCTGAGAAATGCATAATTGCAACCCTCCAACTGGGAGGGTTGTGGGATGATTATTTGGAAGAAATCGTAAACCAAAGTGAACCAGAAAGTGGAGCAGCAATTTCATGAGGGTGACATCATAAAGAAAATAGAAGAAATAGAAGAAGAAAAAGGAGAAGAAGAGACTGTGCCAGGAAAAGTTCAAAAGACAAAACCTTATGCACAAACTGTGGGAGATGGAGCAAAGAAAAAAGAAGAAATAAAAAAAAAACAAAAATGAAGTATACAGTACATGTGAGCTGTAAAAAAAAGAATGTTTGGACAGGTATAAGGTTTGGGACACTGTCATAGCACCTCTGGGTGTCAAAGAAAAAGAGGTAAGAGCATTCATTTTAATTAAGTGACTTCATATTTGAGACTGGGTAGGCCATGAAATATTTCTGGGTGAATATGAACAAAAGAAAAGTATTTATCCATGGTCAGAATATGACATGCAAGCTTTTGACAGACAAAAAAACAAAAAAAAAAGACTAATGATCCAGTTTAGAACTGAAGTTGAAGCAAAAGAACTGAAAGAACATTTTTTAACTATATGTAAAGAAGTAATGGACACTCCAAAAATATATGATGAAAGAGGACTATGGACTGGGGGATGGGAATGTGGAGTAATACTGAACATGGAAAATGCTAATGTTATGCATGTACATAGTATTATTGTTCATGGTAATAGAGTTTTGTGAAATACAGGGGTAAACCAAAAACATGTTATTCTTGTGGAAAATGATCATTTAATCAATGAAAGTGATAAAAAATATGTTATTTATGTGGTAAAACAGGGCACAATGCAAAAAATTTGATTAAAGGTGCAAAAAAAATGGCAATAGTGGTCATTAATGGCTAGAATGTGAAATGAATGTGCAAGAAAATGAAAATGAAGTTATACAGGATAAAGATATAGTAGAATGTGTGATACAAGAAAATGTACAAAATGATGTAACTGATAAAGAGGTTGTACATGAAGTTAAAGAACGTAACAAGGAAAAAGAAACAGAGGAGACAAGTGAGGAAGAAGCCGATTGGTGCACAGTAAGAAATAAAAAGAATCCGATAGGGAAAAAATTTAAAGAAAGGAAAAGAAAATTCAAAAACATAATGCTTAGAGAAAATAAGAAAGGAAAGGGCTAAACATTTTATTATACTAACTGTTCTTAAAAGCTGAAAATATTAGCTTTAAATGTGAACAGTATGAAAAGTCTTAAAAGGAGAATCAGTATATTGCAATAGTGTACTACAGTAGATGGACATATTATTGTTTTAGAAAATATCAGATTATTAACAGAGGAAGGAAGAACACAAACTTTAAACCTTTGGAATGGTGTGGTAGTTTGGAACATGGGGAAAGAAACATGTCTGAGCATATATATATTATGTCAAGAAAGCAATATAATATTAGATGTACCCACAGTGGAACTAGGCCGAACTATGGTAATAGGAATGAGATGGAAAAAACATGTGCATAGAATTATAGCTTTATATGCATATGTAACAAAAAAGAGAGAAAGAAAAGATGTTTAAAAATATTCTTGAATATATTCGTGTACATCTGGACATTATAGTGGTGGGTGATTTTAATTGTAATTTAAGGAAAAATAAGAGCAACTGTGATGTTAAAATCGATAAAGAAATTATGAAAATTGAAAAGTTAAGTTATGGGAGAATAACCACTGGACCTATAAAAGGAATGAAATTTGGACAGAAATTGATTATTTTTTAATATCTGATAGTTTAAAAGTTACAAAAAAGGAATTAAGTATGCTGGATTTTCAGATCACGTGGCAATATGGGTTAAAGTACAGGAAAAAGAAGACTATATAAGAATAGCAAAAGGAATAAAGAGAATTAATGAAAATTAATTAGACTTAGAAAAGAAAAGGGAACTTGTGGAATTATAGAAAAATCATACAACTATGAGAGAGTTTTATGAGAAATTGACTGTTTGGTGGCTTAATTTTAAAGAAATAACATACAAAAACTATGTTTAGAATGTATAAAGAAGAAAAAACAAGAAAAAGAGAGATATAAGATATTAAGTCAATAAACATTTAGAGAATTATTAGAGAAGAAAAATTCCTTTATGAAAAAGAAAGAGAAATATATAAAATTAATAAAATTAAAATTAACAACTTGTTATATAAGCAAAAATATTGTTTACAAGGAAGGAAAGAAGAGGTAGCACCATATTTGAGTAAAATAATAAAAGAATGAAAAATAAGAGAATCAAAAAATAAGGAAGGTAAGCAAATAAGACAGCAAGAAGGAATATATGAAATAATTAAAGAACATGCATTGGAATTATTTGTTAAGAGAGAAGAAAACATAGAACAAATGTATAAAGGTGAAAAATTAAGTAAGGAAGATAATGAGTATTTAGAACAAAAAATAACCAGGAAAGAATTGAATGAAATGCTAAACGATATTAACATGAATTCTGCAATAGGACAGGATGGAATTGAATAAGGTATGTATAATGAAATGAAAGGGTGGCAAAAAATATTTTTTTATAGAAGTTATGAATGAATGGTTAAAAACTGGAATTAAAAAGAAAGAAATATGTATAGGAGTTATACAATTTATATTTAAAAAAGGAAATAAAGAAGAGATAAAAAATTGGAGACATATACCACTGAATAATGCAGATTATATTATTTTATGAGAATAATAACAACAAGGTTACAGAAAAATGTATAGAATATATGTCCAAAATGTATTTGGAAGAAAAGGAAAAGGAAATCAAGAGTTATTTTGGATAATAAGAGAAATAATTGATGATATCATAAAAATGTAGAAGCAAAGGTTATGATAGGGGATATACACAAAGCTTATGATAATATTCAATATAAATCATGATGGGGAATTTTGCAGACATATAATGCAAGTAAAAAAATATTACAAGTAATAAAATCTGTTTATGAAAGGAACTATGGAAACTAAATGTAAATGGCTGGATTGGGGAAGAAATAACAACAGAACATGGAATAAAGCAGGGCTGCCCAGCTAGTAGTGTAATTTTCTCATTAGGTATGAATGTAATAGTGAAGGAAATTAATAAAATGTCAAGTACTGATGAATACAAAATGACAAAGAAAGTACATTTGTCAATAATGTATAATTATGGGGATGATATTCTGCTAATTGTTAAAAATAAAGTATGGATGGAAAAAGTAAATGAAAAATTAAGAATAAATTAAAAAATGGTTTAAGTATAAATAAGGAGAAAAGTAAAGGACTCGGTTCTGAAGGCATTGTAGGAGGTGTTGAGTTGAATGAAAAATATATAGTTATATTAGGAATAATATTTGGAAGGAATGAATACAGACAACAACAATGGGATAATGTACTCCAAGAAGCAAAGGATATGACTAATTTTTGGAAATCGTATAGATTGTCATATAGAAAAAAGCACACTTGTTGAACACCATGGTAATAGGAAAAAGTGCTTATGTTGCTAACATCTGTATGATTCCTATTAAGTATGGGAAGGAATTAATGATGATCATATTCTCTTTTATATGGGGGTCTATACTGAATCCAGTCAAAAGAGGGATTCAGTATATGAAAGAAGAGCAAGGATGTTTGGGTTTAATAAGCCCAATAGTGCATGTAGCATCTTTAATTTTATATAAGGTATTAAATAGAATTATGAAGGAAAATAAAAACTTGATAGAAATGATACTATATTATAAATACAAAGAATTGTGGGAAGGAATGGAAGTTAAAAAAGCAAAGTAAAAGCATTGTGAATGAAGAAATGATAGAGCACCAAAACAAAATTATATTATGGAAAATAAAAAAATAATATATGTGAGAAAAATAGAAAGGAATTGTACTTAAGTATTATGAAATAATTTTATCATATTGATCCATGGAAAGATTTAGAAATAGATAAGAAAAAAGCCATAATTATGAGATATAATAACTATAAAATGATTAAAGAATGTACTGATTTTTTATGGAGATTATCTAGTAGAAAATTACAGGTTAAGGTAAACATGCCATACAAAAAAGACAAGATAGAATATGTAATAAGTGTGGGGAGTTGGAGACTACTGGGCATGTGTTTTTGAAATGTGAAAGAGTTAATAATTTGTGGAAAGAAATATGTAAAGATAATAGGATGAAAAGTTTGTTAAAATTTGAACAAATAAATATGGCCATAATAGAATTTGGTTATTATGGTGCATGTAAACAGGAAGAAATGAAGAAAATGGACAGGGTTATAGTTTATGCTTCATGGACTATATGGAAGAAGAGACTAAATGAAATTAAATACAATGGAAAATGGAGTTTGACAAAGATTTTGGAAAAAATAATGTTTTGGTTGGAGATAAAAGATTGGGGGAAATGCTTATATTGAAGTTTATAATGCATGGAGATTTGTAAATAGATGTAAATAATGTAAATAATATGTAATGTATATATCAATAAAGAACCCTACTCATCATTGTTGTGAGTGGGACCCATTTTGGAGAAGCACTTTGTGTTTCCATTCCAAGTGCAGAGGCAGCCTGGAGAAATAGGGAGGCAAATGGAGAGAGAAGGAAGTGATGGAGTAGTGAAAGAAATGAAGGAGAAAACAAATATGGAGACTGGAGAATGTGAGCAGGATTCTGAGCAACTGTTTTAAAAAAATCTGTTTGATGGACATGACTCAGCAAATTGGCTGCATAATTATGACTCTCTAGGTGGGAGAGTTTTAGGATGATTTACTTTAAGAAATGGTGGTGCAGAGTGAGCCAGAAAATGAAGGAGATGTTTCCTGGGGGGACATTATGGAGAAAATACAAAAGGAGAATGCAAAGACAATACTGAATAATAGTGGTGAAATGGAAAAGAAAACATAGGTGGAGAAAGTAAAAGAAGGCAGAAGTGGAGTAGCAGAAAAGAAGACAGAATAAAATGAAAAACAGAAGAAAATGGTAAAGATTCAAAGTAAAGTAGACAAAGAAATGGACAGGTGTGAAGTGTGGGAAAATGTGATAGCTCATTTGGGTGTAAATGCTCATGAGGTAAGAGCATTTATTCTTATTAACAGAGACATTTTGTGACATTATATTTGAGGCTGTTTTTCAATTGAAAATTTTCTTGGAGAATATGAAAATAGAAAGACTGTAACCCATGGAATTTTTATGCGATAAAAGCATTTGGTAGGTAAACAAAAAAGATTCATGTACAATTCTGAACAAAGGTATAAAGAAAGACCTTGAAAAGATATTTGAAAGCTTTATATAAAGAAGTACTGAACATTGCAAAAGTTTATGACAAAATGGGTTTATGGACTGGTGGCTGGGATTGTACTATTATGCTAAAAACAGAAAGTGAAAAAAAATACTTATAGGAAGCATGATAAATTTGGAGGGGAATAGGGGTGCTATAAAATACTGGGGACAATGCAAAACTTTTTTTGTGTGGAAAAGAAGGACATTTGATAAGTAGCTGTGACAAAAGAGAATGTTATATTTGTGGGTAAATTGGACATGATGCAAAAAAATGTGAATTGAAAAGTTATAAATGCAACAAATATGGACATTTATAGATAGATTGCAAAAATAAAAATAATGGCAAGGAAAAAGAAAAAGAAAGAGAAGAAAATGAACAAAGAGAAAACATTCTAAAGTAGTATAAATAGAAGAAAAAATGGATGAGAAATAAAACAAAGACATTGTAGAAGAAGGTTCTGAAACAAAGTGATGTAGGAGAAATAAACTTGGAGATAGTAAAAGGTAAAAAAATAATTATATTGGTAAAAGGGTAAAAGACAGAAAAAGAAAATTTAAAGGCATACGAATAGAAGTTAAAAAAAAAAAAGGAAATGGATGAAAAAGAATAGATACAGTTAAAGACTGGGGATGGTACAATGGTTAAGGTGTTTGACTCACAGACACAAAACACAGAGTCTGAATCTCACCTTTGGGAAAGAAAATTGGTTAAACTTAGAATGGCTTATTAAGAAAGCTAGTCCAGTAGTTAGCTATGAATTTATGAAACCATGAATCTAAGGCAAAGGGAAAATGAAAATGTTAGAGTGTTTTCTGTAAATGTGAATAATATTAAGAATATAAAAAGATGAATAGGAATTTTGGAGTGGTGTAACACATGTTATGTAGATGTAAATATACTAGAAGTCACAAGATTTGTAACAAGTGAAGACAAATTAAAAACACAAAAACTATGGGGAGGAAATATAATCTGGAATTTGGGAAATGAGAGATGCTCAGGAATAGCTATATTCTGTAGAAATACAGTAAAGATAGTAGATGTAACTTTAGCAAAAATAGTAAAAGTAACAATTATAGATTTAAAATGAAAGAACAAGTTTATAGAATTATAACATTGTATGCTTATACTAACTGTAAAGAAAGGGAAAGCTTATTTCATCAGATTTTAGACTGTAGTGACAGATATGAATATTATAATATCAGGAGACTTTAATTGTGATTTTAAGTGGCAAGTATAAAAGGAAAGGGACTGGCATAAGAAAAAATGTTAGAATTTATAAGATGTAGTAAGTTAAAACTTTGGGACAAAAATTCATATACTTACAAAAGGTGTATATTTAGAAATTAAATAGATTATTTTATGTGTCAGAAGGTTTAGTTAAAGGAGAATGTGAAATAGTTGAAACAGGATTTTATGATCATCTTGCATTATGATTAGAGGTAAAAGAAAACAGGGAATATAAATATAGGCAAACGAATAAAAAGATAAATGAGAAAGCATGGAATAAAGAAGGAAGTGATTAGTAATGCAGTTATGGACAGATCATATTACAGTGAAACATTTTATAAAAAATGGTCTGATTGGTGGGTGATATTTAAGGAAAAATAGTTTTTTTTACTGTGGCAATATGATGTGAGAAAAGTAGAGTAAGAAAATTGTGAAATGACATATAATAATGCAATGAAAAATTTAGAACATAATGATAGAAAGTACTTTGACAAAGAAAAATAATTATATGAAGAAAATGAACAAAAAAATTCAAGAATTATTATATAAGCAAAGATAGTTTTACAACGAAAACGAAAAAAGTATCAAGTTGCTTAAGCAGAATAGTAAAGGAAGATGGTAATGTAATGTGATTCTGACAAATCCAGCTCAACAACCTAAAACATAATATTACTGCTTTTGTTTTATTTTGAAATAAAACTTCTTTAGATGAAGAGAACCAAACACGCACACTGTTTAAATACAATTCTAAAAGGTCATGTGGCAACTTTTTTTTAAATCATGTGATCATCTTAAAATCATCTGACAGTCAAAAACGTTTAAGATCATGTGATCAGCTTAAAATCATGCAACAACCAAAATCTTTTAAAATCATGTGATCAGCTTTAAATCATCTGACAGCCAAATCCCCTGAACAAATCATGCATTAAGGCAACATATTCAAAAAGTTCAATATTGAAGTAAACAAAAATCAAAGGCTGAATATCTGAATACATCAACATGTAAAACAATCTTTTACCATATAATAATAAATAGTTTTATGTAAGAGCAATCATTGAGTAGTAAGTGCTCTACTGAGAAAATCTGTCAAATAAAAAAGCCAGAAAATATTCTTTCTAAGGCTCTTAGTTTTAAAATACAGCTAATAGAAATCTGGCCATTAATCCCTGTCCAAGGACTTGTATTAAGTGTGAGCTGCCACTATAACTCACGGTCTTCCAACTTAAGTTAAGTTAATTTTTTTATCAGCTTGCCTTCTATTTTGGTTTGGTATGGTAGTGTAATGACAGAAATAAAAAACATATATATAAAAGTAGAAATAGAAAGAATTCGGGAAAATATGAATAGTGTTCCATAATATGTACAAGAAATGTTTAAAGAAAAAAGAAGGTAGTGAAAAAATGTGGAAAGTAAAAAAAGTTAACAGAAAAAAGAATAAACGGTTGGAAAATGAGATTTTAAATCAGCTAGAAGAATCATTAGGACAAGTGAATATAGATTTTGCTGCAGGTACAAATAAAATAGGGTATGAAATGTATAAAAATTTAAGGAACTGGCAAAAAATACTTTTTAAAGATTTTGAATGAATGATTAAATGAAGGTTTTGTGCATAAAGACATATGTAGTATAATACTTAAACTCATATGGAAGAAGTTAGACAGAAAATAATTACAAATGGAGACCAATAGTTTTGAATAATAATTATTAAAAATCTTTATAAAAATAATGCAAAAGTGATTTGAAACTAAAATGAAAAATATAAAAGACAGCATATATACTATAAAAGGGAACAATTGTGAAGAATTATTACTGAAAGAGAAATGGTAGATGATATGAACAGAAAAGAAGTGAAAATCATGAATGAATGTTTGGAGATGATAAGGATGGCTTTAAATAAAGAGAAAAGGAACAATGTTGGTGATATAGTAAAGATCAGGGGTATATATTTTACAATGAATAGAAATTTCTGTGTTAGGAAAAATTTGGGAATAAATATGCAAGTGCAATTCAAGGAAAAACAATAGAAGAACTAAAGCAAACGTCTTTTCTGAAGAAAATATTATCATTCAGAAAAAAATACTTATTTGAGTAATTCAGCACTGATGGAAAAATAGCACACTTAGCAAGTGTACTTATGTTGCCAACAATATTTGAAAAGGAAGTATTGCAGATATCTGTTTTTTTTTCCATTTATATGGGGTTTTAGATTAAACCCAGTAAAAACAAGATTTATATATAAATAAAGAAGAAGGAGGTTTAGGGTTAATTAACCCTGTGGCATACGCTGCTTCTTTAAATCTGTACAAAGTTTTAAAGTGGATACATGAAAAAGGTGAGAGATTAGCAGTAAAACTGTATAAATATAATTATGATAAATGTTGTGGTATAGTGAAAAAGAGAAAAAGAGTGTATAAATAAAGAAATAAAATGTTACCAAGAAAAATATTTTTCTGGAAAATAAAATTAGTGATGTAGAAAAAGATAGAAAAGTGTGGTATAAGAAAGTAATGATACAACATTATTATGTAAAACAATGGAACATTCTAACAGATGAAAAAAATAAAGCTGTAAAATAAGAAGGGAATGGTATAATCAAAAAGTAGAATGTCAAGATTTTTTGCGTAGACTGGTAATATATAAATTGCCAGTAAAAAGAAATATGCCATATAAAAAGAAAAGTGGTAGAATATGTTTACATTGTTGAGAAGAAGAAACTAAGGGATATATGTTTTTGAAATGTAAAAGAGTAAAAAAAAGTTATGGGGAAACTATGTGAAGAATATTTTTTGAAGATATAAAAGAAGTGGAGAAAATAAACATGGATATGATTAAATATGGATATTAGAGAAACAGAAGTAAGAATATGTTACAAGAATATATAAAAGTTATTTTACATGATATGATTTTTATGGAATAAAAGAATAAAAGAAATTATGTTTAATGGTAAATGGATTTTAGCAGCAATATTAAGTAAAATCAGATAGTGATTATGGAAAAAGGAGTGGAGGGGGTTTAATAAGGATGAAAATTTTGCATGATTGTATAGAAAATTATGAATATGTGTAAGATGTATATGTTTATATATTTGTACATATTTTGTAAATAAGGGGTATTTTTGTATATAAAGGACCTCTGCTCTTTGTGATAGGTGCCATTGGACCTTTTCCATGTACCTAAGCTACTACCAGCTTAAGCAAACAGGACCTTGGTTTCACATCTCATCTGAAGGATGACACCCTTAAGAGTACAGCACCCTTCTTATGTTGTAGTGCAGTACTATCAATCAATCTACAGGGTGTGGGAATAGAATCTACATTGCACCAAAGGTAAGTGAGCTACATGTTATGTCAATACCACTGTTTATGGAAAAGAGTCTGTTACTCATAACGTATATACAACTTAGAACTAAAGAAAAAAACACATCATATTCATGGCAAAATGTAATATATTCATGGCATAAAGGGAATACAGTGAAGCAATGGGATCTATTTAAATTAATCAGTGAATAGCAATGTTGAAACCCACGTGGTCAAGACCACATGATCAACAATGTAGCTTGTCAATCAACAGAAACAACACAAAAACAATGTCCCTATGCACCCACCACAATCCCTGTTAATTATAAATATCAACTCCAAGATCACGCTACAGTGGAGAAAAGGGTATATTCAACAATACCCACTGTACTCAGTCAAAATGGCCAGTGAACTGCATTGTCAATCGTGTGGTCTCAACCATCTTGTTTTCAGCAATGCTGTTCGTCGACCAATTAAAACAGACCCAATGAATGCACACAATAGGAAAGAAAAACACTCTTTTCTTGCAGACATTTATTTGTAACATTCCCTGCTTCACTATCCTCACTTCTGCAAGGATTACATTAACACACAATTGTACTATGACAGGACAAACGACAACTGTGTGATAACATGGGTATTCTCCAATCCAAAGGTAAATACTAGAAGTATAATGCTGTACTCATATGCTTGACATTCTGGAATATTGTCTGTAAATATTCAGGTAGCAAAAATTGTTAATCATGTGAATATTTCATGGTAATGTCATAGGTGCTGGTTTCAAATCTAGTGAAGGAGATATATCTTTGAAAGTAGGGATTCATGCCTTCAACGTTTTACTTGTTTATGGTAATAAAGTAGAGGAATCATCACACTGATGTATGATTAATATTTCTTAGCTACTTCCTGAATGTTACGGGTGGCTTTGTGCACTAGAAAATATGAACAATGGCCTTCACTAAATGACAGTTCATTTCCTAAGCAGAAACTCAACATTTAATTTCATATGTACAAAGGTTAGCTGTCAATCAAAGAAATGAGACTGTTGACCATGTGTCTTAGGCAGCACTTTGGACAGTAAAGAATGCAGAAAATAAACCTGTTATGTCCGTTTCCCAGTGCTTAAATGTGTTACATGAAGTATATTATGAACACCAGTGAAAGAAATGCAGGGTTTGAATCCACATTAGGGATAGTAGCCCTTTTGGATGTCATAATACATGTTTTGTTTTTTCTGAAATTAAACCAGAACTGCATTATAAATTTAAAATGTGAACGTTGCAACACAGGTTTGCAAGATGGAAGCTAAACATGATAAAAATTATCTGTTTCTCCTGCAGTACTCAGGATTATATTAAAACCACACTTCTATGTGCACAGTTTTACAAATAGTACTTGTGTAAAAATATGAGGCGATACCTTTAGCTGCAAAATGGATTAGGGGAATATGGAGAATACTGCACTGCAACACAGCTTTAAAAATATGTATGGCCATGGATTCAGTGGAATAAATTTTTCATTGCCTCAGGTATACATTTCTTCTGATATATGCTGTGCAGAACATTGTCTCCTGTAAATGCTGTATGGCCCCTTCCTCAATATATGTTATAACATAAATGCATCATATTGTTAATGAAAACAACAGATTGTCACACAAAGTCAACAATTGTAAAATTGTTTCATATGGTTTGCATGACAGTTAGCATGGAGCAGTGCTAGCATTCATGAAAATCTGTAGAATGCTGGTACTTCATCTTCTATGCAAAAAACTCAGAAAAGAATTATGCATGCACTAAGACTTTGCTGTCAGAGGAGCAATTAGGCTTGGCTTCGACATGAGTCAGTTAGTATTAAAGATATTAGAAAAATAAATGCAATGGAGACTTTTCCACAGGTAAACATATTTGGTTCAAAATATTCCTCACATAAAGTAATACCACAAACTTCAACATTACAGGGTTTCAGAAGTAGTCCTGTATCCTGTCCTTTTCAAAATGTTATAACTCAACTTATACCATGAAATGTTAGTTCTCACATTGAGTTAACGGTTAATATACAAATATAAGAGGTTGAGGTTCCTTTCTACATGGGCTTAATTACAAGCGGACATTACTCAGAGTTTTTTAACATGTCATGTGCCACCAAGGTATTCTGTCGTACTTAAAAACAAAATTTACAGAAGGAGAGCACTGAATGGTAACAAATTCAACATGGAGATTTTCATTTCATGTTTGGTTGTGTCAATCTTCTTGTGATGAATGCTAGCAACCATCCTAGAGGACATGTCCAGAGGTGGCAATATATAATTTGAAATGTAACTGAGATATCAACATTAACCAGCAGTTGCTGGAGTCTCTGTGGCCTATTTATAAGTATAATGATCTGCACGTGGCCAAGTCTTACTACCATGTTTCCCACCTAAAGTGAACATTGAAGAAATCACACCCACATTTCATTCTATTCTGTTTTCTGTGCTTTCTTGTGTGTTAATGCAGTTGTCCAGCTTGTCTGTTATTGTGCACAAGTGAGATCTGAACTGGGCACCAATTCCCAGCTGTTTTTCCTGAAATCTTTGAGAAGACATGGCAGGCATTACTAAGGTTAGCACTCCTTTTAGAGCACAAAGGTGGTGGGAGGAGGAGTCTAAGAATTTTGTTGGAATCCTCATTAAATATTACAGCTGAAGGCTACTGTAGGAAAACTATACTGGGTCACAGTATAAGGCTGAGGTTTGGAATAACTTGACCAAGGCTGTCACCAAAGCAACTGGAATCCACTGTGCTGGTGAACAATACCATCATCATTGCAGTGACTTAAAAAGGTGCAAGCAGGACCTCCTTTGCCAACGGAAGGAATATTATAAGGCCCACAACACAAACAGGCATGCATTTTTTTATTTGCTCTGTATAGCTTCTGTAGAGATTGAAGGAAATAATATGGAAATATGTAGGCACCAAGGAGAGGCTAGAACATCTCAAAGAGCCACAAGGTAAGCAAGTCTCAAGTATGAGGGATAGCCATGTCACAATAGGTGTGATTGTAAAGCAATTTTATTAATTCTTTGGACACCAGTCCATAACTGCTTGATACAGTAATACATGAGTATACATATTCTACATATGCAAATTACGCATACCTACACGAATAGCTCTTTCTACATTGCATTAGTAAATGTTTTAATGAGCATAGATATCTGAGTGTTCCATTCCATGCAGCAGCAATTAGTCATTATGAGCTAATATGCATTATTCTGTAATCACTAATTTCGAATAACTCTTTACTCAGTTCACAGAGACATTTTATGTGCTGTAATGCATAAAATCAAATGTACAGCAATCATAGTATATACATAATATGTATTAATATTGATGAGAGTAATATTTACTTTAACATACATGTATGGCATTACATTCATATGTGGATGTGATAAATCTAAATAGTTACTTGGTAATATGCATGGGCTGAGATATATTACAACTACATGACATAAATGATGTTTTATGTTGTCTCTTCCACCACCACCCTCTCTCTCTCTCTCTCTCTCTCTCTTTAGTTATTTATGTATTTTTTGTTTTCTTCAATGACATTTGGATTATAATTCCTGCTACAACAGAATGACCACCAGAGTGGGGAGCTACACCAGCCACAGGATTTTGGACTACCATCCCTCTACAGGTGACTGTAATGGCTCCACCACAGGCATCATGAATATCCACCTCTTCTGGGTTACAACCTAGCAGCGTTGCCACCACAATTCCTGCACTACCTACACTAACTGCATCAGGTAGTTCTCTCCATGGGGTTGGTGCACTGGTACCAAATGGCAGTATTGCCAACGGAGTTGGTAACTGTGTCACCTACAAGAACTGACAGGGCTGGTGGAGGAGATATCGGACAGGGTCTCAGTGCCTGCATCAGCAGGATGGAATGAATCCTGCATCAAATAGTTAAATCAATGTCAATTGTCAAATGTCAGATACTCAGACTCACAGTCTTGAAAGACCTATAACAGAGATTGCAATCAGTAAATCTACTACCAAAGGCCTTCTTTCCTACTGAGCTATCAAAGTTTGAATTGGACTAACAACTCTTTCCTCCTAATTATAATAGCTAACATATTTAAAATTCCTGCCAGGCTGACACTGGAATGAATTACTCAATACATTAGTTCTGTTAAAGGCTATATTAACTAACAAGTTATTACTTCCTGCTTTTGATAACAGACCACTTTATTAATTCCAATACTAGTTCCAAATACCTCATTGTAAATACTTCTATACACCATTATCAGTTTATTGCTTATACGCCTATAGCTTATGGTATAAAAAATCAAAACTTCCAATCTCTTTTTCTATCCATACCTTTTCATTCCATTCATTTGTCTAGTAAAAAAAATGTTTGAACATTTTCCAACCTCTGCATTTCAGTACTACTATAAAAGCAAATTACTGTCCAATATTCCATAATAGGTTGAATAATGGATTTATAAATAGGCAGCAAAACCTTAACATCTCTGCTAGTAATAGTTCTTAATATATTTCCCAATTCATAATAATGATGTGTAATAGTACCCAACAGATTAGTACCAAAGTTAAGCTTGTTATCAATATTATCACATGAATCATTAATAACATTAACCTATTCTGAGATTACTCCTTTCATTGTATAAAGATAACATGGATTATTCCCATCAAAATACATAACTTTAGTCTCTTTCACATTAAACTCCATAACATTCTCCGTTGTCCATATATCAAGTCTATTCTAAAAGGCTTGAATAGACTGTTAATCATTAGTGAAAGTTATAACCAAACTTAATTTTGAATTATCAGCATATTTACAAATCCAGAGATTATCTGCAAAAGGAAAGTCAGACATAAAATATTAAACAGTATAGAACAAAACACTTATCCTTGCATAGCACCACAACCAACCTCTTTTTCCTTTGAAATTATAATCCAAATCCAGAACTAATTCCTTACCCATCTTAATACAAATCTGTTAAGCTTATACTTAGACAATAATGCCAAAATCCTCATTTGATGAACAGAATCAAAAGCCTTACTTAAAACTAAAAAGACAACAGATTAACCTATGTCCAAGGATCCTTAACATTTCTAATAAAAAGATAATACATTTGTAACAGAGGATGATTCCCTAACAAAACCATACTGGAAAATGTCCAAAAATTGCCATACATTTTCAGTAATATATTCTGAGATAATTCTATCATAACATTTCCCCAAAATGCAAGTTAAGCTGATAGGCCTAAAATTCCCTACTTTTGCTGAATCACCATCTTTAAGGATAGTAATTACTAAAGGATTCTTCCAAACAGCTGGGGCATAACCAGTTTCAAGGGAGTACTGAAACAAAAATAATTGCAAAGGACAATGCTCTTAATTATATTGACTAAATAATAACCATTTGATCCACCTAAACCAGCTGCAGAATTCTGTTTTATAGTTTCACAATTTGATCAGGTGTCAAACTAGGGCACTCAAGCCAAATGCAATTCTTTTATACTACTGTGATCTCATAACTCTCCTGAATGCATACACAGCTTTCTTATCCCTTGTCTTATTCTCTTTATTTAGGGACTTTTTATGTATTTCCCTAAAAATATATACTCTTTCGCTTTTCATATGTTCTGTTCCACCATTCTAGTTGAATTATTATAAGCTGAAGAGAAATAATCATCTATTATTTGATGTAAAAAAATAGAAGTTTTCCAGGTCACTTCAACCTTTGCATGACATAGGGCAGGATTCCATAAAGCTTGTGGAATTTGGTGCATTACGCTATCAGCATGAAACTTGCAGATAACATGATAAGCTAATGTATGACAAGATGCTTAGAATAACTCAATGCACAATGGAGTTCCACAGTTCCAACTGTGCACTAAGAAAATGCACAAGTAATCCATAGTTATAAAACATGGTTGTCCAGTAACATCATAGAGTACCAAACAAATAGAAAGATGATCACCAATCATATCCCGATAGTTGTTTAGAAAGATAACAAAATCTGTGCATTAAAGTTATGGAAAATTACAGAAGGTTACTGACTCTGAAGTGATAACCCCCCCCCCCAAAAAAAAAAACACACACATTAAAACTGCTAAATATTCCAAAGTAATCCCCATGACAATAGTAACATAAATTAAGGAGTACACACAGAAATGTGTTAGAGAATAATGGATATTTATATATGCCATCCACTAATTTATAATACATTCTTCAAAGCTGCAAGGCTATTTGTAATACATCTATGTTTATATATATATATATATATATATATATATATATATATATATATATATATATATACTTGTTTTTCACATCGCTCATTACATTAAACTCAGAGACAACTACAGATATCTACATAATACATGTAGCATTTTTTTACATTAAGAAGGTTTGTGGTCTATACTCTTGTGGAAGTAGAGGATAGCCTATGCCTTTCTAAGCTGGGAATTGCTGGTTGAAGGCTTATTATGTCTGTTATTCTGAAAGTATCTTAGTTCTAGTTTAAGCACTTGGGCTCCAAACCAGTTACTTTACATTAGGAGGGTTGTGGTCTAGACTCTTGTGGCAAGAGAACCTGTTATTCTAAGTGCCTTTATCTAGTTTAACCACTTGGGTTCCAAACCAGTTATGTTACATTAAGAATATTTGTGGTCTAAACTCTTGTGGCAGAAGAAGATAGCCTATACCCTTCTAAGCTGTAAATATCTAGTTGAAGGCCTATTGTCTGTTATTCCAAAATGTTGTAGTTCTGACTTAAGCACTTGGGCTCCAAAACCAATTGTTTTACATTAGGAAGGTTTGTGGTTTAGACTCTTGTGGTATGAGAGTGTGGCCTATACCCTTCTAACCTGGGAACTGCTGGTGAATTGCTGCTTTATTTAAACTGTTTTTGCTGTTGTGACTGTGATTATATGCACTTTGAATTTCTAGTACTTCTGCATTTTATATTATAGGCCAGAATCAGATATGCTGAATCTAGACTGTTTGGCATTCCTCTCAACCTGGAAACATCAAGAACCTGGACAAGGCCCATGAAAAATAGGTACAAATCTGTATGCTGATTAACATATAATTTGCATACATAATTATGTAACCCCACCCACTCCAATGGAATTGTGGGGTACCAACTTTCAAACGCAAAACTGAAGGGCAACCCAAACATGGCACCAGAGTCCCTCTGTAGCCATTCCAATGTCCCATTACCTGGCTATTTCACCCCGTTTACCATAAACACTAATGTGTGCATACTGCTTTACTTCTACAATGATTATTTGGATTTTATTTTTACATTTTGTAACATAAACACTAACAGACATCTGATAAACAAAACAATACTGTTTCACAATGCAAATAGACTTGGTTGCTCACACTTCCGCAGGTGCTGACCCGGAACCTAAAATGCAAGACCTACTCAGCAGGGACACAGTTTTTTCCATATAGATGGTTTACTCTAGAGCAGGCATGATGACTCCTCCTCTGACAGGAAGAATAGGTAGCCCCTCTTGACAGAAAGTACTCTATAAATATAAACCCTTCCTTCCATCAAGCTTATCTTCCCAGAGTAAGCATGTACCTCTGTCTGAGGTTTCTTGGCACAATGCAGTGACATCCTTTCTTTTACCAAACATTTTATGCCACATAGCTCATACTACTTGCTGTTAGACATGACTTCATTAACTTTCTCCATGCATCTGTTGTCAATGTCTATTGCACCTACTATCACTGGACCAGCATATCAGCTCCCACAGGAATCCTCTGTGTTTCCATTTGAAGTCAAACTATAACCTAGGAGGTATTTCCTTCTTTATATACATAAGCCAGAATCCCCAAAAGGAAGTGGACATGAAAAGGCACCTTTTTCACATTTTAATTCTCATTTTCTGACATGACAGTGCAGCATAAAGGCACACACATTATAAAGGAAACATTTAGTTATCACCTCATGAATGTTCCGCTAGAAATAATAACAACAATAAAAATAATAACAGTTCAACATCTGATATAGCACCTGTGGAATTTCAAGTGGAAAAGCAATGTAGTTAACATCACATAGAGTAGTTCTGAGCAATGCTAATATACCTTTCTTTTGCTCACTACAGTACCAAATGTATATCTGAGTTTGAAATCACTTGGGATTTAAATACCATTCTGTTTACTTATAAAGTAAAATAAATGTACTCATTACACCCATATGTCACCAGATGCTTAGATTTGCACTACTTTAGTTTATTTTAGGTTACTTTTTGACTGGATGGTTTGAGTATGATTTTTAAAATCAATAAAGTATACTTACTGGAATAACAAAAGCACTTCTACTGAAATATAACACAGCCCATTCTTAGCTGCAGCTTGTCATTTGCAAGAAAAACTGAACTGAGTAATGTGGATACAGTAATAAACAGAATAACCTTAGGATCCATGACTAAAGTTCAACATGACACTTTTTTACACAGCAAACAAACACAACAATTTAAAACCTGAAGACTTCTCAACAAACACCCTCATTAAAACGTGGCAATAACAACTGCGGTTATAAGTAATGTGTTTAAAAATGTTAACCTTCATCACATTCAGTCAGTAATAAATTGGGCATCTGAAGACTGTTTTCATCTATTACATGCCAAAAAGTTGAACTTATAATTCTTATTCAGGATATAAATAAAGGGTCTTCATTTATCATTGAAAGCTAAGCTTAGATGAAGGAGAGAGTTTTTTTTTTACTTTATCGTTCAGTAATGTCCCTTCAGGATATTTGCTCTTCTATGGTGTTGCTTATCTTCCTTTCACTTTGAGCACTTTGTATAAGCACTAGACACTGCTTACTTGTTTGCTGCCAGTCTTGATGCAATATAACCTCCAGGGATTTGTGTGATGTAACCCCAGCAGAAAGATCCATGTATCATCCCCACAGTCTCAGGGTCCCAATTAAATTTTGCTTTCTTTTTTAGGATAAAAGGACAGGAAAATTGGCAAACTATATCAACAGTTGGTAAAGCAGAGTACAAATGCACATTTCACTTTTAATACTATTTATTTGTTAAACTATAAACAGTCAAATGTTAGTCTTGCACACTATACACAGTTCATGGCACACACAGACACGCACTCGCACACACCGACCAAGTATTTTTTCTTGCTGGAAAGACTGTCTTACTTACATGCTGAGTCTTCTCCCTCTCACAAACTGCTGCTGTTCCATGAGTCTTCTGCTCGCAAACTGCTGCTGCTCCATGCTGACTCTGAGTCTTCTCCTGCTAGCAAACTGATGCTGTTCTGAACAAAACAATCCAAATGCTACTGTTCCCCGAGTGCTGCCATTCCCGCTTGCAAACTGCTGCTGTTTCATAAAATAATCCAAATGCTGCCATTCAGTGCTGCTGTTCCCACTCGCATAGCAGCCAGGCCAGCTGGAAATGCGATGTGAGCTCCTTGTTCTCAATTCTGACTGGCTGGAAGCCCTGACAGTGATGACGTCACCATGTACGTGATAACGTCTGCACAAACAGTGCGAAAATCAAAAAACTGAAAAGAAAAAATTGGAAATGAAGGGGTGCCACTTGGGAATCATGGCACCCCTTCATTTGGACCCCCAAGCTCGTTTTTTATCGAGTAAATCGGTATGGTTGGGAGTTATGCTGTTTGGTATCACTTGAACACTAAAACCAACTCTTCACTAAGATACTGAAATATCTGAGACATCTGTTGCTTCCAAATAACTATAAGTGCCTGCTTTTGCACTTATATTGAACTTTTAATTTGTATTTGCATTCTACTGTTGGAATTGTGTGAACTGTTTTTTTGCAACATTTTTTTGTCTACTGTACTAGTTCAGCTGTAGCAGAGCGCAATTCCAGGTTTGCTATTTCTGGGTCTGTTTTGTAACTTCTAAGCATCAAATCCAAGCCATCTTTGTTGGTGAAGGCCCTTCTGCACTCTTGTGGGAGGAGAGTGCTGTCTGGGTCCCATCTAATCAAGGGTGATTAGACTACAACTCAGAGAAATTGTCCTTATTGGCTAGTTTGAGTTAAAAGGGTGATGTCATGTTTTATTTAGGCCCCACATTTCACTTGTCTGCTTGTAGCACACCACTGGTAGTCATAGATGCAAACATTTTCCTTGTTAAATTTTCCCTTAGCACTTTGCCTGTGGTCCTCCAGAGGTTTTTCATGGCCCTGCTATACTGTCAGGTGGAACACTAAGCCTAGCCTTAGAGGTACAAATACACCTCACACCCACTACCCACTCCTAAGTGTGATCTCTTTTTCTGACCATATACATTTACCTAACACTATGGACAGACAATTTCCCATAGTTTCTCCAGCCAGATTGGTCAACAGGGGCATCCTGAGGCAGTGTAGCAACTGCCTCATGTTCACCAACGACCTCTCTTCCTAGTCCACACAATCTCAACATGTGAGAGATGCAGCTATACTAAGAACCTTGAATCCATGCTCTCTCACACACCTGTCATTACATGTGACAATGAGCGGGTTGTCAGCATGCATACCTCATTTCCTACTCCACCCAAACCCACATCACACATACCTACATATGCACAGGTCCACACCAGAAACATACCTAAACACCAGAGTCCTCCCAAACACAAACATAAGCATACTACACATACTTCCTCTGCAGAACACAATGCACATAATAGCTCACTCACCAGTGTCTCACCTGTTGAGCCCATAAGGCAAAACACAAAAACAAACATATTAGTCATAGGGGATTCCATTGGGAGACACACATCTGTCCCACTTACCTGGCTGGATAAGGAAAAGGTCATGGTCAGCTGTCTGTCAGGTGCGAGGATCCACATTATCACACATGCACTCAAGTCTCTCAATAACATGTACTGTTATGAGTCCATCATAGTCCATGTTGGTGTGAACTACTTGAGATGTACCTCTCTGGACTATATGAAGAGAGACATAACTGACCACTCTGACTATGTATCTTAGGCAGGTATGTCCCTAGCCTTAAACAGCATTTTACCTTAATCTAGGATGATGCCTCAATACAAACAGAAAATGACTGACTTCAATAAATGGCTTAGCTTCTGGTGTGATTCTAAGGGGATCCAGTATCTGTCAGCCTGGGATGACATAATTGACAGACCTCAATGCTTTGCCAGAGATGGTCTTCATCTGTCAGCCCTTAGATTTCAGCTACTGGCTAAGGTTCCTGCCACCCTCATAGTTCCTTTTTTAGGCAGTGTCTCATGGACAAAATTCCTGATATAAAAACTCCATCTAAAAGCAACCTCAAGGTTATGCTGCTAAAAGCTAGGAGTCTTAACATGAAACTCACTGGAAGCAGTCCTCATATTGGAAGACGCAGACATTTGTGCAGTTACGGAGAACTTGATCAAGACTGTGGAGAGCACCCAGCCATACCAGGTCACATGTCCTTGCACACATTCAGACCACAAACTGAAGTCATGAAAAGTAAAAGAGGTGATATACCAGTATATACCAGTATACATTAACGATAAATACACCAGAGGTGATATACCAGTATATATTAATGATAAATACACCAGAGGTGATATACCAGTATACATTAACGATAAATACACCAGAGGTGATATACCAGTATACATTAATGATAAATACACCAGAGGTGATATACCAGTATATATTAATGGTAAATACACCAGAGGTGATATACCAGTATACATTAAAGATAAATACACCTCCAGATTGATTAAACAGTATGAGTCCCTGGAGATACTTCAAGTGCAAGTAACTGTTGGTAGGACACCTACTCAAGTCAATGCCAGCTACAGGATCCCCTCCATGAATCAGGACTCCCACTCTGCCTATTTGGATCTACTTGAGTCTATGAAGATACATCCAAACACCATGGTTTTGGGTGACTTTAACTACCCATCCATTGACTGGATAAATTACTCATGCTCAAACTAATTTTCCCAAAGGTTCCCCAACTTTCCTAACTCCAATGTCCTGGACCAGCTGGTTGACATCCCTAGAAGGAGTGCCAACATCCTGGATCTGGTGCTTACCAATATGGGGGATCACTGTAGTACCCCCACTGTGAGGTCTTCCCTGGTGAGATCTGACCACAAATCAGTCTCATTCAAAGTAACTATCACACCCAACTTCCCCTAGCAGCAAATAAAGTAAAAAACTTCTCCAAACAGATTATAACCTCTTACAGGATGGTATAAATAACTTCACTGCACCTCCCCCCTCAGATGGAACTGGCAATTATGCCTAGTTGTAAACCAATGCTTTATACAAACACCTGTATAACTGCATTAAATTGGCTGTACCTGATAGAACCAAAACAAACTCCTCAAGGAAAAGCAAACCTGCTAGGTGGGCAACTGTCAGTAACAGGCTTTACAATAAGAGGAAGAAATTGCTCTCTAAGAGTAAGAGGCAGCAAGCCCTAAACTGGAAACACTTCCTCCTCAGCTTAAACAAAGAAATAAGACTTCTTGCAAAGTCCTCCAAAGAAAACTATGAATCCAAATTAGCTTCCTCAACTAAGGGCAAACATAAGGCATTCTTTAGTTACATCTGTAGCCTGAAAGGAAAGGCCCAGATTTGTACCAAACTGGTAGTTAATAATACCACATATACTGAGCCTGTGGACATAGTTAACCTGTTGGCTGATAGGTTCTGCTAAAACTTAACTCCTCAGTCTCCTCAACATGTACCCCATGGTTTACTATCAAATAAGTAAACGGAGATGCTCTGCAAATGAAAAACTCAAAAGACTGATCTCTATTTTTCATGTTGCCGAACATCTCCTTGTTTGAAATTTCATATCAGTGAATAGACATTCATTGATATGAACTTGAAATACTGTACAGAGACTGTGGTGCAGTGTGGTTTGGGAAATGCATCCCTTTCCTCACTGTACTGCAATCTCAGAGTTGGAATATATAGTTATCAGGGGTATGCAGGATGCAACCTCCCACAGGGGGTTGCAGGGAGGCTTGACCCCCTGCAAAAATGCATTGGCAGGTATAGTATAGGAGTTTAATTTACCTGTGCTCCTATATGGATGTCACATGATCTGTTTAATGATAATCTCAAATCTGCTGAATTTGTTCAATATATTCGACATTTTGCTCTGTTTAATGCTTTGAGTTTTGCAATTTTTTGTCGGAGTTCTGCATGGGATTTATTTTGTCCCACAACATTTTGATAGTAAACCATACCCCAAGACATCCATATCACCTGTCCCCTACCTTCTATCTCTAGGACAAAACACAGCATCTACAGGACCTGATAACATCCCAGGCTGTATCCTACATGGGCTCCAACAAGAATTTGCAGCACCATTAGGTACTCTTCAATCATAGTCTAAGCACCAGCTTCATCCCAGCTCAATGAAAAATGGCCACCGTTATTCCCTTGCACAAAGGTGGTACTTCCACTGACTCCTGGAACTACAGACCTATTTGGCTGACTAGCTTTATGTGCAAGGCCATGTACTGAATCATCATGGACCTTATCATCAAAGATAGGTAATCTCCAAACACTTTACCCTACTCAGTTTGGATTTGTCAAAGGGAGATCATACCTGTTAAAACTGGTGGACTTCTTCAAGACAGTCACCATGGCCCTGGATGGGGGAAACTCTGTGCATACACCCATACACCCTACCTGGACTTAGCCAAAGCTTTGACACTATTCCCCCACTCAGGCATCATTGACAAACTCAGCCAGATAGGTATCAACCCTTATATCATTAGATGGGTCACTAACCGGCTCACTGACAGAACACATGCAGTCAAAACAGGAGAATTCACCTCCAACAGCAGACCTGCAACCAGTGCTGTTCCACAGGGACCAGTCCTGGGAGCTCTTCTGTTTGGAATCTATTTCTTTGAAGTACGAACAAAAACAAAAGGTCTGTGGCTGACAAAGTTTGCTGATGGTTGCAAAATAGAAGTGGTCATAGAATCTCCAAATTATGTCAAAATCTTACGAGAGGGTCTTACACAAACTTGCCAAAGTCATGGTCTTAAATGCAATGCAAAAAAGTGTATTATCATCCCTTTCAGTAAGAGTGATGTACCTGCTAACTACCACATAAATAGCAACAGAGACCTAGGCACACAGGTTGACAGCAACCTTACCTTTGATCAGTATTTCTCCACAGTGGTAAGGAGGGCATTCTATATTGTTCACTTCATACATAAGAGGATTTCCTCCAGAAAAAAGAAGTTATAACCTCCCTGTACTCTTTCCTCATCAGGCCAAACACCTCTTTTGGTATGTACCTTTTCAAGCATCTGCAGCAATCGGAGAGACCACAATGGTTCCTGAGAAGTAAAATTCAAGGTCTTCACCATTTGTCCTATGTGGATTGCATGAAATCACTGTCACTTTATTCTGTTTCATACAGACTACTCAGAGGTGATCTCTGCCTTACATATATGGCAATCTCTGACCATGAATATTGGAAATGCTGCATACCTACATGTGAAATGGTATACAGGTTACTCACTCCAAAGACCTTAACCTGGTATGTGACATTAATAGTACCTGCTAAAGGGACAGGTTTGCCTCCCAGAGGTTACCACACCTTTGGAACATATTCACACTTCATGTCAAAGAGAGCACCTCATTGTCCTCTTCAAATGCAATCTGGAAGATTGGATGGGTAACTGTAAATTCAGCCCAGGGGTTCCACCTGTGTCCCTCTTGGACAGAGGCAATAGGTACTGATCATGGAAATAAAGGTAGAACTTGAGTAAGCTTTTAAGGTCCCTAGAGCAATTAGCCTAGTAATTTCCTATGAACCTATGATGATCCTATGGATTCACAGATTCTGACGGAATCCATAAATTTCCTAATAAAAAAAAAATCGAATGTGAAGGGCAATCACAGCCACATCACCATAGCTAGCAGTTGCTAACAATGGGTTCAGGACTTGTGTGGGGAACACAAGTAATGCACACATCCAAGGAAAGTGATAGATAGAAAAGAAGATGTGGGTTTTGGGTGAAAAAGAGGGATATGTGAGGGATGTTGGAATAGGAAAATCTGAGGGAAAGTCAGAAGGGCATTGGCAAAATATTGAATCCAAAAAGCAGGAAACCAAGGTCCAATCCACACAAACAACATTTATTGAGCGCTTTCATCTCTTGAATAGAAACTTCTTCAGAATAATACAACATATTTCCCAACAGCCTTATATATGCAACCCCATAAAATTAATAAGCATAATTGACTAATTAATAAAATACTGCCCACAATAGAGATGATGCAGTTAAAAAGCATATAAAAAATGCATAACAAAATATGACCAATAAATGAACCATGTGTAAGGTTAAAAAATGATCAAAGAGACAAATGTGAATATTTATGCATGTGAGAAAAATAATATATATATTACTTACTAACATACTAACTTATGATAGGTGTCAATGGCTGTCATATAAAAAATTGTGCCTTGAGCCTAAGAACATAGCTGATGCATATTGCAGTATTAAGACCTGGTGCTTCTGATGCATTCATCCTAATTTGCCATCTAAGCTTTGACATTTCTAAAAAATCATTTTGGCCCACCTCTTTCACCCATATTAACCTGTTCTATGATAATGAATTTGAACCCATGTCCTTCATTAGCTGCTATATGTGCTGCCAATGCATTTTTAGTATCTTTTGTGTTGATGTCATAGTAGTGTTGGTATATTCTACTTCTAAATGCATTTTTAGTTTTACCAATGTAAATACTCGGATGTTGTGTGCATAAGGCCAGATAAACCACTGCTTTACTACTACAGGTGACTTTCGCTTGTATAGTATGTCTCCCATAATTAGGGATACAAATCTCCTTGGCCTCGTTAATATATTGGCATTGTAGGCAATAACAGCATTTTACCATCCCCATCCCTGTATCAAGATCATGTTTCTGCCTTTCAAGCATATTTTTGATGCTACAATCTTTTTTAGAAACAATATTGGGGACAGGGCCTAGCAGCTGTGCTTGTTCTGCATCAAGTGCTAAAAATATATCAGTTGTGTTCAATGATGTTCCTGATGTTATAAAAATGTTGTTGAACTTAAAAATAGCTGATTTGTTAGGGAGAGTCTTAGTCTTTCTTGATTTTAGATAAAAAATCTCAGGAGTCTTTAAGTATCCAAGGGCAGTCCTTCAAAATATTTTTTTAATTTACTATCAATGTATTTGGCTGTAGGGAATGTTTTTGATGCCCGGGCATCCATAATGGGTCTAAAGGCGGGGGGGGGGGGGTCAGCTAGGACTTTGTGTACCTTGGTCACACCAAAAATTGTAGGAATTTTTGGGTGTTTGACAAACAAATACTGATGTTCCTCAGTTTGGATTTGTTGGTTCATGAGCAATTCTTCCAGCATTAGATCCACCTTGATATAACAAATGTTTTTTCTAATTCAGACTAATTTCGCAATAAGTGTCACCATATAATAGGGTAAACATTTTATTTATGTAGGAATTATGGTTTGTAAAAACAAGGCCTCTGCCTTTATCGGGTTTCATAACCCTTATTTCAGTATTTTCAAATATTTCCCTTAGTAGTACCCTTTCTACAGTGTTCAAATTGTTGCCACTTCTCCCCCTGTCCCTCCTAAACAGTTCCCTAATGTCCTTCTCACATAGTTTTTCAAAGGTCAATATTGAAGGATGTAAGGTGGGGTTAAAAATATTTGTTTTTTATGAGTATTGTGGTCAATGATGTTGGAACTATAATAAAAATAAAACAAATACACTCACAGTCAGTGAACATTCCATTTACCTTCGTCAATAGTATAAATATAGTAGAATCAGCATAAAGGTTAGGAAATGAAACAAGGCTGTTTATATCCAGTATCTCAATGTAGAAAAGATATTACGTTGACTCAGTTGTCAGCAACAAACTTTTATTCCATAAAATCGGCAAGCGCTTTCACCCTTGTGGGCTTCATTAGACCTTTAAGAATTAACCTAAAGCATGCCATTATATATGTCACCACTTAAAAAAGGCGCCAAACTTAAGACACCACTATTAAATCTTTTAAAGAGACATGTATCTCACTAAATCAATACTGGCACATAATATATAACTCTCAATAAATCAATAGCTTGCCACACATTTCATACATCTAAACATAAACATAAAATCAATAAACACATATGCATACAACCACTTAAATATAACTAGTATTACAAATAAAAACTTTATTATCTATGCTATACTATAAGTCACCTATAACAATAGAATTGATGATGTATTAATGATATATACTTAAACCAAATTACTAAATATAAACATTTTTTTTTAATTTTAAAATAACTACCAACACATAATGTATGGTGATATAATGCAAAAAATTCATAAAATAACACACATATATATATATATATATATATATATATATATATATATATATATATATATATATACATATATATGTGTGTGTGTGTGTGTGTGTGTGTGTGTGTGCAAAATCTATACCCCTACTAGGCACCACTTATCAATAAAAACCTTAAAATACATCAGTAATTCGATAGGGTACCTATAGATAACTAATATTCGATATACCCTATATGGATGCATAACCAAATCTATACGGGGGATCTACTTCAAACCCTTAGACTTCAAGAATGGTTTGAGTGATACCTTGTCATTGAGGCCAGGGTACTGATCCACCCTTAATCTGATAATCCATCTAGCTTCTTGTGTTTCTGTAAAATTCCTAATGTCCCCACCTCTAAAGCTGGGAGTCACAACCTCAATAACATTGAACCTAAATTCATGGGTGGACCTAGTCCCAATAAATGCTTAGATAGTGCATTGACACTAGAGCCCACCCTAATCTGATACAAGTGCTCTTGCCTTATACCTACTGCATAATTCTTGTAACTCTAATTCAAAACCTTCCTTGGTCGGATTATATCGGGAAATCCTCATTGCTTGGCCCTTAACCACATTGCTGAATATGTACCCAGGGTGCATACTATGTCTATGCAGAAGGATATTGCGATGACAGGATTTCCTGTACACCCCTGTATTCAATAGGCCATTGTCCAGCCTTTCCACATATACATCTAAAAAAGAGATCCATCTATCAGAAAATTCAAAGGTAAATTTTAGTACCTGGGATAATCTATTCACATCATCAAAAAATACAGCCAGCTAATCCCTAGTCCCTGTCCAGATGAAAAACAGGTCATCCACGAAACATCTATAAAATGGAACATGCTGGATAAAGCTTTCCATCTTGAATAGTGACTCAACTTCCCAGGCAGCCATATATAGGTTGGCGTAGCTATTGGCACATGAGGTGCCCATAGCCACACCACCCCTTTGTAGATAGAATTGGGAATCAAAGCAAAAAATATTGTTCTCCAATACGATCTCCAAAAATAAAAATCAACAAATCTAAAGCAGAGCCACTCAACTCAGCATTGTCCCTGACATAATCATGGACAGTCTGAATACCTTCCACATTTGGAATTACAGTGAACAGGGACTGAACATCCATGGTCACCGTGAGATAAGCCAAATTAATAGGTACCTCCTTAAAAAAACGTATAGAGGTCCAATAAAAATTGCTTTGTATCTCTCAATATATATACATTGGCATTTACTACTGGGCGTAAAAACTTTTCTACATAGATAGAAAACGGCTCAGTTGACCAACCCTACCAGACACTATAGGTCACACAGGGGGGTTTTGCTTATCCTTATGTATTTTAGGCTGGCCTTGTATCACCGGTATGAAGGGACTACTAACCATCAGATATTCAAACAATTCCTCTGTGATAACATGACTTTTGTATAAGTCATCCAGCATCATCACTATTCTCTGTACATGTGTCTTAACCATATCACTGTCTATGGTACTATAGAACCTCTCATCTGCTAGCATGCCTCTCATAGCACTATTATAATGATTATAATCCATGACAACTATGTTACCACCCTTATCAGCAGGTCTAATGACTAAAGTAGGGTCATTCCTCAAATCAATTAGGGCCTTCCTCTGCATGTACGTAAAATTCCTCTAACTATTATGACAGGTCCCTTCGTCATTTAATTTATACAAATCATTCTCCACTAGCTTACTAAATGCAGCTATCAGAGGGAGGGCATTAGGAACATAAAGGCTTGGTTTCCTAAAATGTTTCTCATTAGGTACAACAAATTTGTCCTTAAACTCTACCTTCAAACATAAGTTCCTGATAAACAATTTAAAATCAACTATAATGTTCGTATAATCAATATTAGATGTAGGGATAAAATTCAATCCTTTCGATAAAACAGCTACCTCATCAATTGTCAAAGGTCGAGAAGATATATTATATACCAAAGTGTTCAGGTTTTCTCCCACATCTTCTTCAAGTTGTGACTGGTTTGGAACTCGGCAGAGAGTTTCCTCTTCTGCCTGCCCCTGCTCACTGATCTCGTCCTCCCCCCTCCTTTCTGAACTACATTGATAGGGAAAGGGCTGAGAATGGTGTTAGTAGTCACATCTGAATCGATGGGCTGTATACTACTATTCCCAGCTTTCCTCCTAACTACAGGTTCATCATGCTTTGCAGCTGAACAACCCTGGATATTCTCACAAGGTTTAGTTACAATACTATTAGCTGAACCAAAAGGTGCTGCTATATCAGCTACACTTTTATTATCACAAGAACCAGCTGTGTCAACTTTGTCTACAACAGATACATCTGTATTAACTAGATCATTAGTAGCAATATGACTTCCACTAGAATTGACTTTAGTATTTCAAGTAATATTTGCTCTATCATATTGATCAATATCATTACGTATAGGTCCATTAGTCCTTGGCCAAGTAAAAATGTGGCCTAGACGAAAATCGTTAATGTCCCTTCTCAACTTATGTCGTTTCTGTTCAAAAAGGCATTTCTCAAACAATAATTCATTGTCCACTAAAGTCTCACGTGCCCTGTCAACCATCTCCTTTGGAAACTTCACATACAAATTCCTTTGCTGCTCTCTAACAGACACTCACAAGGCGTCCTCTTCAGGAACAAAAAAGTCAATTAAGAGAGTCAAATAGTTGAAGCTTACCTCTAAATTCAATTGCTGCCATTTATACAAGAGGTAGGGATACAAATTGCCTGTAGTCAGCATTTTCAGAACTCTGAGCCCTCTCCATATAATAGGGTAAACATTTTATTTATGTAGGAATTATGGTTCATAAAAACAAGGCCTCCACCTTTATCGGGTTTCATAACCCTTATTTCAGTATTTTTACATATGTGTAATGGAATATGCCCATGTTACACACAAATCTCATGTCAAAGGCAACACATAGGTATACATGTGTATGTATGTGTGTCAGTGGCATAGATGGAATGTACATGAAATCAACGTAAATACACAAACATACACCAATGACATATAATAATATGTTCAAAAATATAAAAGGGCAGAATAATGTATATTGCAGGTTGTGTACATGGATGTAAAAAAAATACACTGGGTAACATTCAAGTAGAATGGAACAAAGATGCATTGTAAGCATTAGTCAGCAACTTGTATAAATGTACCACATTGTAAAATGCCCATACATTTAGCACATGTTCACCTTCTCACAGTAACAAATGGCAAGTAGTCTTGACAAAGGCAAACAAACTTGCAATAAATACTAGGAACATATCAAGGTGGGAGGTATGTGGACAGCCTGGGACCACATCATGGAAAAGTAGGACACAGTAAGTTGATGCAATGGAAATGCATGTGTAAAGCAGACAGTGTGCTGTAGAAGACACACAGACATACATGCAAACAAATGGAAAATGTATGTCAAATGGGCTGATGAATTGTTAAGATCCACAAAGCTGGACATACAGAAAACACAAACACAGTAATGTGCAATCATGTCACACTGATATGCATATATAAGTAAGCTAAAAATTGCAATCACACATGCATATACTGTCATGCAAATGTCAAATAAAAAAATGCATGTGTACATCAACAACACTGCTCATTATGGAGCAGAGGACACCCTGTGAACATCATTACTGCACATCAGCAGTACATCACTGAATGCTCACTTATCAAAGGTACATTTATGTGTCAGTACGTATCTGATTATGTGCACAGATATGTACAATCATAATGTGTACAATGATTTATGGAAGGTATACACCAACATCACTACATTATGGGTGTAAAAATGCTACATACAGCAAACATTTTGTAACATACTATGAAAGAATGTGCAATCTGTAAGGTTGTGTATTGATTATTATATAACAACCCCCCATTAATATTCCAAAACGTGCCCACTGATTGGTCAGCATGCACGTTGTAAATCAGACTTATACTAATGGAAAAAGGTCCAGTCGCCCGGACTTTTTCGATTATTATAAGTCTTTTTTTACAGCAATGGAGAACGCAAGATCTCCGTTGCTTTTTACACACTGTCTCGCTATGTTAAAGGAGTTTAACATAGCGAGACAGCTTTAAAAAAAGCAACAGAGATTCTCAGTTGCTTTTTTTAAAGCTGTCTCACTATGTTAAACTCCTTTAACATAGCGAGACACTTTGTAAAAAGAAACGGAGATCTTGCTTTCTCCGTTGCTTTTTATAAAGCTGTCTTGCTATGTTAAATAGGTTTAACATAGTGAGACAGCTTTAAAAAAAGTAACAGAGATTCTCCTTTGCTTTTTTAAAGCTGTCTCGCTATGTTAAACTCCTTTAACAAAGCAAGACAGTTTGTAAAAATTAACGGAGACCTTGCTTTCTCCATTGCTTCCACCCACAGCTCTGATGTACTGCATAAGCATATGCATGCGCAGTACATCAGAACTGCCGCAGGATACCAGACAGCTGAGGAAGGGCAGCAAGGAGGCATTATACAATGCCATTATTTAAGAAAAGTAATTCTTTTTTTTCTTAAATAATGTCATTGTATAATAGCAATAACCCACTTCTGGGTGTGAGTAATGCTGGATTTACCCACGGTTGTCTTTGTTTGGTCACTTGGGCTTCGCCCTCGTGATCAAACCACACCAACCATGGGTAAATCCAGCATTACCCACACTCAGGCATGGGTTATTGCTATAACATTACCTTGCTGTTTTATTTAATCAGATAAGGAGGACTACACATAGACAGGATATACCTGTATCTGATCCAACATGACATTAGCACTGACAAACCATGACAAAACACCACATCATGAGAGTGAGACATCATGGTGACTGTTATCAAAAACCATGTGGAATGACATAGTTGTATGTTGCATATACCTGATAAGGCAAAACAGATCTGTAAGACATATGACACTGTTAGGGTTGGACTATGGACAACATATGTTGTTTTTTAATCATCCCAGTAAGACACATGTTTACAGGCTACCTGTTGCAGCACTATCAGCAGGTTAACTGCCACAATATGAGGACAGCATAATGTGTTAATGCATGTCATGTGCACATTGAAACCAAGGTAAATGTAAAAATACATAAGCATGACAGATACATGACATATATACAAAAGAGTGCTTACACAAGCCAATCATTTAAATTTCAGTCACCATACTTACACAGTCTACAAACAGCAGTGCTAACACTGTCAACACACACTCTCATTCAGTCTGTGAATAGGCAGGCTCTAGACAAACAATCAATTATCAGAAAACATAACTAAATATACAAATGTGCCAAACCATACATAATAAGCAACAGGCACAGCAACTTTATCTGTGTGTAAAACGTTCACCTTAAAACCTATGTATTAGATTTAGGTTGTGGATATTTTGTTAAACATTTGTGCTGACAAAATGGATCCAAAATACAAAATACATCAACATTGTAAATTTTATACACAGTTATAATGACAGCTACTGTTTGCTGATTTCACTTGCCTTACTGATGCATGATGGGTATTCCTGCATTCTAAACAATAAACATGTAAGTTTGAAAAATACAGGCCTGAAAACAGTGGAATATCTCAGTTCATGATGTACATAAAATATTTAACATACCTCTCTCCTGCTGTTGTTCTTCAAACCTGTGCATCCATTCAGTGCACTTTGCTCTGTTCCAACTGCAGTCCTCGTCATCTGAAATTAGAAAAAAATATACATTACTCAAATAACTGAGGAAAAACATTTCACAACGCATACGTTGTAGACTTATTTTGAAAACAATAGATAAGTGCAATATTTAGTTTACATTGCAATATTAAGATGCTAGCATCTTTGAGCACAGATTGGAAAATATGAAATTCAAACCTGTGGATGGCAACCTATAGCTAAACTCTAACCATGCGAGCTATCTGCCTACCTAACACATTTTAACTATGAATGCATGTCTTCCAGGCAGTGAAAAGAGCTAATATTATGACATCATGGGGTGGTCTAATAAGAATTATCTTGGCTTAGGAAGGCAAGCTATGAACATGTGCTGCTCATATAGCTACACTTTTTAAAATACATTCACACCAGTGCTGTCAGTGCTGTGTTCTGAAAAATTAATAGTAATTGACATAATCCACTCCTCAGACAGTCTGATAGTGTCACGTAACATACAGCTTGTGTGAATGGAACCATACCTTTTGCTGCACATAATGGGCACAGAAAGGTATGCTTGAGGACAATTATTCCTTCTGAAATCGCACATTAGTTACATCTTCCCTGCCCTTCATTACAGCTGTTAGTGTGCACATCACAGTCCCTCTAAACGTATAGGTTGATTCTTTTTTACTGTTGCCTTTAGTATTTCATGATAAAACATTATTTCATAGCGTTTTAAATAGACATATAACAAGATTTATCAAGCATTGTTAAATGACAGATGTTAATGGAATGTTACGGATTACAGATATATCAGTGAGAATTCAAAGAATAACTGAGTTATTCAAAACAGCACTCAAAATATTTGTTAGTATCAATAAGTGTAAAATGCTTTGTTAAAAGAATTCTATGGGAATATGAAATCAGTATAACATTTAAGATAAATGTGTCCCTTTTCAAGACTTGAACACACAGCACACACAATGTAGACATGTTATCGTCATCCATACAAGCTGAGCCAACACTCAGCACATGCTACTCATAAACAAACAGGTTGTTGTTGTTGTTGTTTGTCTTTTGGCTATTCCCAGTTAGGGGTCGCCACAGCGGAACTCCGGTCCACTAATGATTGGCAGTAGATTATAACGAACGCCAAGGTGCTAGCTTAACATCCAACCTTCAACGAAGGCACGGCCATTTACGCATGTCTTTCGAACGCCCATCCAACTGCGTGGAGGACATGCAGACTCCACACAGAAGGCACTCCCCACATAAACAAACAGGTGATGCTCTTTAATCTCTGTTGTTCAACAACTGGTCATTAGGCCATTACTGAGTATAGCATTATATGTAGAATGACTTGATCAGTGAGTCTTTACCATGCACAACATACATCTTAATGTAAACTGTTGCAATATGGAGTTTTAAAAAATGATACAGGTGAAGTTAGCCAAGGTGGTTTGGAATCCACAGCATGCCAAAATGTATGCATTCTAGCAAATTGCTTTACAGGATAAGCTAACATTCAACTAAGCTGTCAATGTAGACAACATGTACTACAGTTATTTCTTAGAAATCCTGTGATGAACAGCAGAACAGGGGAAATGCATACAATTTTAACACCTTTCATAGTGAAGATATTGACATATACATAACAAAATATGATTAACCAATAGTATGGGTATTCATTTTTAAATTAAATAAATGTATCTGTGTATTTGTGTAGGAAGAATGATAAAACTAAGTTCCATCTTGTAATGGTCCAATAGGTGATACAGTGGGACTATCATGGGAAACTACGAAATGCACAGTCATCCATGGCCTATGCACTCTAGGTGGCAGTGATGCATGAGGACAGTAGTTATGTGAAATCATGTAGTTAGATGTTGTAAAACATATGTATACCTTCAAAGGACATAGGCAACGTTATTATTCAATTATTAAATAAAATCACAACATGGGAATCAAACCTCTTGTCAAGAGGGCAACATACAAATCCACTGAATTATCCCCACAAGCGAATTCCCACATCAGCTAAAACATGGTTATAAACACATCTATATGATTTATAGGGTCTACTTCTGTTTATCAAAAGCTTGTTCTTTCGAATAACAGAAGCACAACCCCAATTTTGCGAAAGTGCACTCAACTGAAAGTGCACATTCATGAATACAGGTTCACCAAACTAGAAATAAAAGCAAAACAAATAATAAAAACACTACAAAGATAGTTTAGCAGGGGGGCAAGCCCCTCTGCACCCCCCATGTCGGGGGCTGTAACCCCACACTCCCACTACTTATATATACTAACTCCGAGATCACACTACAATGGGGAAAGAGGTATATTTCATTATCTCCACTGAAGCATGGTTCGGTGATGCAGTGTTGCTTTTGTTTTTATTTCCGGTTCGGTGAACTGGTATTCATGAAAGTGCACTTTTGGTTAAGTGCACTTTCTCGTAAATGGGGTCGTGCTTCTGTTATTCAAAAGAATGAGCTTTCAATAAACAGAAGTAGACCCATGTATATGGTTCATGTAGTGGAACTATAACGGACAATGGCTATGTGAAATTATATAGTTAGATGTTGTAAAACATATGTACATCTTCAAAGGACATAGCTAATCTTATTATTTGATTATCAAATAAAATAGCAACATGGGCATTGAAACTATAGTCAAGAGGGCAGTATGTAGAAAGTTCACTGAATTATCCCCACAAGCTAATTCTCATAACAGCTAAAACATGGTTATAAAAATGTATTTGATATTTATGGGTCAAATAAATATCTGTAAAATGTGTAGGAATACTAAGGGATATGTAGGATATTGGTGCTTACTGTAGGGATCTACAGGTTGTCTCCACACCTTGTTGTCTCTCCTTCAAAGCTTGGCTGTGTCCCTGGGATGCAGATCGTCATAGTGGTGATGAACCTCTACTCCAGTATGGTAGGTCCCTGTCCTCAGTCAATGCTTCCTTGCATTCTGTTTCCACACGTCGATCGTAGTGAATTTCCTGGGCCTGGTTCTCATCCTTTGCTCTAATCCAGCATATATGGTCAATATCTGTGTCATCTCCCTTTTTGAAGTCACCATCATGATTTTCAATTTGTAGATATCTGAAAACAGAAAAACACAAAAATGCTCACGGGGGGAAATGCATTTCATTTAGTATCTACTACTTTGTATAAGAAACCCATCAAGAAGAATACTGTACTTCATAACAGCAGTATGCACCCTAAACATACTAGAGCAAATGTCCTGCAAGGGCAAATTTATCATGTTATGCGTTTGCATAATGATGATATTGCTTTACAATTAGCACTATTTGTTTTAAAACAAGAGTTTATGTCAAGAGGGTATAGAGATCACAATATAGACACACAACTGGAACTGGCATAGAGAGAGAGAGAGAGAGAAGTGGTAGGTGTAACTTGTAAGCTATATTATAATATGCAAGTTGGAGTATGTAGTAGTGATAACATCTATACAGGCCCTAATAATACTACTGAGATGGATGCACTTAGGATGCCACTCACATATGCAAGTAATATTAATATAGTGTGCGATATTATTAAGAATAACGGGCATTCTTTCTAATGTTAAAGAATTAAATGGAGTTATAGGACATAAACCTAAATTCATCTTTAGGAAATACAGATCCTTGAAAAGACAGCTCTGCTACAAGATTGACAATGTACAACAATATAATCAATCCGACAGGTTAGGTATGTCAATATATACATGTGGGAGGCCACTTTTTACATCCACACAAGGGTTTCACCTTTGAGTCTAATTTTTATGCTGATTGTCAAATGAAGAATGTGGTTTACTTTAGTTATTGCACAATCTGCTATGCTTTTTACATAGGAAAGACCAATCGTCCTTTGAAAGACAGAACACTGGAGCATACAAGGGATGTCAGGAATGCTAAGGAAAGCAGTGCACTTGCAATGCATGTCAAAGAAGGTCACACACTTGGTCTTAATTTTTTTGTACTTAAAATAGTCCCTGTTAAAAAAAGAGGAGGTAATTTGAATAGTCGTACAGAAGGTGTTGAGCAGGAATGGATACTCAAATTCCAGGCGGATGTACCAACTGGACTTAATAATAAAGTATCCTTAAAACCTTTTTTAAGAGCAAGATCACTGAAACATTAATATTTGTATGTAACGTGTATATATAATACATACCTTTTAGTAATATTTACTGTGCTTAGCCTCTCTCTATATATATTTTATACTTTTTATATGTACTGCATTTTTTGAACACACAGATTATATACTTATGTATTTATGAATATATTTGTATATATATATATATATATATATATATATATATAATTTTAATACATGGCTTTATGAAGGTATTATTAGAGTTTTAAATAGGATATTTGTATAGTTGTTGGCTATTTCATTTTATAACATTAGCACCTTGGTGTGCTAGCACTTTAATTTGCACTCCACATGCTTTTATGTCTTGTTTTTATTGGTTGCTATGTGATCTATGAGTCTATTTAAATGTTTTGTTAAACCCGTTTAATGTCTGATGAAGCAGGAGTTGTCCGCAAAAGCGCTTACTTTCTCTGTGTTCTGTTATATTAAACGTACTTTTGCTAACGTACCTGCTGTGTGCCACCAACATTTTTTTCTCTGAACAAAAGTGTAGTACTGCTCATGGTAAGTTTACTCGCATTGTTAATAGCACAACAGGTAGTGTACTTGCTTTTGATGCAGAAGGCTGTGGGTTCTATTCCCACAGTAGATAGATGCATCAGGAAAATAACATTATTATTGATGCTCTCTGACAACATGGAAGGAGACTCTGAGGCCATTCAGGGAATACTGTTTGGAGAAATGAAATCCGGACAGACCTCACCAACACGGGCCATGCAGTTGTAGGCCAAAACCAATCCCATGAGAGCTGCATTGACATGATTCTTCCTGCAGCCAACAGAGTGACACTTTATGAGAGGTCAAGGGATGCTTTCAGTGGTGGGCCACCACTGATCCCCCTGAAGATATTACCATTTTTTCACATCACTACATAGAGCAAGAGTTGAGAAATTAATTAATGTTGGTGGGATTGAAGCGGTGGTTCCCAGATGGACATGTATAAATCCATGTCAGTGCAGTGATGAGTGTTCTGACACTCACTGCAAATTACTTCAGCATGCATATTCATGTATTCCTATTTTTGATTTACAGCAGCAGAGTTGAGCTGTAAACATATTTCACACAGAGTGAGGATGATGAATGTAAGTATAATTACATGTACAGGTAGGCATTAGTTACAGACAGAGCAGTACAAGCTACAGCTGTAATGTGTATTGCATTAATAGTCACAGGTCTTCTACTTCAGGCCAACAGCAGTGAACAGCAAGTGAGTGTCTGTATACTGTTGCTGTACACAATACCTTGTTAGTGCCCACACCTCATCTAATGGTGCTACTGTTTACTGTTATATTATTTCCCTAACACTGTACACTACAGGTACATCCAGAGGATGTGTAAGCCATACATTTCAACTATGTTTAGCACACTGATGACTTACATCTTTGTCCGTCTTTGTCAATACAGTTTCTTCTTGTGTACAGTTGCAACGTCCAACATATGACTATTTGCAGCCCATATTACTGTGCTGTATATCTGATGTTGTTGGTATTAGTTTTGAGAACTACATGACTATGCTGCCTTTCTGTTTACTTTCCCACTGCAGGATCCACAGTATAAACCATGGCCTCGACACAGCAGGAATCCTCAAGTGCACATACAAGTGGTATGTGTACGTCACACATTCTGTACATTTTAACTGTGTTCACCTGGTAAATATGAATAATGTGATCCATAATGCTTTTTTTCCTACACTAGTTGAAATTCAGCACAGAGAAACAACAATAACATCCTGTGAGTGTACATCCCGTGAGTGTTTGCCAGGTGTGTTGTTATGTTTTTATGCAACACATATGCCATGTATGTTGGCTATGTTAATAGATTATATAGTTATGGCAATGTACATTCCATGAAACATCTATACAGTATTATTTCAATACCACTGTTCTGTGATATGTGTTTCTGAAATAGAAATGTCTGCATGATGTCGTGCACCATTTCTCTTTCTTCATGTTATGATATTTCACATATATATGAGTGATTGACGTGTGTCCCTTATTGTTTACCATACAGTGATAAAACTGAGTGCATATGCATACCTGTGTCAGTTGTGGCCTGAGTTTATTTTTTTGACATATTTGCATATGTTCATTTTGGAATATATTATGTTCATATTATGTGTGATGTTCAGTGTGTGCATCTAGTGGGTACTAGCCATTAGATGCAATGTGTGTTGCTGTGGTGGGGCAACACCTGAACATCAATGTTCAATCTGTGTACTCAGGTACATATGCCTTGTCATGACTCTAATGTTTGAGTCAGATAATGCTGTGTAGACTGGCCTGCATTTGTAGATGCACCTTACATTTCCCACTCCTGTGACTTCTCTTCCATATGTTCTCCTCCTCCTCCTCCTCCTCTTATTTCTGTGGGATGCCCTCTTCAGATGTTTGTGATTCTTAGGGAGGCTCACTCACACCTGTAGCTGGAAGATCACCATGTGCTTGGTTAGCATGTTGTGCAGCATGGCACACACCATTATCATCTGTGCTGCCTTCTCAGCTTTGTATTGCAGTACACCCCTAGATGTGTCCAGATATCTGAACCTGGCTTTCAATACACCATACACATGCTCTATGGTGTTTCTGGTTATCATGTGTGCTCTTCTGTAGGCATCCTGTGTAGGGTTGGATGGTTCACAGTAAGGGGTCATGAGTTATGGTTTAAGGAAGATAACCACAGTCACCTGATGTGGGGAGTAAAAACACTTTTGTTCAGAATGGATATTGTTGAGATGAGGATTAATAGCTTACATCCTAGCTGTGTTCCTGTACTTACCCAGAAGCAATTTCTCAGGAATTTCTCCTTGCTGGAATGCAGCTCTGAGTCCACTTTCCCTGCAAATGGCAATATCATTGACACTTCCAGTGTGTGTTGCCATGATGTTTGTTATGTTGTCAATTGGTGCCCACACAACTTGGCATTTGATAGATAGACAGATGTTTCTGTTTATGTATTGGTCTGCTTCTGAATGTACTGGTATCCTGATACATTTTTCCACTTCATAGGTGTGGATAGGAAGTGCATGTAGTCATCCACCTTGCTGCACATTGCTTCCAGGAATTTTGCTATTATAAGACTGGCAGTTGTCTGATACTTCCACCATATCCCTCATGTGTCTCTGGAATGTCACAGATGTGAGAACAACCAGACTCAGACACACTTTACAATCAAGGGGGATGGGGTGTCCTCATAGGATCTGGACAGACATGTGTGGGGCACATGTTACAGACAGCCTGCACCATTTGTCTATTTAGATGATATTTGTCAATCAATCCCTGGTCTGAGAACTGGTTTAGTTACAGCCTTACTCTGACTCTAGCTAGCTGCCTTCTAGGATGCACAGACACATCCTCATGTATGGCTTGTGTCACTGCTGCCTGTTGCAGTATATTAACAGCTGGTCATATTGTTATACATTTTTTATCAGTTTTTTTACAGATTTCACTGTAATCAATAGTATTCTCATGAATTCCTTCTTGTCTGTAATGGATGTACTGAGGATCTCAGAAGCGGAGTTGGCGTGGCTGTTTTCCACAGTTGAGTTATGTTGTGTGCATGTACTCATGGTGTGCTTTGGAATCACACTGGCATGTTCAAAATCCCTAATTATCCTACACTGAATACTTAAGTAATCGGTCTGCATTTACAGTATCTTCTGGAATCGCCTCCTCAACATGTGCACTGATGTCTTCCTTTGGCATGCTGTTCCGTTCGCAAATAACTTCCCCAAACTTTATGGAATATGGCCCATGTTTGCTTCCATTCCCATGCCTGTAACTTTGTATTTGTAAGTTAAAAGGTAGCTCTATAATAAGCCTTTCTCCTCTCTCTAACTTCAATAAGTAAACAATGCATTTTAGTTAAAAAGTTCCATTTCACACTAAGATGATCAGACCCACTTAGTTCACATTCTGCTGAGCATACAAAATTGTCTTGAATATTCCTAGCCCATGCAACATCTAAAATGTTCCTGTTACATGTAGGTTCCACTACCAGTTGTGCATACACACATTCCAAACTAATGTTTACTAATTTATACATTGCACTTTCTGGAGTTAGACTGACATTCTCACTTTAAATTAGGGCAGTTATGATCTCCAGAAATAATATCATAACCATTCAAAGGATAAGAAGACAGAACCTCTATAAAACTACATAGTTCAACAGAGTTCTGTTTCAGTGGCCTATAAAACAGTCAAAACTTAAAATTCTGCCTGACGCTATCAATGATAAATACTATAATTTCATATAAATCACATTTATAGATAAGGGTGCACTTAACATAAAAAGGCACACCATCCTATCCTTTTCCACTACTGTAATTATGATGTCCAATGTAACCTGTAAGATACCAAGTTATAATCACAAAAATAACATCCAATTCATCTACATTTGCTCTAGCCTACAGGCATGCAATTTTATTACTTAAACTTCAGGCATTACATAAAAATATAACAATATTCTTTCCCCTTTCCATTTAGTTCATTGATGGTTTGACTAAAACTTATTATCCATATATTTATAAACTTTATTCAACAAAATGCTGCTACTACAGCAACTTAAATGTAATTTATTTCTCTCAAAATCTGAGGCAGCACCAATCATTTTTCCCCAAATTGTAATATAACACAATATAGCAAAAAGGACACCTTCTCCTAGCAGAATTAGTGAACTCCCTAATGTCCTTTGTTAAAGCAAAATCAAAATTTACTACTTGGATGATGTCACAAAAAGCAAGATTAACATTTTCCTTTTTTATTCAAATCAATAATTGACTGAAAATAATAGTCAAACAGTTGAAAATTTAACTTCTTAATACCATTAACTCCTATGACAACAATCCCTTCATCATATCTTTTTCCCTGGTTATAGAGTTTAATCAATGATCTCAAAACATTCTTAACACTTTAACCAGTAAGGAGGAAACAATGATACATTTTTTTTGTTTTTAAAAGCAATAGGCAATACATTTCTTACACCTTTAACCATGGGGTCAGCAATTACTAACCACTGCCTACTGACCAGTCACATTGGACCAACCTCATCAATCTCCTTGACTTAATTCATTTTGCCTGTCCTCCGAAAAGCCCTTCTTTTTCTTTTATCACAACTTCAAACCACCACCCAGTTTGTCAGCTTCACATTATAGCGTCTCCAAAACTATTTTTAAACTATTTCCTTTAGGGGGATTGTCAGTACAGTTATTCTTTCCAAAGTTAACCTCATGTATTGGATATCCCAAACAACTCTTATTCTCTCCAAAAACTCTTTAATCACCCTTCACATTTAAATCTCTACTAACAACATCCTCCAAAGGGTTTAGTAAAATGCCTTTCTCATTAATAAAACATGTACTTTCAGAGGTAGCATACTGTGAATTTCCTTAGATATTAACTGTAGATAGAATTGAATCAAAGGATATTTCTCTCCATGTCTCCCTGTGTGTTTAACTAACTTCACATGCCCATTGTGGCTTCCAACCTCCCAATATCATTTGCATCAGATTTATTTATATTTTTCAAAAACTGCAATGCCAGAGCAAACACATTTACTACAAATTTTATCATCCATTTCCCAACCATTGTCTTTGTGTCATATACTAAGCGCTGACTGTATTTAAACAAAAATCCTCTGTCCAACAGATCCATCAGATAATACCTTTTCCTATTCCTATATTCTAAGTACTTAGACTCACACATGTTGACAATCCCAGTAGTGTCTGGGACATGAGATAGTAGTGAAAGTTCAGATGTTGATGACTAGATCCCCACTGTACGCATGTTGGATGGGGATGCATCTCTGAATTCAATAACAATCCCCAGTCATGATGGCCTCCAACATTATATATCCACCACCGTCCCTGCTTGTCTTGTATATCATGTATGCCTGAACTTACCTACCAACATACTCACTCCTCTTATTCCTAACTACCTAACCCAGCATTCCTTTCTCTTTCTCTCTTAAAAATGAAAAGGGCACCTGTCCCACAAAATATCAAAACAATCAAAAAAAAAACACACATGCATGCGCATGCACACACACACACACACACACACACACACACACACACACACACACACACACACACACACACACACACACACACACACACACACACACACACACACACACACACACATGCAACGCACATCCAGTACAAAGATTTCCACTTTACATATGTGTGAGTACGACACACTTGATTTGGTCAAATTTGCCATACAACATTAGTAAGCTGCTGTCTCACACCCTTGATGTTGTGACTATCCAAATTCACCAAATTCTTTGTACAAATACATTGCCAGTTTATGAAGAAATGGGGAGCTATGATGCTGTCTACCGCCAACTTGCACATTCCTTTTTTCTTCCCCCAGTGTCCTAGATTTTGCTTGCTCTCCATTTTCACCACTGTCTTATCAATCCCTTTTACACCCTTACTCTGGTCAAAAATAGATTCTCACAGCACAGATGGGCAGAAATGTTCCATAAACCAAACTCTCTATTTCTGTCCTCAGCATTTGCATGATACTTGGCACTGCACACCAATGTTAAGAGACAGTAATTCAAACTTTACCCCCTATGGCAAAAACTGATCATTTTTTCTTCAGCTACGTTGATATTGTACTCCTTATACTACAATTCTTAACCCTGCTGCACAACAGAAAACAATGCTAATAGTCCAACAAGCAGACAGTCATTGTTATATGTGCAACAGGTGCTATGGTTTAATGTTCACCATATAAGATGTTGTAGATGTCATTATGGTTATGAAGTCTGATGTGTACATAGTCTGTTTCTTCTTACCTTACTCAATGGTCTTTCAAACATGTTACTTTTAATAGCTGAAATAGGACTTCCTCAGTGGTGTGCCCAGAAAATTCTCAGGTCCAGAGAATGTTGGTAAAGACTGGCAGGTGTTTGAATCTAGCATTATATCAAACATTAGCTGAAGTTCTTTTCTTATGCTAGTCCTGCACCGGATCATGCCTGCTCCATAATTAGTCCCACCCCTGTTTATATCTCTCCACATATAAGTGCACATAATCTGGACAAATAAAGCCAATAAAAATTGGGGACTAAGTCTCAAAATTAGGCAAAATGTAAATATTGCCCTTATAAACTTAAAAAGTTGCTAGAGTAGTAGATCTTGAATTAGCAAACTTTTTGTGAAAGATATGAAGGCTGAAATGCAAATGTATATAGTTATGCAGTGACTTCAAATTCTCAATGATTAGCCAGAAAACCACACATTTTATGTTGAACAGACTAAAAACATGAGGCAAAAGTATGGACATTCTGACACTATCTGGACTGTTGAGAGGCATACCCTGCTTGTTACATATTTTGAACACTTTACTTATAATGATTATGACAGAAGTTGTAATGATGACACACAAAACATTAACACAACACTCACATGGGCTGAACTGGCTCAGAATACAAAAGTCTATATACCTGTGCTATTTCTTTGTGTGACACTTGGCATGCAGCACCATAAACCACTGCTGCATCCCATCCTAAGTGAAGAAAGTCCAATAAATAATTATGCATGCACTAATACTTTGCCATCAGTATTGCAAATGACCTTGGTGTTAGTGTGCTCCAGTAAGTGATTGTGAAATAATGTCAGTGGCTTGTGTTATCAGTATATGATTTATTGGCTTATTCTGGTCATGATATGAGGAGTTCACTATAATGCTGTCTAGTTACTTCATAATGTAAGTGATTTTTGCACTCAGAAGTCTTAGCCTTCCAAGTATGTTCCAATGAAATGGTTCAATTGAATAACTTTTTGCAAAGTAGAATTTATGAGTGCTGTTTGAATGTTCTGCATACATTGCTCATAGCTGCCTTGCACAATGTACATGCACCACAGTGACTAGTCAATAATCCCCAAAATAAAACCAGAATTTCATACAATGATCTTCAGATGAACAGTAATGAATGCATCAGTGGCACTCCACTGGTTGGCTTCTGTATCATCCATCAAATAACTGCTCAATACACCTTAATGTGATACACATAAATATAATTCATGGCACAATTTCTTCGAATGATGTGATGTCTGAATTATTCTTATAATATGTTATGAGTTGTAATCAACAGATTGCTAGTTTCCCTGCCTGTGTGTCAGTCATATCACATTGTCCATTCATCCAAACATATGTTATGTAAACTACAACTATGTGTTGCCTGACACTAATGCTAAGACTTCACCTGTGGTGTAAGAAGTTGATACAATATTTTATCAATTGCTGACTTATCTAGGCAGGAGATTTAACCCAGATATGACTATGAGTATGAATCTAATACTAGGTAGGACTGGCCTGTCCAACAGATTTGCTGTGAATACTTCCATTTCAGAGAAACTGTTACACAGATAAATTGCTCCCCCAACAATTTCAATTCCTTTTATGGCAATCATCTGCCTTTCAACACAATGATTTTGTCATCTCTTCAAAAGTATTCCTTTTTACACTTGTAGTAAGACTATAAGATTGTCAATTGATACAATGTTCTCTAGATTGTGGACTGAGCTAGGCAGATGTTTAAATCTAGCACTAACTGATATGAGTGTGTGTGACACTAGGGCTAGGTAGGACTGTTTTATCCAACAGATCTGATATGTACACTTCCATTCAGTGGAAACATTTATATAGGGAGAGGATTTCTCCCATTTCAATCCATTTAATGCCAAACAGCTGCCTTTCAAAACAATAATGCTGCCATATCTCCAAATCTGTTCTGTCTTACGCTTATAAGAAGAGTTCTCCTATGGTGTGAGCAACTTATACCCAATTCGGTAGAGTGTGTACATAAAGAGGCAGTTGAGAAAATCTAGCAATGATTAGGGACTGAGACTGCGTGTGAATCTACTGCTGGGTACAGACGGCATAGCCAACAAACCTGATCTGCACACCTTCACTCAGTGGAAACACTGACATGGGCAGAGGGCACCCACAACTCTTTCACATACTTTTAAGCCAAACATCTGCCTTCCAAGACAATGATGATGTTATCCCTTTAGATGTAGTCTGTCTCACAGTTAGAGTTAGACTTCTCCTGTGGAGTGAATGATTAATACACAACACTATAGTGTATGCATACATAGAGGGATAGGTTCAAATCTAGAAATATATAATTAATGTATGTGTTTACAAAACAGGAGTGACTTACCAAACAGATGGTGATATGGCACAGTCACACTTGTATGATCACTGACATGATTAAAGAATTTTAATCATTCAAACTACATTCCGGGTACGTGAGCATTCAAAAACAATGCTTAAGGCAGACCTTGAAATGTTTACTTTATACACTTATAGTTTAAAGTCTCTCCTGACAGAAGCAGTTAATATACATCACTCTAGAATGTGGACTTAGGCAGGAGTTTGAATCTGGTAATGGTTTACAATAATAGTGACTAACAGGATTGGCATGCCTAACAGATATTGAAATGGTACCCTCACATTTGTGTGAAGAATTACAGGACGAAAGGCTTTTTAGTCACAGAATAAATTTTAGGGGAAACATAACCATGACCCCAGGTTGCTGATGTAATCTCTTCAAGTGGGTGCTTCATGGCACTTCAAATAAAAGTCTTTCTATGCATCAGTGGTTAATATGTTACTCTGTGAACTCAGCTAGGCAGATGTTTAATTCTGGGAAGGTGTAACTGCTAAGTATGCAAAAAGAATAGTAACAGCCAGGATAGGCTTCTCCTAAATAATTGATGTTTACAATTTTACTTAATGTACACATTTACAATTGTGGACAGAAAGGTCAACTTTTGTAATCCCTTTAATGGAAGCCATATGGCTTCAAACACAATACTCACAAGATCCCTTCATGTGTGTGTTGTCTGACAAATGTGATATGAAATCTTGTGTGGCATCATAAGTTAGGGCAGAAGTCAAAAAGATCTTGATGTATATTGTATATGTTCAAATCCAGTGCTATATGTCTTTTATGATTGTGTTCACTATACAATGGTTACAGGGAAGAATTGCTTATTAAACAAACCTTGATGTCTGTCATGCTACGTAGTGGTCACAAAATGTCAAAGATCCTGTGTTATAATATTTTGTTATGGTTTTTGGATGAGTCGGTGAGGTTCATCCAGTAATTGCTGTACCTGTTCCTGAGCATACCAACTGTGATGATTGGGTGAAGATAGGTGAAGACTGCCAGCCTAGCCAGATAGAATTTTGGAGATAATTCTGTCATCTGTAAATATTAATGAAAACCACAGGCTTGTTGTCTTAAATGGTAAAAATAGTGCTACATGTAGAACTGAAAAAAAATTAACAACAGTGCACTCTACTGACCAAGTAAAGCATGTTGTGAACCTTTGAAGTTAAATCTCTGAGTCAGCAATTCTAGAGTGAGGCATTCTGCTATTATTTTAAGGCCAGAGATAATGGCCAGAATTTGCATGCATAAATGTCCTTTATTACTCTGGTTTCTGCCCAGAGGTGAAGAATGTAAATGTAGTTTCTGATAGCCTGCGATCCCAGGGAAGTGTGAAGAATGATGTAATAGAACCCAGGGAAGAGTGAAAATAATGTAATGTGAATCAGGAATGTGATTTTAGAAACAGAGAGAATCAGAGAACATTAAGCATTTTTGTCTTGACCGTCCAACTTACCAGCATTGTCTTGCTCTATTTGTAAGTTTATCTTAGACTTGTGTTTTCTCTTAAAAATAACTAGAAACTAGAAAGATTAGACTGTATTTTTCTGTGATGTCAGAATTGCACTACTGAATTATTTTAAGTATTTCTCTGTGATCTCTGAACTCTTGACGAGCACTGTGTAGTAAAAGTATTGTCTTGTGTTTTGATTATTTGTTATTAAATATTTTAAACCCTTTCAACTGTGGCTGCTTTTGTAGAAATAATTTAAGCTCTTTAGAGTACTTGCATGCCTTTGGTAAAATTGTACAAAGCCACTTCAATAGCATTAGCCCTGAGCTATACTACCAATTGGATAATAATATTGCACAGTAATAATTGGACATCCTTTTAAGGGCCTTTGAGTAGCTGATAAATATTAGTGTATGGTGGTAGCTGGTACTACCATATAGTCTGGGAAAAAGGAGCACAGCTAGAGAACCAGTGCCAGCCTTCCCCAGGAGTGTCTGTGTGGTTATATAAACTCTTATCAAAGTGTGTGTGTGTGTGTGTGTGTGTGTGTGTGTGTGTGTGTGTGTGTGTGTGTGTGTGTGTGTGTGTGTGTGTGTGTGTGTGTGTGTGTGTGTGTGTGTGTGTGTGTGTGTGTGTGTGTGAGAGAGCTACTTGGGCAGGGACACAAAGCATTGATTGGACAGAGAGGGTGCTGAAGATTTTAGCTTGCCCACTAGGCTGAGATCTGGACCCTATAGCTGTGCAAGTGGGGAGCAGAGAGCAAAGGAGCAACCAGCCCCGGAATGACTGTGATCTCTGTGTGCTCCTAAGAGAAATTGCACTTTACTGCATGTATTTGTTATCCTTTCCTCCTATATGAGATTCCCCTCACTGGTGTTAGTGGTGAGGATTGAGTCTCTGTGATTGCTGGGCCAGGGCATGGGCATCACACCAACATCACATCGCACAATGGGTCGCATGAAGCACAATAAGTAATCAATGTCATGGCATAGTTATTATCTCTGCATTTTGGGGGAAATAATGCTAAGAATTAGCCTGTGGCAGCATGGTTCTGCTGATGGATGGGCAATCGAGGTAATGGCTGATGCAAGGAGAATACCAACATTGTTATAGGCTTCTGTACACCTGTTATTTGTAACCTCTATTAGTTGCTACAGTTCACTTACTACCTGTTGGTATTGGTATTAATGCATCTGCTTTCAGGTATTTTGTGAGTTGTGATCTGGATATTAGAATGTACTGCACAATGTTAAATTCAAGTGACATTTTTTACAACATGATAGTATACTGTCTTTAGACATGTACTTTGTCATACTGTATTAACTGTGCATGTGTGGCAGTAGGAGGTAGTACACACAAAGTATAATGCTTTCATAGGCACAAAAGCTTTACACTACATTCACAGATGATAACTAGAAACAGTGCATGCCGCAGTTGTCATTACACAATACTGACATCTTTTCTGTTTTTAAGAATTCTGCATGGGGTAATTCTCCTGTGTGTTTTTTCCTTCTCACATGCCTAATTATGTTCATAGCCATACACTCACATATACACAATGGAAGTTAATGGATTCCCTCTGCATGACTTGTATCTTCAAGAATGTCCATAGTAGTATAGTTTTCATGAAAGATCCCCAAATGTTGTGTACTTATGTATTGTCTGTGATATTTTTACATTTGTACTAATGTTTTGGAGCATAATATTCTATTCATTCTTTGTTCAACATTACTATTCTGTTTCTGTGGCAGATTCATGTGGATTGCAGTATATATTGATTTGGGATATATTAACTCGATTCATACCCTTACCAATATGCATGTTGCTGCTACAACCTTTAGTGTTTCAAATTTCAGTACTTGTATGGGCAGTATGTCCAGGTGTTCCTTAATTTTCTCAATTGGTCCACAATTTATGTATGTGCTTTCTTATCACCCCTACATTAATACTTCAATACATGCAAGGCAAGGGAATTTGTAAACTTGTGCTACCTGCATGCCTGTTTAAACACTTTTTTTTTCTTTCAGAACATTTAGCGACTGTGTTTTCTTTCACATTGTAGATGACAAAGCCAGTGAGGTTCCCAAATGTCCATTACTTCACCCATTTCAACTTACAAACATATCAGACTTCTTGTACACTCGCATTGTTAGTCTTTGCTTATCTTTTATGTATTCCAAGGTAATCTGTCTGTTATTGTGCCATGTGCACATACTCACTTACTGAACTTAAACATGTGTACCTTCCCTTGTTTACTTTGTGTATACAAGCCCTCCCTTACCACAATGTGACCAAGTGCACATGGTGTAGGCTCAAGCAGGGGATGCTTGACATGTAGACTGCAGTCTTGCATATCTGATTAGCAATACTGCGTGTCACTCACACAGCCAAACAATGAAATTTGATGTAATATGACATGTAAAGACATTAATGAATCCTGGGGGATAGTTTAAATTCAAGTTTAGTATCCTGCTTATTTCCTAAGCACATTACACCAAACTACCACTCAGACAATGCAAAAGACAATAACAACCAAGAACCAATATTTAAAGTATGCATTGATTTGCTAAGGCAGATACCAAATAACCACACAATACTAAACACTGTGACAAGACATACATGGTGTTGCACTAAATAAAAAGAATAACGGTGTAAAACTGTACATTAACATTACTGCCACAAGTAAATCCAAAGAGAAGCAATAAAAATGGTATCCTGCTATAATAAACTGGACTTCAATGTTTCTACAATAACAGTCCCACAAAATTTCATAGGCAAAATTTCATTCAGTCCACCAAGAATATCTTATGAGCATTAAAATATACTCAAATCATCTGGTAAAATCTTTCTGAAACAGCCTCATCCTCCTCTCCTTCAGTTCAGTTTGCTACAACGTTCGCTATAACCACATTTTGAATCACAGAAGTTCAAACTCGCCACCCATCTTCTCTCTATTTCCTTCTAATTCCTTACTGCAATGACAGTCCTCATCAAGACAAAAATGGCAGTATACCATCCAGTCTTGTCACAATCTAAATAAAGTACATCAAGACCCAGTGGGAAAAGTTAAAGCAAATCCAGACTGAAAAACAAAGTGCAGCAGGTTCTGCGGTCTGGCAACATCCCACAGCCATTGTTGAGAGCCTTGTTAGAATAGTCATCTCCCAGTGATGTTGAAGTATGCCCAAGGCCATTCCAAGCCTCGCAACATGATGAACTCCACAGTAGGAGATTCGCAACATGATGAACTCCACAGTAGGAGATTCGCAACATGATGAACTCCACAGTAGGAGATAGGCTGCTCATTGTGTAAGACCGAAGATTAATCCTGGTTTTAGTGTTACAAAAAGTAGAGATCCCTGTGCTTAATAATTATAAATCAGTTATGCTTCTAGATTCTTTTCTACAAATTATTGGGCATATAAAAATGAACCCTCTAACAAAAGAAATTAGGGGACTGAATTTTCTTGTTCGATTCCATTATGGACTTCAGAAGTTCACTTCTTCCCAACATCCAATTGTACTTCCACACCCTTCATGGAGAAAGCACGTTAACAGATAACGATTTTGCTGTTGAACACCATAAAAATTATCTGGCTAGGCTCAGTACATTAAATCTTTGACTTATATGATAACTCACTATTAGAAATAAAAGCCAAATATAAGTAGGTAAAGCAACACAGATTAGGAAGGGAGAAAAGTCAGACAAGGGTGTCTTTAGACAATGCTTCTTTTTTATTTCAGTCTAGTCATTTTTTACAGGTAATTTAGTACAATAGTCACTTTCTAAAATAAAGATAAATCTGAGAACAACATATATTAGAACAACTTCACAGGACTGATTTCATACTAAATGCCCATAAACAAGAATCGTAATGCTGTGTGTGAATGTGAGCAATATGAATAAAGGGATTTTTAACAATACAGTATGTTCACTGATAAGGATGGCTGAATGTAATTAAAATTAAAGTGAATTAAAATAATATGTCTGATTTCTCAGGTGTATTAAGTGAAACAATTGTCAGTATTACTGAATTGTTGTTGTAGAATGCCTTTTTGTCTCTTAAATGGAAGTACATAAATGAGTTATAAAGTACAAGCTGCTGGAGAATTAATTCATAGCAGCTACATGTGTGTAAAATAAGAAGATTTGTCTGCTAATATATGTGGCATCCCTCCTCTGTGACATCAGTTCATATATTTTTTGTTTGTTTGTTTTTTGTATAGTAAGCAACAAGGAAAGGAAAATAGTTACAAAAACATGTCCTTACATATTTAGCCTACAACAAAAGCTGGCTGTATGAATCCTAAGATCTGAAAAGCAATGTGTGCACACTAGGATGCTGAAAATTTAGCTGTAAAGACTAATCATTTAAAAGCATTGCATAAAAAGAAGAATAATGAGAGAAAATGTAAATGCTTGTGAAATTAAAGTGAATGTTTTCAACAGATATGATTTTAATGGATTATGCTATCTATAGGTTTACTGAATTGTACTGTACGGTTTAGCACAGAATTTGATATCAGAAGAACGCTTTGTAAAAAAAGAGTGAAACAAAGAGCTTTCACATCCCAGCACTGGTTTTTGAGCATTATTTGTATCAGATGTCATTTCGCAAACCTTAGAGTTGAATTAGAAAGCAGACGATTTTATTTCATAGGAAAAAGTGGCCTTTAGACAAATTCATCTCTCATTTTTCATTTTCCTTTATATTGTAGAGGAACTGAGAGCATTACTTCCCGAGCTCCATTTTATTTTACCATTTCAGTTTGCCACGCCAACAACAATCTTTCCCAGGCTAAATTCTTTCTTGTTTAGCTGTACACTTCAAAAGATCATAGCTGTCTTGCTGAGTCAAAAAGCAAACAAACTCAAAGGCACTTTATGATTCCGAAATCTATATTATACTGTTTTAGGGACTCTCTTAATTTCTGCCACTTTCAGAATTTATTTTACAAACATTGTTTCTCAACATATAATCCTTACTTTTTTGTTTTCATGCTTTCTCATACATTTTTCACCACTATAACAAAGGTAATATTTTGGCAAGGAATTTATACTTGCTGGCGTTTATGGCAAATAAAGTATACCACTGAACAATATCTTTGCAATAACACCGTTAAGTTGTTTTAAATCTTCTTTTTGTAGCAGTGGAAGAATTGTTTACAATGTCTTAACTGCTTGCTGGTTCAGACCAAAGAATTTCAGCCTTTAAAGGGAACACATCTTTTTCCTGGTTACTAGGGTTTTCTTCTTGCCTAACCTCCACTTTAAAGTTTCTGCTTTTTTCTAGAACAGAAGACTGGAGCAAGTATAAAGCACTCAGGCACTTATCAGGTCTAGTTGCTTTGAAAGAGAAACATACAAATTCCCTGTTTTGAAGCATGCCTTTTTCTGAGATGCTATTAAAATGCCAGCTTTTATACTTTTCTCATTTCACTTTTAATACAGTTCTGAATTAACTTTCTACAGCACTAGAAACAATCATAATCATTCTTACCTCTGTCTCTCTTTAGACACAATCTGATGCAGACAACTTTCCAGAAGAGTCAGCAGATCTCCACCTGTTTGATGCGTGTTCTGCTATCTCATCATTCACCAATTTATATGTACTTATAGTCTCATTTTCAAGTAAAACTCAACTGGAAGGTCATACACAAAGGAACAGTTTTACACTATTTCAGAAAGCTTCTGTACAGACAAGTCATTTAGCAGAAGCTACAAAGAAGATATAACAGAGATGGAATCTGCCCTGAGTAACGTGTTAAACATTCAGTAGTGGAGGACCATGGGATATACGCAAATAATTCTTAAGAGCATATTTGTGCTTCTATGCCATGGCTTTGGTGCAGCTTTTGGTACAGATTATTTAATTTATCTTGAATTTCCCTTCTAAAAAAGCATTTACATTATCTTTGATTATTGTAGCTCTTTCCATACACCTTTATCCATTTCACTTTTTTAAGGCTTTACTGGTACGTTTAGGCCAGTGAAGCAAAATCCTACTGACTATAGACATGCCATAATTTGTCCCCACCACACTTTTTTCCCTTTATCAGAATAGCATATATGGATTGCTTGGCCACACTTAAGAAATGCAGAGCTTAAAAGAAGTCAGATATCTGTAACATCAGGGTGACTGCAAATTATTCCAATTAACATCCAAACCAAAGGGCAAAAAGGTTAAAAAGGCAAACTATTTAGTAAAACATTACAAAAGACACCCAGCAAAGCTAAAGTATTTACTGTAAAAAAAATCAAATTTCTTCTACTGGATGCCATTGGCATATATGCAACCAATCCCTTAAGGACATACCAGTGTTTCATCTACATGGCTTTATCATGCCCATAATGTTTTACTTTTACTTTTATAACTCGTTACTTGTAAAGACAAAGCCAACTAGCTGTAGACATACCATGTTTGTCATTATCTTGAGCTCATCCAGTAAATATGCAAAAATGTAAAAGTAAAAAGTGATGGGCATTCAGAAGTTATTTAACTGTAACAGTGGTATGTCATTAAGAGGTCATTTCCATATATCCCGTGGGCCTGCACTACAGAAGGTTTATGGTATTATACAGTGAAGACTTTATCTTTGCTGGTCATTCTTGTAGTAATTACTGAATGGTTTGTTTGTGTGACCTTTTTCCTCTTTGGTTTTAATGCTATTTGCAATACACTGCAGTCAGACTAATGGATATCAAACTTGTTTTCAAGCTCTTTGTAGCAAAAGTGTGACCTAGTCTTATATTATACTGATGATCTCAGAAACAAAAATAGTCAAACTTCGGCATGTTTATAGCTAGGAGGGTTTGGCTTTAGTACCCTTAATGTTCTTGAAAAGACTTAAAAAGACATGGGCTTCCAAAACCCACGTAGCAGCAACCCTGGTATGACCTTAAAGGGCTGCTCCCATGTGTCCCACAGATCTCCATTATAAGATGCTTGAGTTCTTTTATAGTAAAGACTTATAAGTTCAGAGGTGAATACTAGGCTAATTGCACTAAATGGCCATTTTAAACCTAGCCAATAAGTTGAAGTCAAAATCAAGTCCTGTACCTTGTGCTTATTAGGCAAATACTTTAACCATTTTGCTAAACTCATCCACTCTAATTTTCCAGGGTCTTTCCTGTAGCTGTTGGAAATTTATCTATCTATCTCTTTATCTATCTATGTATCTGTCTATCTATCTCTCTACCTATATAGATGTATATCACCCTCTGCCATCCTATTTTACACAATGAATAGGTATGGACTTTCAATCCTCACCACTACAAGCTAATTGATATGCAAGTGGTGACTGGCTTTAAGGACACATGGTTAATTGACACTGCTGTCATGGGTAACAGGCAGTCCCTACCACACCCTAAAAGCCCTGTAATGTATAGTGGCATATCAAAGTTGTAATTTCTACTTCCACAGGATTTTGACAACTTTATAGTAAGCCCAATGCTTTCCAGTGCAGTCTTACAAGCATTATTTGAAATTTAAAAAAAGTTTTACATACACATATGCACACACACACACACACACACACACACACACACACACACACACACACACACACACACACACACACACACAAACATACACCTTCAAATAATGCTTGTAAGACTGCACTGGAAAACATTTGGGCTTACTATAAGGTTGTTAAAGTCCTGTGGAACTAGAAATTACAACTTTGATATGCCGCTATACATTACTGGGCTTTGTGTGTGTGTGTGTGTGTGTGTGTGTGTGTGTGTGTTTTTGTGTGTGTGTGTGTGTGTGTGTGTGTGTGTGTGTGTGTGTGTGTGTGTGTGTGTGTGTGTGAGTTTGTGTGTGTGAACTACATAGAACAACAATTATGTTCTAAATTCTGGAAAAGGCAAATTTTCTTATACACCTTTATGATGAAAAAAGAGTGCTCAGCCTGTTTTAATAGTCATCATTATGATACTCTAAGCTCTAGTGTCACACTAGCTCATAACAGTAGCCTCTACAGGACAGTGGCTAGAAGCTAATACATTTTTTAAATGTAAAACACTTCACAGTTAAAAAACATAAAACGAAAAATCAACGGCTAAAACAAACACAGGTTGGGACCCAAGTACGGCTAAAAAACAGAACTTTAATCCACAAGAATAAAATGGACAAGTAAATATAATCTTATGGATTGTATTTACTTGCCCATTTTATTTTTGTGGATTAAAGTTCTGTTTTTTAGCCGTACTCAGGTCCCAACTTGTTAAAAACATGTTACATAGTGAAGTGACAGCTTTTAAAGTCAACTGTTCATCACAGTATATTTCCTTTCTGATTGTTGTCTGTGTGGCAGCCTGAGTTTTTGACATTCAAAACTTTAATACATTTTGAGGTACTAAACATTTTTCTATAACTAGTAGTTTGCTGACACAGTTAAAGCTCTGTGTAGTACAAAGGATTATGACAAAGTCTCTCCAAACAGATCTACTTATATGCTCTCAAAGAAATTTCCTGCTGAACATACCTCAAACAAATAACAGTATGGGTATAATTAGAGTTCTGATTGTCTTTGTATATTGATAGGAATAATTAATGGATACATTGCCTTGATTTTTAAAAGTGACTATAAAGTTATAGATATTTTAGATGTGCATTTAAATCGTAGTGTTTTACTTTGCTGCCCAAATTACCATCTCAGAATAAAGAAACTTAATTACAGCTGAGTTCTAAAAGGTTGCCATGAATTCTACACAAGTTATACACCTAGCAGTAATCATTTCCAATTCATAGACAACCCTATCATGAAGCTTTAGCTTAAAGACATATAGCACTGTGGTGGGCTATCTTAGCAATCATGTGAAAAGCTAATGAAGCATTTTTGGGGAGTGGTACTGGGTAATTTGCTATGGAATCTCCCACAGAAATGTCTGTGATAAGGCAGTTATGCAGTCAAGAGATTCAAAAAAATCACTTGGCTGTGTAAAGTAACACAGACAAGCCAGGCAAATTAAATTAATGAACACAGCCCAAAGCTCATGTAAAACCCATCACTGTGGAAGTAAGACCAGGAGCTTAGTAGACAAGTGGTTTTCGGGAAGTATTAATATGTGTCTAGTTGTGTGGTGCATGAGAGTGTGTGTCTGTCTAGGAGGTCACTGTAGGGGTGTTAATGAGGTGGTAGGTTAATTAGGTGTGTGTGTGTGTGTGTGTGTGTGTGTGTGTGTGTGTGTGTGTGTGTGTGTGTGTGTATGATTGTGTGAATATGAATGTGTGGGGACTGTCATACCTGCACACTTCTCTATAGTGACAAGCAAACTCTGCAACATGAGGGGAACACTAGACATCAGGTATAACTCTTTAATATCATCCATTAATGGCAATTAGGGTTTGGGGGACACTAGCCACCAGGGAGAACTCTTTCTCTCTACATTGTACACTAATGGCACTTGTACAACACATGAGTCAGGCAGAACAACAGACTCAAGTGATAACTCTTTAATATCATGTCTTAACAGCACCTAGAGTCAGCAGAAATAATTGTCACGAGGGATAATGCATTTTACATCATGCCTCAATGACACCTGCACAAAATATGGGCTGGGAGGAACACTAGGCACCAGGGAAAATTTAAACTCTTTCCAGGACTCACAAAGTTAGTAAAGTAGCACTCTAGCATCAAATATGTGGTCTATGAAAGTAAGGGGAATGAAGCTCTAATGACTGACATTACTGATTGACTGTAAGGATAATAGTTCATGGACAAATAACTATAACTCAGAGACAGCTAAGTGGTGTGTGTGTGTGTGTGTGTGTGTGTGTGTGTGTGTGTGTGTGTGTGTGTGTGTGTGTGTGTGTGTGTGTGAGTTGTGAATAGAGGCGTGCATGTGGAAATATGATGTATGGGCTCCAGTGTTAACTACCTCAGAAAAGTGCTGGTTTGCATTGGTTAATAGCAATTCAGAGACTTGCAAATTAATTGATAATGAGGTCTTTCCTCATGACTAATGCAGCTCATTAATTTGTCACTTTTTTGCACTGTGGAAGCAACCCCTTTTTACAGCTTTTACCATGAACACTGGAGTTCTTTTTGAATCTTCAGGTTTTCTTAAATCTGAAACAGAAATTAGCTATCTCCATGTTTGGAAGTATGCTTTGATAATCCATTCTCTGTTACTGATTTGTGATTGCTTGCAAATTTTCTGGTATCCTGAGGGGAAATATTTGCAGTCCCTGCCAGTGAAAACTACAATGTCAAGCAAAGCATGGCATATAACATGATTTAGCAAAGCTACAATCTCTGTACTCACTGAAATATACCTGTAGCCAGCAACAGGCCTAAAAAATAAAAAGTTTGTACTTTAAAATGAATGGCACATGTATCAATTCTAAGAGATATAATATCCTTTGTATTAACTTTTCTATCACCATATAATGCCAGGCTCCTCTGAAATTATGCTTTGAATTTATATTACATTAGATGGCCAGACTAATTCAGAAATCTCATTTGGAGATCATGTGATGCTCCACTTATTTGAAATTAATGCCACATAAGTATTACTTATTTATTTAACTGTATATGTATGTATACATGCAAAGATGTTTTAGGAGCTGTTTTACTTTGTTTGATGAGCAAAGTTCAAGTACAGAAGCACACATGCATACATCATACTAATGATCAGTAAAGTAAATATACTCTTCAAAGGTCGGTATTCCATTGTTGTCTTTAGTGTTTTTTTAGCATGGTATAGTGCCACATAACTATATTTTTATTTACTTGCAGACTGTGGCATTTTATATAAACATAGCAATTTCTGCCATGGATTCATCACTAGATCATTCCTCAGATACTGAAACACAGTATATTTTTATCCAGTCCTCATTTGTTCATTTTTTCATTCATCTGTTTGTTAGTTCTGTCCTGGATGTGCATAGGTTCATAAGTAAGTAGTATGTAATCAGTCTACTGACCATTACAAGCACTGGTAATAAACCATATTCAAAAGTAGTTCCCTTCAGTCTTGAAATGCAGACAGACTGACGGGGAGGGTGGGATTTGAAGCTGCCCATTCAGTTAGCTTGGTTCACCTTGAATGCTGCAAGGGTGCTTATCTACATGAAATGTAATGGATGTTTGTTCCATGTGGATGAAATCTGGGGATGTGAAGCTATCATACTGATGTTCATATTTATATGTTAATTAAAGTTTATGTATTCTAACTGAGCGTTTGAGGAATATTTGTTCTGTATAGGAATACAAGATCAAGACAGAGCAGGTCTTTCATGACCAGCAAGGCTAATGCAGATCCCCATGAATAAGGCTATAAGAGACTGATAAGAGGGGGAGGGCTTACAGTTTGTCCAGAAGACTGAGGGTCTTGAAGCAACTGACCTTTTACTTATAAATCTCTAAGTTCTTCTATGCTGAATAACATCTTTCAACAGGTAAAACCAGCACACTGAGCAAATCCGAAACCAGTAATTCAAAACAAAATGCCCAGATGAGGGAATTTGAAAGACTACACTTTTATTAACAGGCAACAAACTCCACGTAAAAGCATAAAATGCTATGCAAACCTCTTAAGCATTTTTTGTCACTGAACACGTAACTTCATCTGATGAAGAAGGAAAACTCATCACCATGTTCAATTATAGTTAAATTCATGTCTAGCTTAGAAAAAGATAAAGTATAAAAAACAGCCCACTTATTAAAATAGGTGAACATGTAGTCAGATACTCAGATTTGACAATGATTATTCCATTAAAGAAATGAGTAAAAGAAAATCCTGTTTACCACTGATGAAGGAACTTAAAAAGAACAATATTAAAGACATGGTGGTGCTTCCTGCAAAAATCATATTATTTCTTTCTGAAGAAACCAACATATTTAACATGCTGAAGGAGGTATCCACAGTTGTTAACAGCAATAAAATCCTTAATAATACTGAAGAAATTGAGCAGAACAGTATATCCCTGAAGAGCCAGTGTAAGCTGAATTCCTGAAAAAATGCTTCTAAATCTAAAAATCCTAAAAACAAGTGACTTTGATTCTGTGATTACAGGACTTTTACTTCCTAAAACAATGGACTTGTTTTTTAAGTAAAAGGTTTGTACTGAACTTTAAGCTTCAAACATATGTAAGTATGTATTTATTTTAAAGCTAAAACATTTTTCATTATGAGGAATATAAATGGTTAGCTTTACTGTTTTACTATATTTGCAGTGAAAAATGTAATACACTTCATTTAGCCAGACTTATAAGTGTGTTTCTAAATGTTAAACAAATAATTCCTGTAAGATAATGCTATTAAATTATAAGCAATGTAATTGTAACTTTAAGACTATATACGTTAAGAATTCTATTTTATTTTTTAACTTTACTTAGTATGTGCATTGCTGGGTTAATGAGGTTTGAAACAGACCGATTTACCCTGGGACATCTTCAAGTAGGGCTACATAAATAGAGTAGCAGTAATTAAGAGGATAAGGGGTGGATAGGGTTAAATGGGATGGAGGGATGTTTGGGAAGAAATAAGGTAAGGGTAGGGAGGGACTTAAAGGGATTTAGGCAAGTGTAAACTGGGGTAGGAGTCACATTTTTGGCAAGAACTTGCTAAAGGCAGGGTACGCCCATGACGACCTGTAGTATATCCAGAGATAGGTAGGCTTAAGGGTTGCTGGTAGGTGGCAGGTTTCCTGCCTGTATGTGTGTATGCATGTATTTCTTTATTTTTCTCTCTTCTCAAGAATAGGGGATAGTTGGTATTTGCATAGACACTTGCTTAGGCCTTTTGAGGACAGTATCTCATTGTGTTTTCAGGCATGGCAGGGTGTGGTGGTTATACTTATTGAATTCTTTTTTTTTTTGGAATACCTTTTGCTTGTCAGGTTTATTCTGATCAGAACAGGGTGGTTTTCTGGCAGATTAGTGTCTTGCTGAGAGGGAAAGCCAGTTGCATGAGGTCAGACATCGTACCCCTTAGAACTTCATGCTATGCAGAACTGGTAATTTTGCTGATTAGTTACTGTGGTAAGAATCTATTTAAGTGTCTTTTCGTCTTTGCCTGAATCCCACGATTATTTTGAGTTAACATTCAGTGTCAGTTTTTGTAGTTTGAGGATTTACTGGAAGCCTCCTCGCGGGCTTGGTGGTTACATGCCAGTTACAGATGTTAGTCGTGCATGGGCATTTGTTCCATGAGGCTGGGAGATGTGGTGTTCCCATTAAGTCATGGCTCAGCCAAACTGTGAGGGTTTTTGTGGGCTCGGAACGAGTTGGTGAGGCCAACTTCTGACATTCATTGTCAGTTTTTGATGGTGACAAGTTTATACCTTGTGACAGAAATTATTAAAATCATCTGAAAGTTAAATCAAAGAAACAATATCAAAAAAATCACACTGCAATGTAGTACAGAACCCTGTTTATAGACTACAAAATCCTACTATAGTCTAGTGCTGGCATACCTGGTGGATAAGGTAATAAGTAAGAATAATACATTAATATAATATTTTTCTATAATATTATGTTTAACATAAATTGTTGTTGAGTGATGGAATTATTAAATTATTTATAGTGTGTTTGGACAGATAGATGACTGGAGGGTGTCGAAGTATATAGCTGTATAAAGGTGAAAGGGCTGGATTGCCTCTAACTGGGGTGATATCTTTTTTTTTTTAGAAATTGAAAGGAAGCACCTTATTATACTGTGAAGGATAAAATAATTATGCATACTTTGTAACTGGTTTCAACATTTTGTTAGCAGTCTTTTATTATTCTTACAATTGGAATTAGCTTGAAAAAGGTCAAATTTCCTGTTTAAGAGTTGGAAGTTATTTATAGAAAGATAATTGCTAGAATGAATATTCAGTTTATATATGGAGGCACTATGAGAATTTTAAAGGGGGCTATACTAAGATGAGAAAAAATAGAAGCTGAATTGTTTTATATAATAGGAAACATAGACAAGTCAGTTTACTTTTAAGAAATCAGCAAAGAAAGGTGATATTTAAATGAATTATAATAGTATGCGTCTTGCTCACTTAGGTGATTTTTTTTCCACAGATTGTATTATTAACATAGGACAGTAATATTCTGAGAGGAGTTTTAAGAAGTGCACTTTTCAATGATGCTGAATAAAGTGAGGTGCTTGTGCATGCCTATGACATGCTGCAGTGGTCAGCAATGTTCATTTGGGAGCATTTTGGGGTGCAGTCTGTCAGGAGGTCTGCTGCTTGTTCCATTTGTGAACTTGTTGTAGGTGTAGCGGACTTCCCACAGGTAGACAGTAGGCTTATTCCTGATAGTTTTGTGGTTTTGTGCTTTGGCTGAGCTGTAAATCTTGGATTAGGTTACTTTGCAGACTGTGCTGTCATGCATGCATGGGTAAAGTTAACTGTCAAGGGGGAAGGTTGGGAAGTATTGTTGAGGGATGGACACACATCGTATCTTTTGTCATTTGTTGTGCTGTTGCTGTGGAGTGGTTATCCAGCTTAGAGGGACATTGGTGTTGACCAGCTGATGTTTCATGCCCACATGTAGTGGGGCTGTTTTCGCTGTACTTGCAGGTGATATTTTGAGATTTCTTGGGCTTCCAGCACATTGTTCTTCATGGCACATGCCCGCTGTCACTTGGCCATAGTGGGGAAGGGTAGGGTGTAAGAAAGTGACACTGGATTATGTTAATATGCTAGGTCTTCATGGTTCTTTTCTACTGAGTAGCACATTAGCCATCCATCTGTAGGTAGGCTCTGCTTTCAAATTTTAATCTGTGGAGTTGTTGCCATAAAACATACTGTAATTTTTGTCTGAAAGCATATGGATTTCATGCTCTTTTGAGATTTGCTGTTATATCTTTACACCATTAACATATGTTGTTGCTTGCTTTACACCCCCTTTCATTATATGTGTCCTAATGCCACTCCTTCACACACACACACACACACACACACACACACACACACACACACACACACACACACACACACACACACACAACTTTTTTTTTTTTTTACTATTGTATTACACTCCTCTATGGAGGTGCGCAGTGCTGTTGTTCAGCATGACTGCAGTTGTTACTTGTTATTGGTTGCCAATCACTATTCTTTGATTTGCATCCCATCTTGTAGGAGTTGTGTGAATGTTCAGCTGGTTTACAATGCACTTTTACATTTTCATTCACAATTTTCTGTTATTTGCATATTTGGCCACACAATGCAGTTTTGATGCACAATATTTATGCTTCAGTGTTTCAAATGTTCATGAATCCCTCACATGTTTAGTTTTATTTTGCATGCACATATATTATTTCATCTTTGCAATCTGAACTTAGAATACCCACTCAGTATATAAGCAAAACGTTTACACAGAAAAGGTGAATGAATGCAATCGGAACACTGTTTGGGTAATTCCGTCATTATGGGGTCGCATTTCTGGGGGTGCTCATTCTGGGTTTAGTTTGTGACATTTTGTGTGGGCTGCTGGATTTAAGCTTAGTTCTTAGTGCCTATTTAGTTAAAGAATTGTAGCATGGTTCTTTATTTCTGTCTTGTATACTTAAGTTTTAACCCTTTTTCTTGTATTAGGCAGTAAGCTGGTACCGTGTTTTTCTTATCTTTGCTGCATGGTCTTTTGTGTTTTTGGAGTGTATTGTGGAAATTATTAATATGCTCTAGCTAAACTAATAATCTGCATTTTATCCATTTTAAAGCTGAGTCAGAGCATTTGCTTTCAGGAGGTATGGCAGCCCTTTACAGTTGCTGAATTAATTTTGGCATGCTTTCGTGAAAGTTTAGTCAACTACTAACATGGTGATTTTGGTTATGCTCATGATATGGCAGGAAGAGGTCAGGGTGTATGCTAAATGTCTATAAATGTTAAATGCACTTGAGTAACTGGTTATCAGTTATATAGCATTTTGTTTAGTTACAAGAACTCAGGTTGTTGCACCATTTAGTTAAATCAAACACGTTGGCCGCCTCACTTTAAGCTACAAGATGCAAGGTAAAGGGTGAATTTGCATTGGAGGCAACAAACCCTGAGGTAATGGCATGCTGTGTTATCAGAAGCACTTGTGGGTTCTGCTATGGTATAGGTCAGAGCATTTGATTGCTGTTTCTGAGCAGTTAGAGTTTAGTGTGCTGTCTGGTATAAGTCTCAGGAAGGGAGTCTTAACAGCTTGCTATATCATTACGGTTTACTGGCAGTTGAACAGGCTCTTGGGCTGCATGAGCATGCTCCCAGGTAGAAGAGGGCCGCAACTGGACTTATTTTGCCTTTCAGTAGGGGTAACGCATGCAACTTGCAATGTTTAATAGTCGTGAGATTTCTTTATATACCTGGACACTGTCTTTAATGAATTCAGAGCTGTACATTCACCATAAGCAGTGTGTGGATATATATGGATGGAGGTATTCGGTGCAGGCATAAGTATGGAAACTGGTAGAAAATGGTGCCCTGATAGGTGGTCTGCCCAAATAGTGTCATGTGCTGCATTGGTAGTGCTTGGGCAGACAAACAGCTCAATGGATGGGGCATTAGTGAAATGTTTCATTAGGTGTTAGTGAAGTGAATATGCACAGCTGGCTAGACTTCTGAACAGATGGTTTGGGGAGGGTTCATTGAAAATGCAGACTGGTTGGGATGACTGCCTGGCATTTCGGTTATCACTAATGTTTTTATAGAGGGCACAGATAGGGTTGTCAGCAAGTTCAGATCTCATATTTCATGGAAATGTATGTACTGAAACCCATTATTCTGTCAATTTTGCAGTGGTTCTGGAAAGGTCAAATGCATATTTAGGGAGGCTGCCAGAATATTTGCATTGACCTAGGGCATATAGGTGAAGTATGTTTTGGATGGGAGTTAAGGGTTTGGTGGCTTATTGGGCTTTTCTGGTTGAGTGGGATTAAATATAGACTTTGGTGACATCAGAATGGACCATTCTTAGGGAAGAGGTGAACTTTGGAGGAACTGGTGTTTCGCAGGTATCACATGCTTTGGTTAGCCATTGTAAGTCATTTCTGTTAGATGTTTGTATAGCAAAGCAGTTCAGGGGTTAAGCCATCAAGGTCATATTGCTAATACTTTATAACAGATGAATAGATACTTTGGTTCAATTTCCTCTTTGGTTCTGGGGAGGGGGGTTGCGGGCCACTGTAGTGGCCGTGCTGTTGAGGAACAAGGTTGCACCGGTGTCACTTAGGGTTGGCTTCAGCATCTTTTGGATATGTGAGTTCTTAGAATTTACAATTTTCTTTTCTTTTGCAGGTGGGGAAGAGCAGAGTGGACATCAGTCGCCGATCTGAAAAAAGTGGGTTAGAAGTTGAAGGTGCAGGTACCGGTGACTGTCTCCACTGGTAGAATGGTGTATTTGGGGTCATACTGATAAAGGCCATGATGGTGGTTTAAGTGTCTTTTGTTTATAATGAGTATTTGGTGTGATTGCAAGATTACTGTTAATGGAATTTGAGAGATTTCATGTGGTTATTACTCTCACTGGGCAGTAAAATGGAGCTGCAGTCTGACATGAGGTTTTGTGATTGCTTCGGCATCATTGTTTTGTTTTCTTGTTGGCTGGTAATGACCCTAGAGGCTTTACAAAGTTTTATGGTATGGTAGTTGGGTAACAAAGTATGGGTATACTAGGTTATGAGTTTATGGTTGTTACTTTAGTATTGGAGGGGGGTCAGTGGTTTGCTTCTAGCTGTTTAGTTAATTGAATAATTTTGTTATTTATGTGAAGTGAATTTAAGAGGATGGCATAGATGCAGTTTGGTTAGGCAAGATTGGGTACACCGAATGATGTTTGGCTTTATGCCTGTAAAGGTGGTTATGTTGTGGGAAGTTTGGTCGGTAAGAGGGGGAACAGCCTGGTCAAGCTGGTGGGTGAAGAAGAGGGTCAGTCTTGCACTCTTCTGTTCCTCCTCTGGTATTGGATGTTCAATTCAATAAGTTGAAGGAAAGTGAGCGGTTGTGCTGCTTGATAAGTAAATAAGCAAGCAGAGCTGCTTATTTGGTTAGAGGTGTAATTCAATAAATTGAAGATGAGAGGTGTAACACTGTCTTGTAAGTGTGAGGATAAGTGAGCAAATGGTGGGCACTACTTATTCCAAGGGTGAGTAGTTATGCTGCCCTTATGGTTATTTATTTTATGTTTTCTTTCATGGATGTTATTATCACCTGTGTCATGTTTTGGTTGAAATTAATAATTATTGGTTAAGAATCATGTTTGTGGTATTTTAATAAAGGCTGAAAAATGTCATTCAGTGTGATGTGTTTATTGAAGAGGACCAGGACAAATGAGGTTTAGAACAGATTGATTTGTCCTGGGACATTTTCAAGCAGGGCTAGATAAATAGGGTAGCAGGAATTAAGAGGATAAAGGGAGGATAGGGTTAAATGGGATGGAGGGATGCTTGGGAAGAAATGAGGTAAGGGTAGGGAGGGGCTTAAAGGGTTTTAGGCAAATGTAACTGGGGTAGGAGTCACATTTTTGGTGTGAACTTGCTACCCTCCTCCCTTCCCTTTTTATTAGTGGGGATTGTGGTTATTTCAGTTTGGGTAGGGTAGATAAGAGGGACAGGCATGCCCTCTTCTGTTTCCCCTCTGGTGTTGGATGTTCAATTCAATAAGTTGGGAAGAAAAATTAGCAGTTGCACTGCTTGATAAATAAATAAGTAAGCAGAGCTGCTTATTTGGTTGGGGGGTAATTCAATAAACTGAAGGTGAGTGGTGTAACACTGCCTTGTAAGTGCAATGATAAGTGAGCAAATGGCGGACGCTGCTTATTCCAAGGGGTGAGTGGTTACGCTGCCCTTATGGTTATTTATTTTATGTTTTCTTTCATGGATATTATTATCACCTGTGTCATGTTTTGGTTGAAATTAATAATTATTGGTTAACAATCATGTTTACGGAAATTTAATAAAGGTTGACAAATGTCATTCAGTGTGATGTGTTTATTGAAGGGGACCAGGACAAACTGAATGTCACATCTAAGTAATATGCTAATTAGAAACATTAAAGTGCTGGTGATTTTGTTTTCTTTGCTACTGTGTAACACACTCCTTTATGGGTCATTTATGAAGCAATTGCCACTTAGAGAAAGAATGAGAAAAAAAGAATGTTCCATTTCAGTCAGAATGCTGGATTCTTCCTGCCTTCAGCTGTCCTGTAGCAAATATAGGTCAGAATCCATCACTGATGTCTGTGAAATTAAGAAAAGAACTTTCTTTCTTATTCATTTGTTTCCTAGTATATATGTGAGTAATCTACTCAAAGTAACACCTTCTTTCTTTTCGTAGAAGTGTAGAATTGGTAAGGCAAAATTATTGTAATGTTTTATGCTTAGATGTAACATAATTTGCTTACATTTTGCATGTTATCTTATGCTGTGGTGTTATTAACTCTAATTATACATACTTACTGTACATATTAATTGAAAGAAATAAAGCTAAACATTTGTTACTGATTAGAACAACTTAAAAGATCTAAGAGGAATGAGAAACTTACAGAAGAAATTAGCAGTTGTTGTGTGCTATTTGTCAGTTTCACATGTTGTAGTCAAATTCTAATGTCAGTATGTGAAGCTTAGGTCACAGCTGCAGTTCACAATGCCTAAAACACACAGTCAAATTAAACAAGTGGGAAGATATATATATATATATATATATATATATATATATATATATATATATATATATATATATATATATCTAGTCAAGATTGCTTGTAATATTAGAATTAATGAGTAAACATCTTATGACTAATATGCATATGCACAAGGAATGCATTATCTACTGTGTAAGATTAATAAAAGAGCAGTATTAGTAAGTTAATTAATATGTACACATATAATCTTTAATATAGAGCTGATCATTAAAGATCTCTCTGATGAGAGATTTTAGAAATACAAAATATATAGAATAAGGTAGAATACAGAAAAATATAAACAAAAAACTACTTTTAAGAAAGATGAATATTACATACACCTGTATATGGCAGAAATGTAGATGGATAAGATATCATATCATTAATATATAAAAAAACATATTTGACAATTATCTGAAAGCTAAAGTTTGAAACTTGGTCATGTGCACTTTGAAGCCTTTTTACATGTATGTTATTAGATCCACTAAGACTACCACAAATAACTCATTTCATAAGTCACTGCTGATCTCTGTGTGTCTTATTTCTGAATTAGTACATTCATTTTTACAGAAAAGTAGATTTTTCAATATGTTTGAATTTGCAAATGGAGAATGGGGTTTGAATTGAACACACTCTAACTTTTGAATATAACACAGAGTGTAAAGATTTTTTTGATTCCATACAAATAGCAAGACAATTTCTTCAACCTCAGTAATGTACATAATTTTATGAAGTAGCTCAATAAGGTAAAGAATTTTAAAGTATTTTGATATTTGTCATGTTAAGAGTGTTACACAATTTTGAGATATAGACACTAACCCCTGGATTCACGAAGCTCCGTGCAAGAATAAGCCTATTCTTGCACAGAGTGGTTCATGTCCATTTAGGATAGCAGCGCTGCTATCTAAACTAAATGGACATGAATGAGCAATGAGTGCAGGGGGCATGTTTCAGCAGAGCCAGCACCTGAAACACTCCTCCTTAAATCTGAAAGTGCCATATGGCACTTTCTGACACAGATGAGTATCAAACTATATAATATTAGAGCCTGGCTCTAATATTATATAGTAAACGAGTGTCCGCAGGCACTGAAATATAAATAGGTAAGATGTCAGTGTCCGCAGACACTGAAAAAAAAATAAATACCACAAACACCTAGAAGGCAGCAGCCTTCAAGTGCACACCCCCAAATGTATGCACTCTTGCCCTACATGCATGGAACCAGTAGGGCAAGAGGAAAGGGATAAAAAATAAAAAATGTAATAATATATTTTTTCATGAAATAAATCCAAAGTTTAAGTGCCGCACAGCTTGTTTGCATGGGGGCGCCGCTATGCTTAGCCTGGCTGAAATCCTGAAAATGATGGACAAGTGCTACTGTACTAAAAAACATCATCAAGCTGCTGTAGCATAGTGGTACTGCCATGGTATAGCATGTAGAATATTCTCAGTTTGAATGCCCCCTCTGGCAAATTATTTAATAAACTTTTAAGGAATGTGAATGATAGGTGTCAGTCATATGGCTCACGTATAGCAGAGCAGGGGTGGGAATATGTAAAATATAAATGTAAAACATAATTTATAAATTTAATGAATAAACAGATTTAAGCAATGCTTTGCTAGTATAAGCATTGCTTACTTGCATTCAGCTCTGCTTAGCTGGTGTAAGCATTGCTATGCGGATTTGCATGGGGCTAAGCAAAGTGCAGCATATTAAAACTGGACAATCAAGAAAAAATGTGAGGAAAACTGCCTTATTTACACCACGCAGGTGGGAATATAGCCATACCCATTTGGGATTGCACACAGCAGGACCAAAATGGCTGGCGTTGGAGAAGGTGTGTGCTTCCAAGCACAATGTTGGGGCATCCAGGAGTCCAGGGTCATGGTTGGGGTCCTAGTTAAAAACCATGATGGCAGGCTGCTGCAGGGCCAGTACCAAGGCTCTCAGTACAAAACGGAGGCCTGGGATCAGCTTGGACGTGATCTCACCAGTGCCACTGGCATACGCCAGACTGGCGAACAGGTACATCACCACCATAATGACCTGAAGCAGAGGAGGGGTGCAGTCTTGGACCAGTGGATCCAAGAAGCCAGAGCACAGGATATCCCACCTGTCTGCAAGTATGCAGTCTTATGTATCTTTAAGTATGGAAAAAGTTCAACTTGTGGCTCTGCAGGTGTGATTAATGCGTGATTTCTCCCCATAGAACTGATGTGGGGAAGTCACAGAATGTGCAGGCTTATGCCCAGTGACTGGCCCGGGTGCATCAGCAGTAGGGTGAGTACAGAATAACCCCTGTTATTAGCAGTAAGAAATCAAAATGATACTAATGGTAGTACTGCCTGCATATCTAATTGTGCTGCAAAAGTCAGGAATAAATGCATGTGTCAGGCTCTTAGTGTTACAATGGAGTATTTCCAGCTGGTGTGCAATACAGATATCAGTAGCAAACAAAGTACAATATGCAGGAGAGGAATATAAAAATATGTATGAGTGTGTCTGAGTGATCCTGCCAAGAAAGTGCCATGTCAGGGCTACTGAAACAGTTAGAAATGAAAAGCATTTGTCTGTGCAGATCATGCACCAATAGTAATTGTGGAGTTCTGAGTTATACACAGATATGTATGTCAAAACTAATAAAGGTGATCCCAAACACTGGTGTGTGTCATCTCACTTGTACCTGATAAATAGAAATGTGTATGTCCTGCAGGATGCATTAACTTGAGGTGAACTGATTTAGCACTGCTTGTTTGCATACTTTAGAATGGGCATGTCAAATAACTGGAAAAAAGCAACAATACATATCCCCATCAGAATGTGTTTTCCTTGTTTGTCTTCAGCATTGTCCTGTGTTAACCTTTCAATTTCAGCCATAAGTAGCTGTGAATGTACTGAGAAATGTATAAGGCTAACAGGTGCAGACCTAAAACCTACACTGTGTATGTTTCACAAATAGTGACACAGATGTCTGTTGTGTATGCATAATTTGTACTGAAAATGGGAAACAAATAATGCAACATGTAATAATAAAAGTACTGTGCACAAAAATATGTACTAGATGGAAATGTCACAAGCAACACACAACACCTCCCCAGTAGCTCAGTCTGATAAGGACTAGGTCTCTAGTTCAATTTTGCACACACAGCATGGTTCGAACCCAGGGACCGCCACTAACATCTCAGTCTCATTCTACGGTTTTAAACTGCAATCTGAATAAAAAAAATAATGCACTGCAACACATGCATTTTCCATACAGGGCATGCAAGTAAATAAATCTGAATAGAAATACTAGTATGATGTATATAACTAAGAAAGGTGTACAATTGCTGTGTTGATCAGCCACTGTCCTACAAATAGATGCAAGGTAGAAATCCCCACTCTGCAGTCTGGCTCAGACAAGCCCCTTAAGTGTCACGCTGTCATGGATAGTTTCCCCAGTTGCCAAGAAACCTGCACACAGAGAATGTCAAAGTAGATGCATGCGAAAGATACAACACACACTCCAGGGTCTGCAACTAATATGTGAATCTGAAATATGTGTAGAAACAGCAATGTAATGTGCAGACAGTTCATCTGCACAGGCCCACAGGTAAAGAAATCAGTATAAAAACAGGTCTGATGTGCATAACTAAAATAAGGGTACAATTGCTCTGTTGATATCTACAGCTGTTGGTATGCTGTAGCAGCCCCATGGCACAGGTAGAGTATAAGTGTGAGAAATGAATAGTAGTGTACTGACAAATATACTTGATAGCAGTTGTCAGTTGAATCTGTTCCCTTCCCCCACCACTCAACTGATCCAACCATCACACTGAAACCAGCATGGGTATGTTCCTAAACAAACCTCTACTGTTGGGACCATTGTTTCATTTAGTTTAACATTGTTTAAACTGTGTGCATACTAATATTCCCTGTTGAATAATCATCTTATTGCCTGCCTGACATACCCCTAACTGGCATGCTGTTGTAACCTTGAATGCCATTCCATATATGCATGGGTTCTGTTTGCTATAGCACTGTTGTAATTGCACTCTTTTGGGTAAATGTGAATATCCATGCATGCTATTTTGAATAATGTTGTAATGTTTTGTGCATGACTAAACAATATTCATTGTTAATTTCCACATCATAGCACATATGGGAAGGCAGATCACAGTGGATCTGCCTGTCCCACCCCATCTGGCTGAGGCACTGGGTCCCAGCATGTCTGGAATCCAACCCAGACCTCCGTCATCTGCTGGTCCTGCACCACCTCAGGTGGAACCGCTGCAGGGGATGGGGCTTACCCCCCACAAGTAGGCTAAGTGAGGACATTGTCACCCGGGATGAGGTCTGTGGCATGGTGCGCAGTGTCCTCCAGATGGAGCTGGATGACTGCCTGCTCCAAGTGGAGGGCAGGCTGTCACAGCTAAAGGGGCAGGCGGCCCCTCCAGCCCAGCCCCTAGCAGAGCCACCTTCGGGGCTGTGAAGGAGTAGTGGTGACTGCCATCGGTTAGGGACATCAGTGCTACTACTACCATCAAGGGGACTCATGAGCCTCAGATTCCCAACCACCCTTTCCGTCAAGGTGTTTACCCCACCATGTGTCATACACTGCCCCTGTCTTATTGTCTTGTCTGTCTTGTCAGTCTGCAAATACAACCTCTCCTACAAATCCTCCCTCACCACATTTACCAATAATCCTTCCTTAACATCCCACTCTCACCTTAAAAAAAGGGCATCTGTCCCACAAAAAAGTCACGTCCCTTACATAGCTCTGCATTTCACAAAGAGACATGCACCCATCATGCAATCTAACCCTACCAATCATCCGTATTGTATGATGGCCACACACCTCCCTGTAGGGGTGAGGGTGCAAATTCTAAAATGCCCACATTGAAACTAGCTGCTGTTGCCAAAGAAATGCAGAGATATGGTCCTATCTTACACCCATTCTGCACATCCCTAATTGTTTCTCCTCTTATTTGTCCCCCTGCTTGCCCCAATTTCACCACTTTCCTATCTCCCTTTTTTTCTTTTCTTTATTTGGAATTAGCTCGGGTTTAAGCGGCAGTAAGTGGCTGTAAGCAGGCTTAAGTGAAGATGAGTTTAAGTAAGCATTGCTTAGCTCAGAGCAAACCCACACAAACCCACTTACAACTGCTTTAAAGTGCCTTAATCACTCTGTCTCCAACAGCCCCTGTTCTGCCCAGCAAATAAATAATCAGGTCTTGCAAGTCTCAAACCATGGATCTTGCACACTATAGCCAAAGTGATTTACCACTAAGACATGTTAGATGTAATTAAATCTGATGTTTTCTCAAACATATCATCCAGCACAGTCATTCAACAGTAGGGGAAATGTATTTATATATGTAGATGTCTGTATGTATGTATATATGTATATATATATATATATATCTATACACACACACACACACACACACACACACACACACATCTATATATATATATATATATATATATATATATATATATATATATATATATATATATATATATATATATATATATATATATATATATATATATATATATATATATATATATATATATATATATATATATATATATATATATATATATATATATATATTGATATCATCCCATCCTCCACAGCTGAACAGATCTGCCTTGCAACACAAGTTAACAGTAATCCATCTCAGCTGTACCACGTCAGGATGATATCAATAACATATCATGCAGAACAGTCTGTCTACCATA